>NW_008333283.1:66309-114777 GCF_000622305.1 Nannospalax galili | reverse complement strand
GAAGTTGGGTAGGTAGGTAGGTAGGTAGGTAGGTAGGTTTGGATCTAGTAGGAAATTGGGGAGGTAGAGAATATGATCAAACACATCACATGGAGTACTTAAGAAATTACTAAAATATTACTTTTAAAAATAAGAAAGCATAAAGTTGAAAGGCGTGTGTTTGGTGGGTCATTATTATGTGTTGTCTTGTAGATATAGACTAACTAGTAGGGTAAATACGTAGGCTTGGATTATAGCTACAGCAAGTTCTAGGATGGTAAGTATTATTAGAATTAGGAAGGTAATGCTGGCTGTTGATAGGTTAATTGTGGTTAATACTAGTGTAGCACCTCCAATTAGATGAATTAGTAGGTGTCCCGCTGTGATGTTAGCTGTTAGACGTACAGCTAGTGCTATAGGTTGAATGAATAGGCTAATTGTTTCAATGATAACTAGTATTGGGATTAGGGTAATAGGGGTACCTTGGGGTAGGAAGTGGGCTAGTGATGCTTTTGTTTTATAACGGAAGCCTAGGATTACAGCTCCTGCCCACATTGGGATTGCTATGCCTAAGTTTATTGAGAGTTGTGTGGTTGGGGTAAATGTATGGGGAAGCAGCCCTAGGAGGTTTGTAGATCCAATGCATGGTATGTGTGTAGTGTTTGTGTGGTATGTATCTCTTGTGTATATGTGTAGTGTGTATCTGTGTATGTATGTGTGTATATGTGTGTGGTAGTTGTGTGTGCTGTGTATCAGTGTGTGGTGTGTTTATCTCTTGTGTGTATGTGGTAGTTGTGTGTATCTGTGTTTGGTATGTAGATGTGTGCATATCTGTTGTCCGTGTATTGTGTGTATTGTGTGTGTGTGTGGTATGTATCTCTTGTGTATATGTGTAGTGTGTATCTGTGTATGTATGTGTGTATATGTGTGTGGTAGTTGTGTGTGCTGTGTATCAGTGTGTGGTGTGTTTATCTCTTGTGTGTATGTGGTAGTTGTGTGTATCTGTGTTTGGTATGTAGATGTGTGCATATCTGTTGTCCGTGTATTGTGTGTATTGTGTGTGTGTGTGTGGGTGGTTGTGGTATGTATGTGTACCTGTGTGCTGTGTTTGAGTGTGGTGTATATCTGTTGTATGTATGTGTGTTGTGTGTGCTCCTTTGTGTGCCTGTATTTGGGAGGGATGGAAGTGGAGCATCTTTAGGATGTGGGAGCTGTGGCCCAGGGAGGAGCTGGTGGCAGCCTGGGCTAGGGACAAGCCAGTAAGGCACAGTTGACCTAGAGCCTTTAAACCAGGGTCGGCGGCACTTGGCTACTGGTACAGAAGGTGGCAGGTAGCACACAGGGTTCCATAGGAGAGAAAGACCCTATGAACCTTGGGAATGTGAAAGATCATGTGTTCGGAGGTGGAAACTGGGGAAAGCTTTCCTTAATGTTCCTGTTTCCTGGGACTTGTTGAAAGGTGCCGAAAACAGTGGCAGAGCCCTGTCCACTGACCTCTGACCTCCATCCATCCCTGCTAACCAACCCTCTGCTGTGTTGGTGAGGAGCCCAGACCACACAGTAGGCTATATTCAGCTGGGTACTTTCTAGAATAGCTTGTCCTTGAAAGTTGACCATGTCAGGGGTTTAAAGAAACTCAAAATAGTTTGGGGATGTGGCTCAGCTGGTGAGTGCTTGACTGGCGTGCACGAAGCCTTAGGTTCCGTCCCCAGCACCACATAAACTGTGCATGGTGGTTCACACTTGTAATCTTAGCACTCAGGAAGTAGAGGCAGGAGGATCAGAAATTCTAAGTCATCCTTGGCTATATAGTGGACTTGAGGCCAGCTAAGGATGTGTGTCTTTCAAAAAGGAAGAAAGGGGCTGGAGAGATGGCTTGGTGGTTAAGAACACTTGCTGCTTTTGCAGAGGACCACATCCATGTCATGCAGCTCACTACCGTGTGTAACTTCAGCTCCAGGAGAATCCAATGCTCTCTTTTGGCCTCCTCGGGCATCCAGACACACAGACATACACACACACAGACATGCACACATACAAATACAAATAAATCTTTAAGGAAAGAAAAGTGAAAGAAAAAGATACATCAAAATAAAAGTGCAGGGCTGGAGAGCAGGCCCAGCAGATAGGAGCACTTGCTGCTCCTGCAGAGGACTTTAGTTTGGCTCCTAGCACCCAGGTCAGCTGGTTCACAACTGTAACTTGTAACAGTACACCCTGAACCAGGCACCATCTATAACTCCAGCTCCAGGGGATCCGATGTCCTCTTCTGGCCCCACTGGGCAACTACACATGCCATACACACAGACACACACACACAGACACACACACAGAGACACATACACATACACACACTGGGCAACTACACATGCCACACACACACACACACACAGACACACACACAGAGACACATACACATACACACACTGGGCAACTACACATGCCACACACACACACACACACACACACACATACACGAATAAAAGAGAAATAAAAGTATAGAAAACAGAGAAATCAGACTGTGCACATTCTTCTTGGTGCTTGCCAGGTCAGTTAGCCTGTGCCAGTGAGAGCGCTGCCGAACGGCCACATCTTTCTCTGCTCATTGCTGTGGTATGTGTTCTGAATGTGTTTCCGTGTTCCTCTGTGAGCTTCACACAGGGTCCGTGCTTCGTTGTTGACCTTCCGTGGTGTCTGGTCACCGTGGCAAGCAGGCAGCAGGGCCCAGCACCACCCTGTTCAGGCTTGGCACCAAAGTGCCCCTGGGTTGTTTGTTTCTGCACAGCTTGTCTTTCCTGAGTTGTGGCTCCACTGGGTTAGCAGGCATGGCTATTTTTCCACCAAGAAAATTAAACTTTATACAGAGAGCGATTTTAAAACTTGAAAAATATTTAGCAGTTTTTACTGGGATAACTCAATCCCTTGAAACTGTAGTTTGTTCTTCCAGATCATAGAAACACATCACCAATAGGAAACAATTTAAGAAAATGTGGAAAACCACAACAGTGGAGATATGAAAATGTAAAATCTTACCATCCACTGAATATTTTAGTGCATTTCTCACTTCTCTGTCTTTCCTTCACTCTCCATTCAGGATTATACTTGTGTGTGAGGGTTTGTTGTGAATTGATTGTCCTGCAGTACCCATGGGATCTGATTCCAGTCCCACTTCTGTGGGCACCAGAATCCAAGGACACACAGGCCACTTACCTGAAACCATACGCTATGGCAGCTCACTTCCCATGCGCTTTAAATCATCTGTGGATTGTATGCCTAATGCAGTGTAAATGCAGTGTAGATGGTTGTATTGTTTAGGGCATAGTCATCAACAGCTAGGCAGCCACCAGCTCCTGACATCTTTCCTGGCTGTGGCAAGTCACAATGAGCATCATTTAGTTATAAGTGGTACTTATTATGTGCCAGGTATCCTTCAGGCTTTCCTTAGTAACAGTTTATTTGGTTTCCACAGCAGCTCTTTTACAGTCGAAGAAACTGAGGCAGGAGATGATAAATTGTTGGCTAGAGGTCATGTAGCTTGTGGTTGTGGAGCACAGACCTGAAGCCAGGCGTTTAGTCCTGTGTCCCTCACCTCAGTGTGGTCAGCTGACCTGGGAATTTGCAGCTACAGGAACTCGGGCATGCCCCTGCTCCTTCCTGGTCTGATCTCTGTGTCCTCTGCTGTACCAGCTCCCGCTTGGGAATGGAGATGGTGTAGACCCAGTCCATGACCCTGGAAGAACTGTAAAGGACACATGCACACTGGCTTGGTGGTTGAGATGCAGGAACTTGAGACCTATGCATAGTTCTTTAGGGCTGCAGACCACTAAGTCTAACATGAGGTGCAGCCAGGAGCCCATGAGGGATTTTAGAAAGGAGTCGGGTGAGGATGGTACCAGGGACTGAGGGTTCTGAGCTATGGGAGGGAGGGACCCTAGGGAAGTGTGCTGGTGGTGTCCAGGTTCACAGGAGGAAGGCCTTTTGGAAGTATTGTGTGTGTGCGCGTGTATGTGTGTATACGTGTGTGTGTGTGTGTGTGTGTTGCTCTTGACTAAAGCTATGAAGAAAAACAATTGAAGGGAGCTGCTTATTCTTCCAATTTCTAGCTTTCTTATAGTCAGATGCTTGTTTTAGCTCTTTGGATGCAACAAGGTCTCCCTGAAGGACCTCTGAGCAGCTGTGTGTGGCGAAGATACTGTACACATCACGAGTGCTGGATGAATTACTGCAGAGCAAACTCTAACCAGTCCCTAGACCCAGAGATGGGCCGTGGTGCCCTGATTTTCCTGTGTGTTCCCTCCATCACTGTCCACCCGGGATCCTACTTTCCTGGTTTTTTGAGTTACATAGTTGGCTGCTGTTTTGGGTTTCTTCCATCTAACCTTTGTTGTTGGCACCACCCCTTGGTTGCTCTGTGTATCTGTACTCACTCTCAGCAGGTCGTGCTCTACTGTGCCAGTGTTGGTTCATGCTCCTGTTGAACACTGGGTGTTTTCCAGCAGTTAGGCGATTAGAATTGTGCACATTGACCTGCTTTTTATGAGCTACCTGGAGGGACTTCTGTACTGACTTCACCTGGGTGCAGTGCGTTGGCTGGAGCTGGAGAATACAGATGTTCCTGCTTGGTAGGTAATGCCAGTTGGTTTTCATAGTAGCAAGGTGTTTCCGCCATCTTGGAGTGTTCCAGGTCCTACTTGCCGACATTTGGGACACATCAATCTCGAAAGGTTTGCAGAAACAGCCAGGTGGGGTGGCACACTCCTTTAATCCCAGCACCTGGGAAGCAGAGGCAGGCGGATCTCTGTGAGTTCAAGGTCAACCTGGTCTACATAGTGAAGTCCAGGCCAGCTGGGGTTACAGGGAGACCTTGTCTCAAAAAGACAAAACAAAAAAAAGGTTTGCAGAAACAAAGTACCATAGCAGGCATGTTTTGTTGAACTGAGTAAACTGAGGCTGTTTAGAGACACCAGCCAACTTAGCAGTTCCTTCCCATTAAGTAGCAGTCAGGAGGTCAGGCCTCAGGCTACACCATTTAGAAGTTTTGGGGAGCTGATGGGAGCACGAGTTCTTCTCATTAGGTTTTAAGCACACAGCCTTTGTTGAGATTTCTCATTAGTCTAGTCCCTCCTCATCAAGGCAGTCAGTCATGACAGACTTCAGAGAATGAAAGACTCGGAATCTCAGGAATGGACTTTGGTGTCTGACTGTCTCAGTCCGAGCTGGCTCTGTGACTAACTGTCCCTTGTTATCACATCTGTGGAATGAGTCTCACACTACCTACCACATAGTTTAGGGGAAGGGATTGAGTTGGAACCTGTGGGGGATTGGGACTACACATAGTCAGGGCCAGTAGATGATATCATCTTCTATTCTGTGGGCTTTTACTATCTTGAGCCTTTTTATATTTTTGCCCACATGCCCAGTGTGGCAAAGGTAATAGCTCCATTCTATTTTGGGGGTAGTGGCTTAGATAATGCAAGTTTTGAGTAGGCAGAAGAAAAAGAGCAGACCCTGCCCTCTGGGGAGGGGTGGGTGCTTTGCCTGGGGTTTCACCAGAGTGTGAGGGACATGACCACCATTGACCACCATCAACCAACCTGGGTGACTTAGGTTCCTTCTTTCTGTCTCTCTCTTTCTTCTTTCCTTTTGCAATGTCTCTGTCCTTTCTGGCCACGAGCATGAGTTCTTTTCAGCCCTTTGCTCTTCCTGAGCATGATGAGTGGGGTTCTAGTACGGATTGTGGATTTATCTAACACTGGACTTTGTGAGATAATTTCCATAAGTCAGTGTGTGTGAACACCATAGACAATGCATTCTTGTAAGTGAGCATAGAAGTATCAGGTATTTCACAATAGTTTTCACTTCTTTGGGGGATGGAGGGTCTCACTGCATAGCCCAGGCTGGCCTCAGACTTGTGATTCTTCTGCTTTAGTATCCCCAGTTTTGGGATTATAGGCACATACCCCCATGCCTGCCATTTTCAGGAGTTTTCTCATTTGAACTATCTTGAGTATCTACTAGGTTAGTCTGGGATGGAGAGATTATTACTCTTATTCTAGTTCTGTCTAATCAAGGTGCTATATTTTTGTATTCTTCTCTGTGGGGGTAACCTTATATTTGACAGTTGCTATTGTAAGAAATTTTCTGAATGTCCTTTCTGTGTGTGTGTGTATTTACATGGGGAAGCTAGAAGTTGACATTGAATTCCTCATTTGTTCTCTCTCCATCTTGTTTGTTTGTTTTTTTTTGAAACAGGGTCTTTCACTGAATGAACCTGGGGCTCACCAATTGAGCGAGGCTGACTGGCCAGTAAGCTCCAGGGATCTGCCCGTCTCCTCTGTCCCAGTGCTGGGATCGTAGATGGATGCTGTGGTGCCTGGCTTTTTGTGCAGGTGCTGGGGATCTGAACTCAGGTCCTCATGTTTGCACAGCAAGCACTTTACCAACCGCACTGCCTTTTTAGCCCCCTGAACATGACTTCTAGAAGCCCTGCTTGTGCTGGTGTATTTTTCCTTCTCTTACTCTTGTGTTCACCTCTTCCCCAGGTGGACTCAGCAACCCCTGGCCCAGCCCTAGCTCAGGTCCCAGGTGAAATGAGCTTCAAGTAGGAGATGCTTCACCTCTCATGCCGAGTGGGGCATGGGGCGTGGGTGAAACTGGGAAGCTGGTACTGCTCTGACACTGGATTCTAGAATTCTCCCTGAAACCAATTTCCAGCAACCTGAATTTGGGTCTTTGTCTCCTGATCCTGACTGCTGGGCTCCTCCATTCACCTCTGTAGCAACTCTTTTCTCTGATAGTGGAACCAAAGCACTTGTCACCAGAGCTTTCATTTCTTCCGTGCCTTTCGAATTCTTCTGGGTCTCTGTTGGGACTTCTTGGCTTTGCTAGGCCCCTGTGATGAAAGGTACCAAGTGATGTCCACTTGATGAGTAGTTGTATTAATTACTTTTCTCATTGCTGTGGCCAAAGACCTTACAGAAGCAACCTAAGAATGGAAGGCTTCATTTTGGCTCACAGTTTGAAGACTTACAGTTCTGGGGTGCAGTCCATCAAGGTGGGGGAAGGCATGGCCATAGCAGGGGTGTGAGGCAGCTGGTCACGTTGCATCTGTGGTTAGGAAGCAGAGAGAGAAATGCTTGTGCTCAGCTCGCTTTCTCTTTTTATTCAGCCCAGGACCCCAGTCTGGGGACTGGTACTGCTAATATTCAGAGTGGGTCTTCCCTCCCCAGTTAAACTTTTGGAGAAACCCCTCCCAGATGTGTGTCCCCTAGTGATTCCAAATCCAGTCAGATTGACAGTGAAAATCCACCTTCAGAGTGCTGCTGGCTTCAGGTGCTATGTCTGCTGCAACGACAGCAGCTGAGGTAGGAGCAGTGTGCCTGGAAACTGAGGGGACTTGGTGCCCGCTCAGGCCCAAATCCCTAGAACCTGAGTAGCCCTGCTGAGTAGGGCCGCCTGTTAATTGGGAGCTATACTGTTAATTGCAGAGCTATGCTGATGTCTTATACTGCTGTTCCTGATTTTAGATGGTGGACCCATGTAATCAGTTTTATTACTATATATATTGTGTTCACCTCTTAGATTTAACTTAGTTACATATTTGAAACATTTGGGAAATAATTTTATGCAAAATAGATTATAGTTGATTCTCTGGATTATTTTTTCCTTCATTTGGTGATTTACATAGAGATATGTTTTGAAAACAGTATGAATATTTTCATAAATGGAATGACTTTATGCAGTTGTCTATACAATTATGAGCCCATTTTAAAATCTAGGAATAGTAAATCTAAGAAAATACAAAAAGCATTTTTTACCCCAGTTTTCTATAAGAATGTTTATTGCAGCATTCCTCACATCACTTAGTGTTTGTTGGATTCCAGATGCTTGCCTTCCTACAGCAATTTCAGTTATTGCACGTGCGGTGGAACTCAGTGCTGGGAAGACAGTGAGGGTTTCTTCTATATGGGCTGGTAGGGAGCTTTACAAGGTAAACTTTTAGTTAGAAACAAGACAGGCCTGTCGTGATGGTACACATCTTTAATCCTGGCACTCAGTAAGCGGTAGATTTCTGTTAGATCAAGGCCAGCTGGGGCTACAGGGAGACCCTATCTCAAAACAAGCAAGTAAACAAAACCCCAAACAAACAAGACAAAAGAGACTGATTTTGTGACATGATTCTATTTGTATCTTTTAAAAGGTGTACATTCATATTAAATAATTGTTCACCTATATAAAATATATGGAAAGATACATAGATAAGGATGGAAGAGATGAGTGGAATCATATTTATAGAATTTTATATGTTCTTGCACTGTAAGGGGTGTGTGTGTGTGTGTGTGTGTGTGTGTGTGTGTGTTGTTAGGGTTAAACCCAGTAAAGCCCTGCAGGGTCGCCAGCAGCTTCATTTACTTGCTTGATTTTCTTTTTTAAAATTATCTTTATTTTTATTTTTTGGTCTTTTTGAGACAGAGTCTTCCTGTAGTCCCAGCTGGCATGGAGCTCACTATGTAGACCAGGCTGGCCTTGAACTCACAGAGATCACCTGCCTGTGCCACCATGCCTGGCTACTTACTTGATTTTAAAAGCAGGGCTGTCTAGTCTTCTTTGAGTTCCTCTTTTTTAAAATTATGAAACATTTACTTCCAGATCAATCAATATTTCTAAAAGGAACATTTGTGAACTCGCGCTCTGGTCAGGAAAGGGAACATCTCAGCAGCCTGGAGTCCTTGTCCTGCCCTGGGATGCATTAACCCCTCCCTCCAAGGGGCAAATACTGCCTTACTTTCTTGGGGAGTAACTGTTTCTTGGCTTTCCTTAGTGACTTCCTGCTGGGCTCGAGTCTTTAAAGACTGCACTTCATTTTTGTCTGCTTTGAAGTGTATAGGGATGGTAGACTGCTTTTGCTTTTTGTATATGCATGCCCTCAATATTGTATTCATAGGACTCACGCCATCTTACTCTGTCTTCCATGCATGCAGGACATGGATGGGTCCCAGTTCATCCTCCTTGTGCAGAACACCCTGTTCAAGAACATTCCATTCTGTAAAGCAGGGTGGGGCCTGGGCAATTAGGCACAGGGTATTTGTCTGCTTCTATTTTTCTTTCTTTAAAAAAAAAAAAAAAGCCTGCTTAGGCTGGGCGTGGTGGCATGCGCCTTTAATCCCAGCAGGAAGGCAGAGGCAGGCAGATCTCTGTGAGTTCAAGGCCAGCTGGGACTACAGGGAGACCCCGCCCCCCCCCAAAAAAAAAGCCTGTTCTGGTCTTTTGCCTGTTTTTCTGTTGAGCTGTCTTTCTTTTCTTTTTTTCCCTCTGACTTTAGGAACACTTAATATTTTGTGTAGGTATTATGAATACCTTTCCACACCAAGGTTTGTCTTTGTGGGACCTTTCAACGTTCTGTTTAAATGGTGGCATGGTCAGATGTGTCAGTCTTCCCCTTTAAAGAACTGTTTTTGCGTCTTGTTTAGGCTGTTTGTCCACTCTGAAAGGGAAGGTAATTTCTGTGTCATCTGTCTGGGCTTTACAGTTGCCTTTGGCATGGAAGTTATCCACATATTTGTGTGTGGTATAAGGTGAGTGTCTAATTGCAGGTCTGTTTGGGACTCTTTGTGCTGGTCTGTGTTACTGGAGCTTTCTAGACGTGTGAAGCAGCCCTTGGTCATGGCTTCTTTGCTGGTGTGATGGCCGTTCTTGTTCTGTTGGGTTTCACGTAAGTTTAAGAAGTAGTTTGTCAAGTTCAAAGGAAGAGTCTGTTGGGCATGTGCTTGAGATGGCTCTGGGCCTGGGGATCAGCTGGGAATGAATTGGCATCTGCACAGGCCCTAGTATGGCCAGTGTGTACTTAGCTAGAAATGGTTAGGTCTTTAATTTCCCTGAGTGAATCCATAGGCTCCTTGCAGAGGAGTTGCCTGTCTTCTGTGGAAATTCTTTCAGGCATTTGATATTATCTTGATAGTTTCCTAAATGGCACCCTTGAAAAATCTGTTTTTGAAAAATATATGTAAAAATATTTAAGAAATATAAAAATGTTTTTCAAGCTTTCACACATGAATTTATTGTATGTTGAATATATCCCCCCTCCCCCACTCCCAGGCTTTTTTTGGTGGGGATGTGAGACAGGGTAGGAACCAGGCACACATGTGGTACACATACATACACTCAGGCAAACACTTGTACACATAAAGTTAAAAGAAGTAAACCTTAAGGACAAGCAGCCACCCCAGCCTGGGCTGACATCGTAGAGATACACCTAAGAATGCCAAAAGCCAGCGCCGGACCCGGTCACCCCGTGTGCCGACAGCTCTACATTGGAAAAGATGCAGCATTTGTAAGCCTCTGGGCATCCAGACTGCTACACACTCCACTCACCTGAGAAGGGCAAGAAGCCTTCGTGGATGGAGACCTCCCAGATGCTGCACTTCCACACACACAACCAGGCTGCACCCTCATATGCGTCAACAACAGAAAAAGAGAAGGAAAAACACCTGTCTTTGACTTCTTTTTAAATTTCATTTATTTATTTATTTATTTATTCATTTATTTATTTAATTTATTTATATTCGATGTGTATGAGTGTTTTGCCTGCATGTATGCAGGTGTATCTGTGCATGCAGTGCCGCAGAGTCCAGAAGAGGGCATAGGGTTCTGTGGGACTGGAGTTATGGATGGTTAGCTGTCATGTGGGTGCTGGGAACTGAACCCTGGTCCTCTGTGAAAGCAGCCAGTGCTCTCAGCTGCTGAGCCATCTCTCCAGACCCTGTCCTTGATGTCTTTCTTTTTTAAAAAAATATTTTATTTATTATTTTTTATTTTGTGTGTATGCTTGTATTACCTGCATGTAGGTAAGTGCACCCATGTCATGCAATGCCTGTGGAGGACAGAAGAGGCTGTCAGAGCCCCTGGAACTGGAGTTAGGACAGTTATTAGCTGCCATGTGGATGCTGGGATTTGAACCTGGGTCTTCTGCAAGAACAACCAGTGTTCTTAACTGCTGAGGCACCTCTCCAGCCCCAACTTCTTTTTGGGTGTGTGTGTGTGTGTGTGTGTGTGTGTGTGATTTTGAGACAAAGTCTCCCTGTAGCCCCAGCTGGCCTTGAACGCACTATGTAGATAGACCAGGCTGGCCTTGAGCTCGCAGAGCTCCACCTGCCTCTGCTACGATTAAAGTCATGCACTGCCACACCTGGCTTTGTCCTTGACTGCTTCTTGCATCTGGTTGAGAACATCTGGTTGCCATAGGGCAGTGATAGGTGCACTCTGCTGGGAGAGCTGTGGGCAGCGCTGTCATGTGGCGCCCCCTAGAGGTTTTGCCACACAGCTTGTTCTACAATGTGTGTGTATGCACAGAGTTTCAGACCTCTAAAATCTGTTGGGATTTGCTGTATAGACCTGCATATGCTTAATTTTTGTCACTGTCTCCTTAGCTGTTGAGTGCCATGTTGTGTGTGTGTGTGTCTGTCTGTCTGTCTGTCTGTCTGTCTGTCTATCTAATGCTATGTTTGTGGTGTACGGTTGCAGCCGTGCCTCCCCTGATTTTTGACCACTTCTCTCAGTGACAGATGTGTTAAGATTCCTTACCATAATTGTTCAGCTGTCTAGTTCTCCTTGCCCTCTGTCCATTCATACTGTGCCTTTATCTTGAGTGTGTACCTTCAGGTTGTACAGACTAAGGGCTGCTGGTTCTTGATGAGCTGGAGTCTGCCCTGTTTGGAAGTGGCTGTCTTTACCTTAGTCATGCTCTTTGTCACAGTCTCTCTGGTCTCATTAACCCCCGGCACAGTTCTCTACTGACTGGGGTTTGCGTTGCTTTTCTTCCATCCCTGTGCGTGGCCTAGTGTTTATGTGCCCCTGTGCTTCATGTGTCCCTTAATAGCTTTTAGTTAGAGGAAAAAAAACCCAGCTTGGGAGCTGGAGAAATGGCTCAGTGATTAAGAGCACTGACTGCTCTTGCAGAAGACCTGGGTTTGATTCCCAGCACCCACATGGTGGCTAGCAACCATCTGTAACTCCAGTTCCAGGGGATCTGTCGCCCTCTTCTGACCTCCATAGACATTGACCACACGGGTATACTTATACACATGCGGGCAATACACTCATGCACATAAAAAATAAATAAAATATTTTAAAAAAGAAAAAAATCCAGCTTGAGCTGGGTGTGGTGGCACATACCTTTAATCCTAGCTCTTGGGAGGCAGATGCAGGTAGAGCTCTGAGTCTGAGGCCAGCCAGGGTACATAGTGAGCTCCTGTCTAAAAAAACAAAAAATGAAAAACCAAAAACCCAGCCTGATGTTTATCTTTTTTTGTTTTGTTTTTTGACTTTTTGAGACAGGTCTCTCTGTAGCCCCAGCTGTCCTGAGGCCTTGAACTCACAGAGATTCACCTGTTTCTGCCTCCAAGTGCTGGGATTAAAGGTGTGTGCCACCATGCCCAGCCTGATGTTTGCCTGATGTTTATCTTTTAATTGGAGCAGCTAGGCTATTCAGTCTTAAATTGGACATCTTATTTTGTACTTTTCAAAAAAATGTATTGAAAATGTTTAATTTCTTTTCCTTTATTATTTTTATTTATTCTTTTTTTGTGTTAGTGTTTTGCCTGCAAGTGCACTCATGCATATAATGCCCTCGGAGGCCGGAAGAAGGTGTCAGATCTCCTGGACCTGGAGTTATGGACAGTTGTTAAGTGCCATGTGAGTGCTGGGAACTGAACCTAGCAGCCAGTGTGTTAAGTGCCACACCACTTCTCCAGCCCCTCCTTTACTATTTTTTGAAGTAATACACTATTTTTCCTCTTTAGTACCTGTTTAGGCATTGCAGAGGGATGCTGAAGAAGAAGTTGAAGTTGACCAAGACCTTTTCCTTTTCCTGGACAGTATGAGCCTTTAGAAGTAATTTGTTCCTCTGTCTTTTTTTTTTGGTCTTTTTGAGACAGGGTCTCCCTGTAGCCCCAGCTGTCCTGGAACTCACTATGTAGCCCAGGCTGGCCTTGAACTCACAGAGATCCGCCTGCCTCTGCCTCCCGAGTGCTGGGATTAAAGGTGTGCATCACCATGCCCAGCTTTTTTTTTTTAACATTGAATTTTTGTGATTTTCATACAATATAATTTGATGGTATATCCCCATCCACACCTCCCCTTATTAGCCTCTGCCCAATTTAATGTACTCTATTGTATATATAATAAGACCTATAGAGTCTAGTGTGTGTCTTCAAACATCCTTCGGTGTGGGTTCATCCACTGGAACCTGGGTAACCTACAAAAAGTCCCATGCTTGAAAGAGACTTGGCTCCTCTGAGCAGCCATCTGTTGGCAGTCTCTTCAGGTGTGGTTGGGGCTTCTGACCCACTTGTCATGTCTGTGTTGGGTGTTTTCTGGTTTGAGCTTGCATGGGACTTGGGCAAGCATCACCATTACCTGCTGTGTTTCTTCTTTCAGTTCCACAGGTCCCGGTCACTATTGTGCAGTGCTGGCTCAGGCCTGTACCTGTATTGCTTACTGTCTTTGCTCTTAATGCATTTTGGCTGTCGAGACCTTCATGTGGCATCCCTTCCCATCACTTTGATGGAAAGATTTTAGTTTACTCTCATGAGGCCCTGCAAAATTTGTTACTCTTAAAATGTCTTTATTCAGCCCTGATTCTTAAAGCATTTTCCCGTAGTAGTGGGTCTAGACTGGTGTTTCTTACAGACTGTAGATATTGAATCACTGTTGGGCTCTTGTTGCTGCTCCATAGAGGTTCTCTGCACTGCAAGCTGTGTGAGGTAGTTCGTCCGCCTTGGCCCCACTTTCCTACACCGCTTTCAAGGAATTCTTGGAGTTCTTGGACATTTCTGCACATTTAAAAAAAATTTATTGGGATTCCTGAGTCTGAGTTAGTGCCTTTCATCATTTTTTTAAAAATTCTGAGCTGAGGATGTGGCTCATTTGGTAGAATGGTTGCTTAGATGCTTGAAGGCCTGGGTTCAGTCCTCAGCGTGACATAACCTCTGTGTGGTGGCCTACACCTGTAATCACAGCACTCAGGAAGTGGAGGCAGGAGGCTTAGGAGTTCAAGGTACCTCTCAGGCTACATAGAGAATTCAAGACTAACCTGGGATACATGAGATTCTTTCTCAGAATTCTCTACCCTGTTGCCCCTGAAGTCCTCAGCTGTTGTTTGGAAATTCTGATTAGATGTGTGCTCACCTCCCCTCTTCTTTTTAGATAGAGTCTCACTGTATAGCCCTGGCTGGCTTAGAACTCACTATGTAGACCAGGTTGTCCTCAAACTCAAAGATCTTCCTGCCTTTGCCTCCCAAGAGCATGGCCTCTTTATTTTTCTTACATTTTGTCCTTTTTGTCTTGTGCTGTGTCATACATATTTCCTTTTTCCACGTTATTGAACGTACAGAGTCTCTCTTTGGCTATGCCCAAGCTAGTCATCCACTGAATTCTCCAGTTCTACATTCTAGATAATTCTCTCAGTCCACTGAGTTTTTAATAATTAAAAAAAATCCGTTTCTTATTAGTTCACTTAAAAATTTTGTTCTCTGCAGTTCTTTTCAGTTTGAGCTGTCTAGGCACAGATAACCTTGTAGTATGTGATGTCATGTGACACATGGCATATGGAGGTAGCAGCTGATGATTTGGTAGTTCACTGTCGAAACTTTGCGTCTTCTGCTTGCTGCTTATGTTGAACATTGACCTGTAAAGTGTTTGTTCATGTGTTGTGCTGTTTCTTCTTACTTATGTTTGTGTTGTTGGAAGTTATTTGTGTGCATTGGACGGGCCTAAGAGGGTGTCTGCATTCCTGTGGAGTCCTATTTGCCCCTGCAGCCACTTGGTCCTAATTTGGGGCCACTTTAATCCTTATTCATGCATAGGTTCCCAGTACCTACATGGCTAACAACCATCTGTAACTCCAGTTCCAGGGAAATCTGACAACCTCTTCTGATTTCTTCAGGCATTGCATGGCACAGTGCACTTACACATGCAGGCAATACACTCATACACACAAAATAATGAGTGAAATATTTTAAAAAACTATACAAAGCTGGACGTGGTGGCGCACGCCTGTAGTCCCAGCACTTGGGAGGCAGAGGCAGGCAGATCTCTGAGTTGAAGGCCAGCCTGGTCTACATAGTTCCAGGACAGCTGGGGCTACAGGGAGACCCTGTCACAAAAAGACCGAAAAACAAAACTATACAGAATGTAGAACTCCTAAGAATCCCCTGTGGCGGGAATTCAATCTGCACATTTCCCACTTGGTTTTCCTGTTTTCTATTTGAAAGCCGTTTCTTTTTTTCTTTTTCTTTTTTTTTTTTTTTTGGGACAGGTTCTCCCTGTATCCCCAGCTGACCTGACCTCACTATGTAGACCAAGCTGGCCTTGAACTCAGAGATCTGCCTGCCTCTGCCTCCCAAGTGCTGGGATTAAAGGCCTGCACCACCACACCTGGGTGGATTCTTTTTTTAAAAATTATTTCTTTCTTTCTTTCTTTCTTTCTTTCTTTCTTTCTTTCTTTCTTTCTTTCTTTCTTTCTTTCTTTCTTTCTTTCTTTCTTTCTTTCTTTCTTTCTTTCTTTCTTTCTTTCTTTCTTTCTTTCGTTCTTTCTTTTCTTTCTGATGAGTGATTTGCCTGCATGTATGTAAGTGTACCACGTGTGTGCAGTGCCCGAGGAGGGCAGAAATGGGCGTCAGATCTCCTGGAACTGGAGTTATAGCCATGTGAATGTTGGGAACCAACCAGTACTCTTAACCACTGAGCCATCTCTCTAGCCCCTCAACTGTATTCTTCAAAAAGGTCACATTCCTGGCATATAAACTATAACACCACACAGCTATTGCATGGCGGCACCTGTGACTTTAAGTCTCAAGAGGTGTGATTTTGTCTCTTTTCTGCTCTTGTTATTGTCAAGTTCCCTGGGGAGATGGTGGTGGAATTGGTGGCCTGGTTTACTTTTCCTGCTTTGTGGAGACGGCAAGGCTTCGTGTGGGCTGTCGTCTTGGCTTCCTCCTTTGACTCCCTGCACCCTTTACTTCCTTTCCCTTCACCTGAAGATGCCTTCACTTCTGCTGCTGTCTTGCCCTGCTCTTTTTTTTATGTGTATGCGTCTGGGTCCACCACTTATGCAAGGCTGCCAGAAGAGGACTCCCCTAGAGGTGGAGTCACCCATGTGGGTGCTGGGAACCAGCCTCAGGTCCTCTGGAAGTGCAGTAAGCACTCTTACCCACTGAGCAGCTCTCCAGTCCCTCCCTTAGGTTTTTTCCTTGTGGTTTTATAGTAGCGGGCAGCTCCCTGGTGCTTCTCTGGAGCTAGCAAGTCAGCCTTCTCCCCCTGCACAGGTGGTGTAACTGTCCCCATTTTGGATCTTGAAGTCTTGTCCTGTTCTTGTATTTTCTGCACTCTCATCCCACACATGTCCTGTGGCTTTGTTAATCAAACAAGTGATATCAAACAAGTAGTCTTTGATGGGTGATAGCGCTATGGCTGGAACCAGAGTCAGCCTGTCTGATTCTGAATTTCAAGGACGTCTGCATATTGTGTTCATGAGGACAGTTTTAGATATTGAGTCAGCTTAAGGACTAGGAAGTGGGTTGTGCCTCTTGTATGCCAGGTGTATGAGCTACTCTTCTTGTTGCTGTGACCAGACACAAACTTCTGAAAGAGAGGAAGAGTTTATTTTGTTCCCAGTTTGAAGGTGTCGTCTGTTATGGCACCTCGCCGCATGCACCCACGTTCAGGAAGCAGAGATGGATACCGGCATTCGGCTTGTCTTTTCCCTTTGATTCATTGCAGGACCCCAGCCCATGGACTGGTACTATCCACATTCAGGGTAGGTCTTCCCTCCTCAGGAAAACCTCTTAGGAAACCCCTGGCAGACATGTCCAGACATGTTTCCATGGTGATTCTAAATCTTTTCTAGATGACAAACTAGATTAACTATGACACTAGGCAAGCACTTTACCTCTGAGATATATACCCAGACCTCTTTTGAGCCAGGGCCTTACCAAGTTGCCTAGACTGGCTTTGAACTTGCAGTTCTCTCCCTCAGCCTCTGAAGTAGCTGGGATCACAGGTCTGTGCCAACAGACCCAATAGTTGGCCACGTTCTTAATAAGGAACATATTTTTCACAGTCATGATTACTATAGCTAGCACCCGTCCTGTTCTTTTTGCTTCTTAGTGTTTCTGCTTGGGAACGCTAAGCCTTGGCTTTTTGGCGTTGCATGTAGCTGGTTGCCTTTCTTGGTAAGGACAGGAAGTGAAGGGAAAGCTTAGGCAAGGCAGCTGGTGTATGCAGCAAGGAGAGTGAGAGAGATTTCCACACAGGGCTCTAGCAATAAAAGACATTAAATAGCACTTTACTAAATTAAAAAATGCCAAAAGCCCATGTTTACTGAGTTAGCAGTGAATTAAAATGAGGCTAGTAACATTTTTCGAGTTCGGAATTTATACTGTACTCTGTGTGCAGTTTGAATCTTGTACAGAGTGTCACTCCTTGGCACTGCAGCCTTTCTTAACTCCAGGCTCCCCACTTGCCCTGAGGCATTCATGGCTCTGTGTAAAGAAAGGCTACAGTTCTTGTCTGCTTCCCCACCACAGCAGGCTGCCATTCCAGTCAGGCCCAGACCAGCCTTCTCTCACATCCTGCCTCCACCCCCTCCCTCTTCTTTGAGCCCATCCTGTTTTGTATCACTTGGAACCTTGAACCTAAGTTATCTTAATTTTCTTGGTTGCTGCTTTGTTCTTTTTACCCAGGATATAGCCCATTACTTTAGGGACACCTGCCAGAAACCAGTTGTGGTTTCTGGTCATTTGGAGCTGATCAGCTGCCCAGCGCCATCAAGTGTCAGGACAGTCTTTGTGGGGCTAGGTGGTCTCAGAGCTTTAGGTCTTTCACATCTGAATTGAGGGGTTATGAAGGGGTCTTAGTATCCAGAAAGATAATAGAAACCCACTGTCCCTGTCAGTGGAGGACATTAGGTAGGGAATTGGTTTGTCAGGATTTGAGACTAAAAGGGCAGAAGGGAAAGCTTGAAAAGTCAGAAGGCAATAGCAGGAGGCAGCTACTGCCCCCAGGGTCAGACAGAGAGGCTGGAGAAGGGGCCTGGAGAGCAAGGGCTAGGGCTCCACAGAAGGACACAGACTGGTGCTGCTGGCTGAGGTGGGTCCTAAGGTCAACAGGAGCCGGGGACACATGGAATAGCCAGCCGACAGGAGAGTGCACTTCGCTCCTCTCTTGCCGACCTGCCTTCTAGTGACCCAGGAGAAAGCTCTCTAGAGAGGAGGCCTTCATTTGTCCCTCAGCGTGCACGTGAACTTCCACAGAGCAGCAGCAGGGAGAAGCTGGCCCTTTTCTACTAATGTTCTTGTACGTCACCTTCCTGGGAGAGAAGTGTGTGGGCACCATGGGTAGGGCAGGGGTCTCCCCCTTTTATCCCTCAAAGAAGCAGGGTCAGAGCCCCATCCAGGACATCCACTGTGAGCCTGCCATCCTGCCCAAGGAGTGCTCTCTTCAAACAAGAGAGTGTATTAACATGTTGTAAAGAGAGCTGTGATTATACAAACGAGAAATGGTCAACCTTTCTTCCAAACCACATTCATCTTAAAAATATGGCGGCGGGTAGTGAAGCAAAATCAGAAGGCTTGTAGCGCAGTTCTGCCTGAGCCTCCAGGGTCACTCTCACTCTATTAATAATCTTCATGCCAAAGATTATGCCTGGGGGATTATTCCTGGCACTGTGGAAAAAGGACTGCAGGACCACATCTGTAATTGGCTGCTGTGCCTTTGTTTAGAAAGGGAACTCGAACTCAAAATCATGTATTTCCAGCTATTTGGAGAGGCAGCGGCTGGTCCCTGTGTGTGAGCATGGCCTCCTTACATTAGGTTCTTTCTTGATCTCAGTCCTGTTGTCAGGGGAATTTCTTTGGACTTGTATACTTCTGTTCTTGGGCTGCTGCCGGTCATTTATGGAACTCATTTCTACTGTTCGATAGGTCATTTCTGGAGTTACAGTATTTAAATCATGTAATGAGGGGCTGTGGTGTAGCTCAGTGGTAGAGAGGTTGCCTAGCATGTACAAGGCCCTGGTTTCTCCCTAGCATTGTTACGGAAAAAATCAGAGACCAGTGGCCAAAGTCAGGTGAGGAGAGGGAGCTTAATTTCATGCTAGCGGGACTGACACACTGATCCTTCCGTAAAGGACTCAGCCCCCCCTCGAGTTTTTGGGGACCTTTATACTTTATACTCATGCAGGGCATGCAAGCAAAGGGCAAATAATGCATTTGTGGTAATTAAGTAAGTGGTTTACAGGTAACACATGTCATAAAGGGTACAGGAATGAGGTGGGCCTGGAAAACAATGATTTCTCTGGGGTAACCGCAGGAGGCAGACGAAGATTCCTGTTTACCTCCCCATTCTTATTTTTTATCTTCTTCCGGGCCTTTCAGGGTCCAAAGTTTTTAGCAACTGTTCAAAGTTCTTAGCAACCATTACAGTGCAAGAATTTCAGCAGTTCCTCCAGGCTTGTACTTTCCATCATAGCATTGCAGATGAAAAAAAAAATTATGAGGTGACAGTCCATATTTCTGGTTGTTGTTTAGTGTAGTTTCTAGAAACTACCTGACAAACTAGTTGTGAACATTCTAAGGTGTGTTGCTGCAGCTACAGCTGCAGTGTCCCCTCAGGAAGGCTTGGCAACACTTCTGTCCCTGGCCATCCCTCTATGGCTCTGAGTGGTTGGCCTGAGGCTTTGCCATTGCGGGTGGGTGGAGGCTCATTGTTTCCTTGTTTTCAATGTGCTTCTCAGTTACGAGTGTGCTAAACATTCAAACATTTATTACATTAATTCATTTGTGTGCATGTGTGGGCCATGGCATGAGGACAGAGGTCAGAGGGCAACTTGCACAAGTTGGTTCTCCTCTTCCATCATGTGGATCCCCAGGATTGAACTCAGGTTGCCAAACTTGGCAGCAGGCACCTTTATCTGTGGAGCTGGCTCTCCGGCCCTGAACATGTGTGTGTGTGTGTGCGCGCGCGTGCTTATGAAGTGTTTATTTTTTAAATATTTTATTATTTTTTATTTTATGTGTATAAGTGTATTGCCTGCATGTATGTGAGTGCACCCGTGTCGTGCAATGTCGCGGAGGTCAGAAGAGGGCTTCGGATTCCCCTGGAACTGGAGTTAGGGATGGTTTGTAGCCGTCATGTGGGTGTTGGGAATTGAACCTGGGTCCTCTGCAAGAGCAGTTGGTGCTCTTAACCGCTGGGCCATCTCTCCAGCCCCCGTGAAGTGGTTTTATTGCTTCTTTCCTCATTTGTCTCTGCCCTTCGCCTAGTTCTGAGTAGCTGTGGAAGGTGAGCTGTGTGACGTTGACACTAGGTGTTCTGTGGCCACCCCCTCCCCATTTTGAGAACAGTAACTCTTGGAAGGGTGGGCTCTGTCCTGCTCTTGTCCTGTTCAGCCCTTTATCAGTGCTGTGGGCAAGGACTTGGAAGTGTGCTGACAGTTGCTGATGACCCTGGAAAGGACAGGTAGCTGTGAGGGTGTGAGAGCAGCATGCTTAGTGTGTTGCTGAGAGCAGGAAGGGGTGTGGGGAAAGTTAACCAGACCATTCCTGCCTGGAGTTTTCCCCCTCCCCTTCCTTTCCCTATTTAACAGTCTGTGAAAAGCCCTGGGGAGCACAAGCTGGTTGTGAGGCTGCGTCCTGGCCACATGTGCCTTGCTTCCTCTGCACAACTGAAACTGAAAGTGTCTTATTTTGTTCTGGACTTTCTGTTTGAGCTGCATCCTCAGAACTGACCTGCTCGAGAGAAGTCTGGAAGTGACTCTGTGCCTGCAGGGATGTTTAGTGGAGGAAGGAAGGTCTGGAGGGACCTACCAGTTCGGAAGAGCAGCCTCTGAACATTTGGGAGCCCATTTGGGCGTGGCTTCTGAAACCACTGCACAGACCCTCACAGTGGGGTAGACCCACTGTTGTTAGATTCTGTGTCATAGGAGATTCAGGGTTTCTGTGTCATAGGGTGACTGATGCAGGGTCAAGTGCACAACAAGTGGACTGCGGTCACAGAGCTTGGGTGTCTCTTTGGACAGATCGGTTCTTGAATCACCCATAATATCAGTTTCCTGAAAAGCAGGGTGTCAATGCCACCACTACAGTCCGAGATTGCTGTGCACGGGCCTCTCCAGGCACCTAGGAGATGCCTCTTTTCCATCTTGGAGAATTTGGACCTGTGGCCTAGGATCCTCGCCTGCTCTCACTAATGCTCAATCCTGGCCCTGGTCATGTGCATATATCTGATCCTTACACATACACAAAGGTGACAGCAGGCAGATGGGAGCTTGTACTCTGTCTTTTTTTAAAAAATATTTTATTTATTTATCTATTTTATGTGTATGAATGTATTGCCTGCATGTAGATAAGTGCACCTGTGTTGGGCAGTGCCCACGGAGGACAGAAAAGGCTGTCAGATCTCCTGGAACTGGAGTTACGGGCAGTTGTCTTCTGCAAGAACAGTCAGTGTTCTTAACTGCTGAGCCATCTCTCCAGCCCCAGTCTGTCTTTTTTTTTAAATTAGAAAATATATCAGGATTTTTCAGTCCCCATCTGTGCTATTGAACTGGCTGGTGGCGTTGGCCTACTCCCCGTGGTGTGGCAGAGGAGTGACTTAGAACTTCTCCAGAAAGTGCTGGCAGAAGGGCCCTGTAAAGTAGAGCCATACTCTGTCGGGCTTGGCTGCCTCTAGTGACTGTGGCCAGGCCTTTTCAGACTATCGGTGGCCCTGGGCAAGCCAAGGAGATTTAAACAGTTCTTTAGACCTTGTTGAGTAGAAAGCAAGACCCTTGCTAGGTATCATGTTACCAGAGAGATGTGGGATGTGGGGGTGCTTGCCTTGCCGCTCATCCCCCACCCCTGCCCCAACACACTCTGGGCCTGCCCTGCACAGGGTTTGGCCCAGCAGGGGACTGTGTGTGAGATGGAGCCAGAAAGTGCCCAGGGGCCAGGTCTGGGAGTAGGTCCTGTCTTTAGATGTTCAACTTTTGTCCTGTCACCATAGGAGTCAGTAGCATCCTGATTGTGCTTTGATGAAGTTTACTGAGAACTACAGAAAACTACTCATCTGGGAGTTGCTCAGGAGGGCTATGACGTGTAAAATTTTTCTTTGAGTTTTTAAGGTCAGAACTCAGGGGAACTAAGATAAAAAGTAAGAAAATGTCGAAACTTTATAGGGTGAGTTATAAATAACTAACTGCCTTCAAGATGAGTGGAATTCACTTGGGAAAAGCCCTGTGGGGTTTTTTTGCCCACGTGGCAGAGAGGCCTCCTCACAGGAAGCTGTATAGCCAGGTCAGCCGTGGGTGGCATGAGGAGCCTGGACAGGGGCTCTCTATGCCGGCTGTCCTGACAGGGACCGTCCCAGCGTCATGTTCCCTTCACAGTGCCCTTCGTTTCCCATGTCATCCCTTCCTGGAGCTTGACTGTGGCATTTGTCTTGTCGCTTCTGCAGTTTGGAAAGTGGACACCATGTGTGGTGCTGCTTTGATCTATTATCTAGAAAAAACTTTTTATCCTGAGAAAATGGGAATTATGTTCTGAACTTTAAATTCAGTCAAGGCTTTGGTAGCTGGTGAGTCATGAAACTTTATTAAAATAAATGATCTTAGACGCGTTGGGTACGTACTGACAAGATGTTACCAGAGTTCAGACATTCAGAGCGAGCCACACATTATTTATATAGACTCAAAAATACCAAGCAGGCAGGAGCTGCTGGTGGATGGCTTCTGCATCCTCCTCAGCCCCACCTGCAGGACTGAGGCTGCGAGCAGGTGCCGGGAGCTGGGAAGGGCTGCGGCTGGAAGCAGAATAATACAGGATTAGGAGGAGCACACTCAGCTCCCCAACACCCATCCTGCTCCAGTGTGTTAGCGTGCCTTTCCTTAGCGTTCTCAAGCACCCAGGGCTCTGTGTCCACAAGGCTGGCTCACGTCACACAGCTTGGGTACCCGTGTCCGCAGGGCTGGCTCAGGTCACACAGCTCAGGTACCCGTGTCCGCCAGGGCTGGCTCAGGTCACACAGCTCAGGTACCCGTGTCCGCCAGGGCTGGCTCAGGTCACACAGCTTGGGTACCTGTGTCCTCCAGGGCTGGCTCAGGTCACACAGCTTGGGTACCCGTGTCCTCCAGGGCTGGCTCAGGTCACACAGCTTGGGTACCCGTGTCCTCCAGGGCTGGCTCAGGTCACACAGCTTGGGTACCCGTGTCCGGCAGGGCTGGCTCAGGTCACACAGCTCAGGTACCCGTGTCCGCCAGGGCTGGCTCAGGTCACACAGCTCAGGTACCCGTGTCCGCCAGGGCTGGCTCAGGTCACACAGCTTGGGTACCTGTGTCCTCCAGGGCTGGCTCAGGTCACACAGCTTGGGTACCCGTGTCCGCCAGGGCTGGCTCAGGTCACACAGCTCAGGCACCCGTTCATCATCCTTGGCAGGGTGATTGATCCTGCTCTTGCACCCTGGCTTATGTGCCGTAAAGCTTTGCATAATTTAGGGGCAGTTGTGTTTCTCAGAGGGAATTCTACTCAGGACTGTGCACCTATGGCTTAGAAATTAGACATTTTATAATGTCTGGCGACTTTTGATTTGTTTTTGAAGAATCAGAATGTTGGTCAAAGTCTGTGGTGAGCAGAGGTTTAAGGTCTGTAGTGTTTCTAAAAAGCACTCATTCTGAACCTGTGATCTAGGTGCATATGCAGCCCACCCCTATCCTTCATGGAAAGCATAATGTTGGAGTGTCAGAGGCTGTTCCCGGTTGCGGCTGTGAACTGACTGGGCACAGGTCATACTGCCATTTGTAGTGTGTCAGTGACACTCTGCAGTCATGCAGATGGAGGGCTGGGCAGGATGTGTAGAGGCTGTGAGGCATCAATCCTCCAGTTCTGGCATGGGTTTAATTGCGTCGTTCGGCTGGGAAGCCATACGTTAGCTTCTGCCTCACCCAGCCTGATGTCGCTGCAGACGCCAGCCCTACACAGGCCCATTTTTCTCTGAAACTGAGCCTGAGAGACAACAATCTACACTTGAGCTGTCATAGACTTTGCTAAATTGAGACTTGCTGAACTGATTGGCTGCCTTCTACCTGCCCAGGTGATCCCCTGTGTACCTGCCATCATGATCACAGGCAACACGTCAGGCAGCACTGCCTGCAGAGTGGTGGTTTTACATTCATTCCATTTTTTATGATCAAAATTCAGCCCCTTGTTTCCTTTTCAGAAAGTAACAGGAATTGAGTTTTACTCAATTCTGCTGGTTCTCTCCTCACTGTCCCGTCTGCCTCCAGGCTTTGTGTCACCTTCTGAATGGGGACAGGAGGGAAGCATCCAGGTACCTCTTGCCTTCCCTTGGGCTCCCTCCCTGCTCCCTCCTCGTCCGTCCGTCTACACTCACATTCCTGTCTCTGGGCCACTGGGGGTCCTGTTCTTTCACTGCAGGGTCTGTGTTGAGTTCTAGTATTGAGATGCTTTGTACTCTTTGGGGTCTGGCTCAGAGTTTTCCTGATAGTGTCAGTGTTTCTAAGGTCTTTCTCACATTCTGGCATCCCTCACATTAGATCTTAGTAGCCTTGGTGGTGGAAAAGCCCTTAGCAGAATGCTAGTGAGGAGCTGTGCTCGGAAATGTCTCTTGAATGAAAACACAAAGTTGTCAGGGACCACTTCATCTGTTTTTTAACCTCCATGGGTTTTAAATAATGTGCCACATATGCCAGAAGACATATGCAGCAATGATGAGACAAGAATCTGGAAAGCAGCCAGTTGACAGTGTGGGTCCCTGTGCGCCCCACTGCAGCCCTGGCCTTGCTAGGCTGTATAGACCTTGCTGGACTGTGTGGCCTTGCTGGGCTACGTGGCCTTTGCTGGACTGCGTGGCCTTGCTGGGCTGCGTGGCCTTGCTGGGCTGCGTGGCCTTGCTGGGCTGCGTAGCCTTTGCTGGGCTGTGTGGCCTTTGCTGGGCTGCGTGGCCTTGCTGGGCTGTGTGGCCTTTGTTGGGCTGTGTGGCCTTGCTGGGCTGCGTGGCCTACTGGGCTGCATGGCCTTGCTGGGCTGTGTGGCCTTTGTTGGGCTGTGTGGCCTTGCTGGGCTGTGTGGCCTCCTGGGCTGCATAGCCTTGCTGGGCTGTGTGGCCTTTGCTGGGCTGTGTGGCCTTGCTGGGCCGTGTGGCCTTTGCTGGGCCGTGTGACCTTTGCTGGGCCGTGTGGCCTTGCTGGGCTGTGTGGCCTTGCTGGACTGTGTGGCCTTCTGGGGCTGCGTGGCTTCTGGGCCTTGTTTCCCTTGCAGCTTTACTGGCTCTCCTAAACACGATAGCTTTGCCTAGTTTGGGGTTCACATGAAGCACGTGTCCTGCTGTGTCTTACAAAGCACAGAGATAGATGCACACTGTGTGCAGCCTGGGGTCCCTGTGTTCGGTGCTAAGGGCACAGGCCACACTGCCTCTTTGACCCAGTGTTGGTGTGAGTGCTGAAACATCTCGCCTGTGGCTTTCAGTGGCATGTGGATTTGAGCAGTTGCCACGGGGCTGTGATATCAAGGTTCCAAGGTTTAGTTCTGTGAGATGTGGCCACCCCCCCACCCCCCATACCGTTGGCGGTTCTGGTGGTTCCTGTCTGGTGGCACTCCTACACTTAGTGTGGTTGTTGTTGTAGGTGGGTAGGAATTGTGGTTGAATGCTTACATGCTTTCTTTAAAAACTCTTCATGTATGAGGGGCAGTGTTTTGTTATATGTTTACATTGTGGTGTGGTTAAATCAGTCTAGTAAACATCTGCCATGGGAGGACACTGAAAATCTTGTCAGGTTGAGGATGCAGCTCCATGGTAGAATGCTTGCCTAGCATGTACCCACCGCAGGTTTATTCCAGCGCTGTGCAACACAGCAACAAAATAGCCCAAAGCCAACCTGTTTTCTAAGCAGTCCATGATCAGTAATAGTGGTTGCCGTGTGCTGCATGCTGCAGATCTCGGAACTCAATGAAACACTGCATCCTAGATGTGCTCCTTAGACATTGGTAGTTCACAATCTCTGTGTGTGACCTGTTGTGGAACAGAACTGTAGTTATCTCTGCCTCTTGATAAACTTCTTTGATGGATGGTGACTGGGATACTTACCTTCAAATTTAAGGATCCATATTTTACACATAGTAGGAAATTACATTTGTCTAGGGACTAATTACGTTAGTCTTGGAGTGTTTCTCTAAGATCTGTGGCCTCTGCAGCTATGTGTATTTGACTAGGTTTACAGTAGCACACATGAGTTTCCTCTCATTGAGTGGGCTTTAAGTCCAACTAGGTAGCTGTTGATTACCCCCAAGATAAAATTACCACTACTGTACCAACATCGTTTGCTGTGCTGGTCATTGATGTGGTTTTTAGGCCTTGAAGCTGGGGTTGGACCATCGCTTGATGATCTCCCTTAGCAGCTTGCACGGCGCTCTCCAAATCTGCTGGTCTTTTCTGTGTGTCTGTTTTCTGTGTGGTCAGTTTCTGATGTTTGGTTTCACCGTTCTCAGCTTTCTCTTGGGTTGGTGGCTGTGCCTTCCCTCAGGCAGCTTCATGTTACCCTACCAGGTCTTCTATTTGTCCATCTGCTTTCCAGGCAAAGGTCCTGCGGCCAGGAAGGCTTGGCTGGGGAGTGGGAAGCAGGCTGGGGCCCTGCAGCTGTGAGTGACCAACAGCTGCGAGAATCTGGGCTAAACCCTGCTGGGG
Organism: Nannospalax galili; assembly: GCF_000622305.1. Lineage (NCBI taxonomy): Eukaryota > Metazoa > Chordata > Mammalia > Rodentia > Spalacidae > Nannospalax > Nannospalax galili. The sequence goes on along the minus strand of NW_008333283.1, from coordinate 88,068 downwards.
CTGCAAACCAGGTCAGGAGCCTGGCTTCATGGAGTGTGTTAGGGAGCAGGGTGGGCTTAGGTAATGATGCCACCATCTGATTTATGGCTCAGAAGGGAGGAGTGGGAGATGTGTACTCCCAGGCCACTCTCGTGGCCCAGGGGCAGTGCTGTAGGTGTGCTTTGACTGTGAGGGCAAGAAGAGGCCCTGTGGGAGAGGTGACTTCTGGACAGTAGTGCACAGTTGAGCAAACTTGCTTGACTGCCTACTGACTGTCATCTGTGGCCCAGTGGGTCTCCGTAAGCTCTGGCTTTGTAATTCTCACTTCCCTCCATGAGTCGGTGCTGACTTGAAGCATTCCTGTGATGATTGTCATAAATACAGAATACTCTGTGCAGCCTTGTTAAGGTTGGCGTCTGTCTGTAGCGTCCAGATCTCTAGGTGGTCTAGTCACTCAGAGCCCTCAGGACCCTGTAGGACTTGGAGTGACTGCCCCTTCCCTGTGCCCAGGTGGCACTGGTGGCATGGATGCAGCAACAAGCACCTACAGTGGTGTCTCACTGGCTCCTACCTGTGCCAGGTGCATTCTTCATAGTTTTCCCTTGACAATGAAATCAAGACTTCACTGATATGATCCTGACCCTCAGCACACGTTTCCAGTGTGCCTGAGCCCACCTGCTGTGTGTTGAGATGCATGGTTGTCTTAGGGATCGTCTTTGTGCTATCTTGCCTTGGACCTGCGGTTCCCTCCCTCTAAGGAGCACTTTTTCCTTCTTTTCCCTCCCCTCCCCTCTACTCCTCTCCCCTCCTTTTTGAGACAAGGTCTCCCTGTGGCCCCAGTTGGCCTGGAACTCACTTACTGTGTAGACCAGGTTGGCCTCCATCTTACAGAGATCCAGCTTCTATCTCCCCAGTGCTAGGATTAAAGCCATGGGCCACCACGCCTAGCTTTGATAGAATTTTCTTAGAAGATGAAGAGAGCCTGTTACTTCAGGGAAGACAACTTACAGTAATTGTTGACAGGGGTAATATTTGAGCTTTCAACAGAAAATTGGAATTTGAAAAACTTGTGTCTGCCATTATGAACTTATTGGCTCCCAAAGCCTGAAGCCCTTTCTGATGATCTGTTGGTGGTGACATCTCTCAACACTGAGTGATCCATGTGACTCATTGTCTTTTCCAGGTAGTCAGTAAATGATATTTGTGCAAAGTGAGCCTTACATGGTGTCAGTGCAAGGTGAGCCTCACATGGTGTCAGTGCAAGGTGAGCAGCAGATCCTGAGGTATTACAGTGTGAAAGGCCCCTGAGTGTACCGTGCGTGACCATTAGGAGATCGTACCCTGCTGAGGCTTGGTGAAGTATCAGAGATGCCAACAGGTGCTTGAACAGTCTACCTGTGGAGACCCAGCTCCATGTGTGAGGCTGGCTGAGACAGCAGACCATGACAGATTGAGACAGCTTGGACACGGAAGTGAAGACAGAACCCTGATGATGCCTCTAAAGCCAGATAGTAAAGAGATGTTGGGGCTGGAGAGATGGCTCAGCAGTTAAGAGCACTGGGTAACTTTCATTTATACAGATATGTTGATTTGGGGTTGACTTGGTTCATCTGACATAAGACAATGATTTTGGGAAGAGCCATCCTTCCTCTGAACTGTTTCCTTCATTGTTCAGCCCATAGTAGGTTTCAGACAGAAGACAGAAGGAGTAGAATATAGGCACAATATTTATAACTCTAATATGTCTTACCACTTAGTTATTCCAATTGAAAAATCACAATCTTAGAGCTTAAATTTCCCATTTTAAGCATTTATTCATGAAAAAATTCAAATAGAGGGACTGGAGAGATGGTTCCAAAATTAAGAACATTGGCTGCTCTTGTAGAGGACCAAGGCTGAGCTCCCAGCACCCTCCTGGCAGCTAACAAACATCTGTAGCTTCATTTCCAGGGGATCCGATGCCATCTTCAGACCTCTGGGGGTATTGCATGATACTGATGAACTTACACATATGGAAGCATATTACTCATACACATAAAATAAAAATAAAAATAATGAATAAAATTTTTTTTGTCTTTTTGAGACAGGGTCTCCCTGTAGCCCCAGCTCTCCTGGACCAGGCTGGCCTTGAACTCACAGAGATCCGTCTGCCTCTGCCTCCCAAGTGCTGGGATTCAGGGCTTGCATCACCACGCCTGGCTGTGAATGAAATATTTTTTAAAATGTTAATTATGTTTACAATTAATAGATTATTTATTGAGCTTAGATGAATGAATGAAAATGAAAAAAATCCCCATTTAATTTCTAAAATGGTAAGTGTTGTGGCAGCAATGAGTGACAAAAGCTCAGAGGACCCTGTGTGAGTGTTCAGAGCTTAGAGGGGTCTTGAGACCAAGTTTGAGAAGTTACGGTTTACAGGACAGAAAGCGATCTTAATGATCTGGTGGCTGCAGGTGGTGAGTCTTCAGCTGATACTGGTATTTCTGGCCAGTAGAGGCAGACTTATTTCTGGGTCAGTGTTGGTGGCTGCGGTGCTTGAGGAAGTGTGGGCGTTGGGCCTTCCCAAGTCACAGACCTGGTCCCAGCAGTGCTGCTGTAGCAGTTCACTTCTTTTACCTGCCCCGGTGCTGAGGGAAGACACTGTCTGAGGACTGTCTCAGAAGAGAACTGAAAATTGAACATTTTAATTAAAAATATCCATCACCCGGTCATTCTTTTCCTTTATTTCTAAAGTGCATCAAGTGCCAAAAAACAGTGGCTGTACTGTGGCTCCATGGTGACTGCTGGGCGGTGAGTGGGTTTCTCCCCTGAAGCACTTAGACATAAACCCTAAAATATTTGTCCTGTGACAACACTTCTGTTTCTTAAATTTTGGCTTATGCCTATTTCTGAAGTTAGATAGGCACTTGTAAGAACCTTCAGGAAGTGCTTGGCAGTGCCTGGGCTACAGCGTGTGCCTGAGGGGTGGACAGGGAGAGAAGAGATAGAGGGAAGAGGGCCAACCGCAGGGAGGGGAAGCAGAGCTGGGAGATGGAGAACCGCCGCTAGGAGTGCGGGCTCTGCAGCTCTTTCCACCTGCACTAGTGGGTTGTGGGCAGGAGGGGCATCCTGGAGTTAGAGAGGCTCTCTGCTCCAAGCTGCCATCCGTGGTCATCTACCCAGAGCCCCAGGTGCCTGCCAAGCTCTCTACTGCTGAGTTATACCCCAGCTTTTAATTTTCTACCTTCATAGGACCTGTCAAGGTTTTCCCCCCTCAAATCCTTTCATTGGAGTAGGCAAAGGATTCAGTATTCCTGGGGTGCAGCAGTTGGATGCAGATGAAATGCTCTGATTGGGTAAAAGAAGTCCACCTTTATACCAGCCCCCAAGGCTTTTCTTAAGCATTTAGTTTTATTGGATAGAAAAAAAGTCAAACAATGGGCTGGAGACATGGCTTGGCAGTTAAGAGCACTGGCTGTTCTTCCAGAAGATCCAGGTTCAATTCCCAGCACCCACATGGCAGCTAATGACTGGCCTTAACTCCAGTTCCTGGGGATCCGATGCCCTTTTCTGGCCTCTGCAGTCTTTGCATGACACAGGTGCACCTACATACATGCAGGCAATACACTCATACACATAAAATAAAAATAATAAATAAGGGGCTGGAGAGATGGCTCAGTGGTTAAGAATACTGGTTGTTCTTGCAGAAGACCTGGGTTTGAATCCCAGCACCCACGTGGCAGCTAACAGTTGTCCATAATTCCAGTTCCAGGGGATCAGACAATCTCTTTTTTTCCTCCATGGGCATTGCATGACATGGGTGCACTTACCTACACGCAGGCAATACGCATACACATAAAATAAAAAGAATAAGTAAAATATTAAAACAAAACAAAACAACAAGCCGAAACAAAAAGTCCAGCCATTGTAGAAGAGAGATTGCTTCTCTAACCCTTATTCCTTTTGTGGGTTTTCCAGCTGGATTAGGAACCATTTATGCACCTTGTGGAGAACCAACAATCAACTTCTGAAGGACTGGCAGGGCAGATGGATATCTGGACTAGGGTGCTAGGTTGCAGAGCTGTTGCTAAGAGATATTTGGGGATGTAGATGTTGGTGGGGGATAAGGGTTGTTTTGGAGCCCGTTTATTCAGTTTCACTGCAGCCCCTCTACCCAGGGCTCTGTGCTCAGAGCCCTTCCAGCCATGGTGTATGGGAAGGCAGGCTGAATGGCCCCTCCTGCATGGCAGCTCTTCTAGGCCCATTTTGCCCTAACCTCATTCACATGGGCCAGCGCCTGCTGTTGGGGATACAGTGTTAGGGGGAGACCTTGTTGGGGACTTTGCAAAAACTCTTATCTTTTGGACCAATTCAAGCTTCGGGCTCCCCTCCCACCAGTCATTGACTTTTATTATTCACATACTTCATAGAAAAAGGGACTGTAAACGGGTTAGAGCTGTATGAAAAGCAAATCTGGGCTGGCACATGCCACTCTATTTACATGTGGAAGCAGCACTTGGCCCACATCAGACACAGCAGGTGCACTTGTCAGATGTCCCTTTGCAGACATAGCCCTGGGCACACTTGGAGCAGCTGACGAGGCAGCAGGAGCAGCAGCTCTTGCAGGAGGTGCACTTGCTGTCTTTGCAACTGCAGGAGCTGGTGCAGGTGCAGGAGCAGTGGAGCAGGAGCAGTAGGGGTCCATGGTGAGGTCTGGTGAGGCTGGCGCCGCAGAGCGAGTACAAAGCGGCATTTGGGCTGCTGGAAGGCATGGTCAGGGTCACTGTAGCTTTCATTCTGTTGCCTTGTGATGCTGGCATCTGGGCACCGGGTTTTGTTGATTGCAATGAAGTCAGTTTCTTCTGGCACATTCTTATACATTTTCCCCAGGTGGGGTCGAGCCATCAAGTCACTGATGGTCTCAATGGTCTTATCAGCACCTACCAGTGGCCAGTCAGAGTGAAAGAGAGCATATTTATCTTTTGGTTAAACCTATTAGAATATTTGGATCTTGAATTTTCTCTTCTTACTCTTCTTCCCTAGATCTTCAAAGGTGTACAGGCAAACCACCCGCTGTTCCATCTTCTGTTTGCTTTTGATGTTTGCTTTGAGTCTGGGGGGCAGATGTTGGGTGGGGCTGGGGGAGCTGGTTCCCCAGGGTGTTAGGAGTGGGTCTCTGTGAAGGACCTACAGGCTCAGACTTTGCCTCTCAGGTAATCTTTGTTTCCTTTTTATCCTGCAGGATAATGTTGGTAATTAGGAACTCCCATCTCACACTCACTTTGGAGAGAAGCCTCTGGCATTTAATCCTGATGGTATTAATATGTTGTCTCATTTAAATGGACTTGAGTGGAAGTTGGTGTGGGAGTGGTGGAGTGCAGCAGGACCTGGCCTCCAGACACAGCTTCTCCAAAGCAAAGTGCAGTTTACTCTCAAGAGATGAAGATGTTGCCATTTCAGCAGCTGTTGTCTTTAGGCCTGGAGGCTTTTTGTCTTCCTGGCTCTTTGGGGAAGTAGTGTTGCGGAGTGATTCATTCATTCAGTGGGCCTTTACCTGTGCTGGTTTTGTTTGGCTATGTTTGATTTGACACTGGAGGGGGTTTGCAAGAAAGTGAAAACAGTTTAGACTCTTGGGACCAAGTGTAGGATTGACATTCTCAACAAATGAACAGGGAAGTGTCAGGCATCCTGTGACTTGACACTGAAACCAGTGCTGTGGACAGTAAAACCCAGGCCTTGACCATGAGAAAAAGTCAGTTTTTTGTTGGGTGAGGCCTTGTGGAGGGCATGGGACTTGAAGGAAGCTAAGCTTTGAGAGTAAACAGCATAATTTTTTCATGGGACTATGAGATGGTCAAAGGGTGGGATGAGGATTGGGTAACATAGTGGGACGTTAGGACCAGAAGGGCGGTGCCTGCCAGAACGCTACTGTTGGAAGCTGTGAATGTTTGGAGCAGGCAGAAGCTGTGCTCTGGAGTCATCTACATGAGTATATGGTGGGTTCCAACAATCAGTGTGTCAGGATGTTTGGAGTTTAGCTAGTGCCATTTGATGTAGAGGAGCCAAAAGAGGAGTAAAGCTAAGTAACCCTCTGTTTGGAAAGAAACAGGAGGTGTGACATTGAGGGTGATGGGGTAGGGGAGTCCAAGATAATGTTTTTTATTTGGTTTGAGACAGGCCTGGAACTCTCTATGTAGATCAGGCTGACCTGGATCTCACAGAGATCCACCTGGCTCTGCCTGTGCTGAGATTAAAGGCATGTGCACCATGTCCAGCCAAGATAATGTTTTATGTATCTCCCCCCTTTGGTGGTGGTAGGGATCAATCCCAGAGCCTTGAACATGCTAGGCAAATGATCTGACAGTAAGTCTCATTCCTAGCCCTTAGTTTTCTGAGACAGGATCTCACTGTGCAGCTTAGGCTGGCCTTAGACTTGCTGTGTAGATCAAACTCTTCATCCTCCTTCCTCAGCCTCCTAGGTATGGGCATCAAAGGTGTACACTGCCATGCCTGGCTCAAGCTACTTCTAAAAATCCATTTATTTAGTGTGTGTGTGTGTGTGTGTGTGTGTCTGTCTGTCTGTCTGTCTGTCTGTCTCTGCAGACCAGAGAGAACATCCTCTGTTGTTCTTCAGGTGTCCTTCACCTTTTGCTTGTTTGCTTGAGGTAGCAGGGATTTTACTGCCCTGGTATTTGTCAGGTAGGCTAGGGTGGTCTGGCCAGTGAGCCCCAGGGATCCTCCTGCCTCCACTTCCCCAGTGCTGGGATGCTGGGATTACAGATGCACATCACCATGTCCAGCCTTTTTTTTTTAAAAAAAAAAAACATGGAATCTGGGGCTTGAACTCAGGTCCTGCTGTCATGCCCGGCACTTTCCTGACTGATCCATATGCTAGCCCTTGAGCCTCTTTCGATACTGTATCCTTCTGTTGCTTCTTACTGGGAGCTTAAAAAAAAGGTGTGAAAACTATAAGGTCATGCAGTTTATTGGAAGGAGAATCCTCAAGAACATTCTTACCTGAAGATTTGCCAAGGGGTGTTGAGCCAGTGATGATTCATGTTTTGTGGATGATGTGAGCTAGCTCTGCCAGATGTGTTTCTGGAGATCCCTTTATGTTTCAGTTGCATGATCACAGACACTGAGAAACCCATTCCCCTGCACTAGGGCCCTGAGCTTCCCATGGAGCAGGGACTGGGACACTGAAAGGCACTGAGTGATTAAGCTGTCAGAGTCAAAGTAGGGATCCAGGTCCATGGTGACAGTGTCTAGCACATCCATGTTTGAGGGAACCCGTGTTCCTGTTGACTTTGGCTTTGTTCAGAAGCAGTTTCACTCAGTCATGAGGGACAAGTTTCCTGTGGTGTTCAGATCTACTTGTGATGATGAAATTTCTTGCTACAAATGTGGGACTTAAAAGTGAATGAGAGAGAGCAGGGCGTGGTAGTGCACACCTTTAATCCCAGCACTTGGGAGGCAGAGGCAGAGGCAGGTGGACCTCTGTGAGCTTGGGGCCAGCCTGGTCTACATAGTGGGTTCCCAGCTGGGGCTACTGGGAGACCCTGTCTCAAAAAGACCAAAAAAAAAAAAGTGAATGAGAGACAACGGGAAGTGGTCAGAGCTGCCTCTGGGAGACAGACAGCCACAGTAGGGTTCTTCATCCATTGTGCATTTCACCTCTGTGGAGACCTGGGACCTCACCACTTAGTTCTGCTGGGGCCCATGGCAACCACCAAAAGGTGAGCAACTCTGATAGTTCCAGCCTTCTTGAGTAGATGCTCCTTAGACTCCCATTTTCCCCAGAGCAATCACAGACATGGCATAAGGAGAGTTTTTTCCATTAGCCTTTTTCTAGACCCCACAGTCTGTGGGCACAGCTGAATGGGTGTCTTAAACCCTTAAGTAAAGGGTGCTTTCTAAAGTGCATACTTAAACGTGTGGGGAATTAGAAACAGTCGCTGCCATAATAAAATCTTGATGCCTGCAGCATTGGCTTTGGGACAATGCTGTGCCAAGCAAAGGGGCCTTCTGGAAGCCACAAGTCAGGGTAATTATGTCAAGTTCCAGGGCAGCATGGGGCATCTGTCCCGTTCTGCAGCCTCAGACAGTGAGTAGACACATCAGCAGGCCTAAACTGGCCCTTAGCATGTCAGCTGTCCTGCTGGCTATACTCTGTGCACTTCTAAGCAGGGTATGTGTACTGCTTGCTGAAGGAAAAGGTGGTGGAAGGAAGTTTGGTATTACTGTTGCTGTGATCAAGTGGAAAATAAACCACATGTGTTTACTGAACTTCAGTTTTAGTTCAGGAGATTTGCAGACCGGAGATTCAGTGCCCATGTGGCTTCTGCTTGGTGTGAACAAAGAAGACTTGCTGGCTTCAGAAATAAACCTTTCTCGTCCCAGCTTCCTCAGGCACAGGGTCCTCCAGGAAAGAAATGACTTCATATAGAGAGCAATCTGGGCTGGGCGGTGGGATCCTTTGCCAGGACCACAGAACTGAGACCTTAGTGTGGCAGCAGCCTGCCAGACAGACATGTGCAAGGTCTATAGCCCTCAGCTCCTGCTCTCAGACCAGCCAGCCTCTGAGAAGCTGAAGGATGTCATGATCAGGCCTCTGAAGCAGTCTCAAGGGGAGAAAGGGCTTCTCTCTTCATGGTTTGTCTAATGGAGTGGATTGTACATTAACACATAGAAAGCTTATGGACACTGCCTCCCTGTAACCCCAGCTGGCCTGGAACCTGCTATGCAGACCAGGCTGGCCTCAAACTTGCAGAGAATCCTCCTGCCTCTGCCTCCTATGCCTGGCCTAAGCTCATGGTTTTTAACATAAGCACGTATCTGCACTGAAAGGAGCAGAGGACGGGAGTTGAGAAGAGGCCATTAACATAGCTTCTTTGGGTAGGAAGGAGACTGCGAACATCATAGCTGCAAATAGGGGCTTTTAAAAGTGGAGAAGGAACACATTAAATGGGAAGGTAGGGCAGAGAGCCCAGAGCCCTGGAGAGCAACTACCTCCTGGGCGTGGAGCCTTCATGCCAGGGCATTGTGCCAGTGAACCTGTTGATGGCCATCCTGGCCAGCCTCCCATTGTTTGTGTGTGTTGTGTGTGTTCAAGGCACAGATTTTAGATCAGATGGGAAGGGATGGTGATAGAGAAGCCAACTTGAAGAACTGCACGACCCTGTGCATAAGGCTTCTTCTTACCTGGATGTAACAAGTTATGTGATCCTGGACCTCCTGCTAATGCCCTGGTCAGGACGTTGCAGGTAGTATACAGTGTAGTTTACATGTGTGTGGATGTGGATTATGGTGAGAGTCTGCCTGTGGCAGATTGTGTTCATCAGGGAAGACCATACTATAATCTCCAGCCTGCAGTCTTCCTGCAGTAACTGAACCACCTCCCACTGAGAGGCGGAGCCCCTGCTCTCTCTCTTAATCCTGGAGGGTTGTGACTGGTAGAAATGGTACTGCATGACTTGGGGCTTATGAGAGTACATATGTTGACTACCAGGTTCTGCTGGGGACTCTCTCCTGGAATCTGATCACACCCAGACCAGCCCCTTTGGGAGCCACGTGTGTTCCCATTGGCAGCTCAGCCTAGCCCACAGCCACCATTGGCCACTATATGTCTCAGCAAAGAAGCTTCCAGGTGGACCCGGTGCCAGCTACAGAGCCATCACCAACCTTAGTGTCTTATCAGTCTAGGCCCAGGCACTGCAGAGCCAGAGACAAGGTATGTCTTCTGGCCCATCTCAGTTCTTGACTAGATGCTATGCATAATAGAATGATTGAATGTGGGCTATTTATCATGTGACTCTGCAAGTGGAGCCTGCTCTGCTCTCTGCAGTGACACCTGGCTCTTGTACTGCTCATGCTGCTGAGCCTATTGCATCAGAAGCTTCCTCTCAACCTCTTTCACTGTCCCTAGCAACTTATACCCTGGTTTTGTGTCCATTGCTGAGGGTGGTGGGTTCCTTGGGCTGTGGCTGTTGACTGTCTTTGGTAGGTGCTTTGCACCTGGCTCTTTCCCACGCTTAGGTATTTGGGTTTCCCTGATGTGGTGGAGGGTAATGTGCCACCTCCCTTCCTCATTACCCTGTTCTTTTTTTAATATTTATTTTTATTTTATGTGTATGAGTGTATTGCCTGTATGTATGTGAGTACACCAGTGTTGTGCAATGCCGTAGAGGTCAGAAAAGGGCTTTGGATGCCCCTGGAACTGGAGTTAAAGACGGTTCATAGCCACCATGTGGGTGCTGGGAATCAAACCTGGGTCCTCTGCAAGAGCAGTCAGTGCTCTTAACTGCTGAGCCATCTCTCCAACCCCTCTTTTTGTTTTTATAAAGACAGGGTCTCAAGTTGATCTTGACCTTGTTATGTAGTTGAGAATGCCTTGAACTTCTGATCCTCTTTCCTCTACCTCTCAGTGCTGGGATGTTAGGTGTATGCCACTACATCCTGTTTACATGGTGCTGGGGATGGAACCCAAGGCCTCCTGCTTACTAGCCAAGTGTTGTACCAATTGAGCTACATCCCCACCCCCATGCTGTATGTTTTAATCATGAAAATATCTCTTTCTACAAGAATAAGTTCACTTCTATCCACACTATCTGAACTATGTATGGACTTTGGTGAGTAAAATTGAAAATAATTTAAAATCTAGTTTGTCTTGTCAAGTCAAGAGAAACCAAACCTATCAAGGAGATGTTAAAGAGGGAGAGGAGTGTCTGGATGGATGGTGGGTATCTGGAGCTTCAGATGTAGTGGCAGGTGTGTCAAGCACTAATATGCACTAGATGGAGTTGGTGCATCTATTGAAAGTTAAGTAATAAGAGGAGAAAGTTGACTACTGGTTGTTTACAAACATGGCACTGTGTTGAAGTCCTAGGACCACCACCATCTCCTGCTTTGGTGCTTCACTGATGACACAATGGGCTTGTCATGTGATGCTCATGACTGTGGTTTGCCACAGTAAGAGAATACCAGGTAAAGCCTGCCAAGGGAATAGGTGTGGGGGTGAAGTCTGCAGCAAGCAAGCCAACTTCTAAGGTTCCCAGTGTAGTCACCCAGGATGGCTTAGCTTCCCCAAGAACAAGGACAATACATGTGAAACAGCGTCACCCTCAGAAACTGAGTCCTTGGTGTTCTTGTCATAGCGGCATGCACCAGAACACAAGACTCTCAGAAGGAAGGCCAGGGTTCAGCATAACTGTGGCATTTGTGTGAAGCTGGGCCCTGATGAGCCCTTTTATTGGGGAGCTATGAGCTGCCCAAAACTCCAAGTTCCCAGACCCTTACTGTGACAGCTAATGTTGGTTGTCAACCTGACACACCTGGGAAGAGGGCCCCTCATTTGAGGAATGTCCTCCATCAGATTGACTTGTGGTCATCCGTGTGTGTGAGGAATTTTCTTGATTGCTAATTGATGTAGGGGGGCCCACCCTACTGTGGGTGGGTGGTGCCACCCTTGGGCCTGGGCTGTATAAAAAAAGGTAATCGAGCAAGCCAGGAGGCAAGCCAGTAAGCGTTCCTCCATGGTCTCTGCTTCAGTTCCTGCCTCCAGGCTCCTTCTTGAGCTCCTTCCTTGGTTTCCCTCAGTGACCTGTAAGCCAAATAAACCCTTTCCTCCCCCAAGTTAGTTTTGGTTGTGGTGTTTATCACAACAGGAAAGCAAAACAGAACATCTACCAAGGGCTCCCTGTAAGCAGACTTTGCACAGACAGCAGTCAAGCTCTGGTTTGCATAGGTACCAATTTTACTGTTTTTAGATCAGTGTCTCACTGTAAAACATGGGATAGAGCAATAAGAGATTTTTTTGGTCTTTTTTTGAGACAGGGTCTCCCTGTAGCCCCAGCTGTCCTAGAACACACTATGTAGACCAGGCTGGACTTGAACTCACAGAGATCCATCTGCCTCTGCCTCCCGAGTGCTGGGATTAAAAGCATGCACCACCTTGCTAGGTAATAAGAGTTTTTAAAGAGTGAATATTTGTATGCGTAGCACTTTGTTCTGATGGTCATACCATTTTCAACTGCGTACTGTGCAAGTGGTAAATGGTATTCGCTAAGAAGTAACAGGCATGTTAGGAGAAGACACATTTCTTTAGAGTTCTATGTAAAGCAGTGGGCTGGAACTGAACTTCCCTGAGCTTATGTTCTATGCAGATATTAAATGCTGGCAGAGACTTGCTTTTGTGAGAACGTCATTGAATTGTAATTAAATATTAAGAGCCTATAAAATATATTTGCATTACAAAAGTGGTTAAAGTAATTTTCTCAGTCTTCATAAATTTAGGTAATAGTCATTAAACAAAATAATGAGCTAGTCTTTGGACAGAAGAGGTGAAAACTTGCCCCAGGAACTGGGTTGCTATCTGTACTGCTCCCTGTGGGTCCAGAAGGTTGAAATCCTGTGAGGTTGGACCCATCCTCGAACCCTGTGTGTGTGCTGGCTATCACAACAGAAGCATCACCAGGCCTCAGAGAGGCAGGTGTGCCAGGCTGGAGCTTTGCGAGTTCTCTTGCTCTACCATCTGACACCAGCAAAGTTTCGTAATCTGTTTCTGGAGATGGGTGGGCTCATTCTTGGGTGGGCACCAGCAAAACACTTAGTGGGTGATTTTGTTTAGAGTCTTGTGGTATTAATTAAACTTGTGATGCTCCTGCTTCAGCTTCCCAAGTGCTCGGATCATAGGCTGCCAGGCCAGGCCTAGTGGGATTTAAAAAATGTATTTGAATATGGGGCTGGAGAGATGATGGCTCAGCGATTAAGAGCACTGATTGCTCTTATAGAGGACCTGAGTTCGATTCCCAGCACCCACGTGGGGGCGGCAAACCATCCTTAACTCCAGTTCCAGGGGAATCTGATGCCCTCTTCTGACCTCTGTGGCACTGCATGACAACAGGTGCACTCATACACATAAAATAAAAATAATAAAATATTTTAAAAAATGTATTTGAATAAAGTATTGCCAATAATGGTTAATACAGTCAGTCTATGGTCTTGAAATCTGTTCCACATTTCACCAGTGTTGTCAGATGCTCTGGAGCTGGGGTTGAGGAGCAGGCCTAGTCACAAATCAAAATTCAGTTTTCAGCTTATGCAAATAGGAAAGACCATATACTTTCTGACAACAGGTGCACTCATACACATAAAATAAAAATAATAAAATATTTTTTAAAAATGTATTTGAATAAAGTATTGCCAATAATGGTTAATACAGTCAGTCTATGGTCTTGAAATCTGTTCCACATTTCACCAGTGTTGTCAGATGCTCTGGAGTTGGGGTTGAGGAGCAGGCCTAGTCACAAATCAAAATTCAGTTTTCAGCTATGCAAATAGGAAAGACCATATACTTTCGATTTTAAATTAATCTTTTTATTTTAAGATGACTGTAGGGGACTGGAGTGATGGCTCAGCAGTTAAGAGTACTGGCTGCTCTTACAGAGGACTCAGGTTCAGTTCCTAGCACCCACATGATGGCTAACAACCATCCATAACTTCAGTTCCAGGGGATCTGATGCCCTTTTCTGACCTCCTTGGGCATTGCATGATACATGTGTGTTTACATACATGCAGGCAAAACACTCATACACATTAAAAGTAGATTCGTATTTGGCTTAATGAATAGTAGAGACCCCATCTCCCTTCACTGAGTTTCCTTATCTTGAAAGTCCTGTGTAGCAACCAGGCATGGTGGCACAGTCCTGAGACAGGAGGAGTGTGAGTTCCAGGCCAATCTGAGCTGTATATTGGAACCTTGTTTCAAACCAGAACCCCAAACCACAAAAGCTTCTCTGTAGCATCACAGTCCAGATGTTCGCTGATGTGGGCATTTTATACCACAGTCCCTCCTTGTCTCCATGCCGTACCCCTTCTTAGCCCCAGCAACTACTGAGTGCTTTGTTTCTGTATTCTGTCTTTTCAAGGTTGTTATATAAATGAGTCATGCATTATCTCGCCTTTTGTGATCAGCTTTCTTCACTTGTGAATTGCCCAGGAGAATCATCTACGCTGTCCACTGTTGGTTCCTTTTTTATTGCTGGGTGTTGTCTGCAGTGTTGATGGACCACTGCTGTGTAACCACATCTTTACTGAAGGGCATTCTTGGCTTGTCATGCTGTGAATAAAGCCACTATAGGTGCTTTGTATGTTTTCATTTCTCTGAGATAAATGCCCAGAAGTGCAGTTGGTGGGGTCTACAGTCACGTGTCTAGTTTTCCGAGGCACTGCCAAGCTCTTTTCCAGAGCAGCTGCACCTGTGCAGATGGGTTCTCAGTCCTTGACTTGTCTGTTCCTGGAATTGAGGTGTAGAGATGGAGAGTCTTCAAGGTTTTTGTGTTAACTGACAGAATTCTTGCAGAGCAGTGGCAGTTACTGCCTTGTGCTCCATGTCCGGGAGGCTTGAGTGCCGTATTCACTCCCCCTCATGGATGTTCACACTTCTCAATCTGTGGCACAAATGAAGTAGTGTGTTTCTTGGGGGAGAGTGGGGCAGGTCCTCACGTGTGCTGCCCATTGGAGGTTTTCTTTTGGAAATCACCTGCTCATATTTTTTGTTCTTTTTTCTATGGATGTTTTCTTTTTTCTTAGCTTCTCTTTATCTTCTTCCTTTGAAAATATAATAGATCCTAATAAATATAAATATAATGCACTTTCTCCCTAAATCTGTGTGCAGTGAGTGTGCCTCAGTCTTCCAAAAGCTGTAAAGGTCAGTGCAGTCAGCTCTGTCTGCATTTCCTTGTGTGTGCTACCTTTAGTATTTTATAGTACACTTTGGGTTATCTCTGGATATTCAACATCCTCTCCTAACTTCAGCCATAAAGCTTTTCTAAATCATTTGAAGGTTGGCTTTTCACACTGAGATCTTGGGTCCACGGTCAGACGTAAAGATCTAGTTTTCTTTTACCCTCCGTGCTAGTTTGAATGAGAGCTCTTCCATAGACTTCAGGTATTTGGACACTTGGTCCCCAGGTCCTGGTGCTGTTTGGGGAGGGTCATGAAACCCTTAGGAGATGTGGCACGTCACAGGGGTGGGCTTTGAGAGTAGATAGCTTGCCCACTTCCAGTCTTTCTCACTCTGCTTTCTGTGCCTGCTTGAAAATGTGCGGGGTGCCTGCTTGAAGATATGTGCACTCAGCTTTCTGCTCAGGCTGCCTCCTGCCATGCCTCCCTGCCATGATGGAACAGTAAGCCGAATAAATTCTTCCTTCTGTAAGTTGCCTTAGTCATGGCGTTTTATTGCAGAAACAGAGAAGTAACTAATACCCCCTCCCATGCTCTGTGGCCAGTCAGAGAAGCACTTTTGTCTCTGGTGTTAGTTTTTCTTAGCTGCCTGGGTACTTGTGGGCTTTCTAGGACACTTAGAGGTTTTAGAGTAGATGATGTGCAGGTGCAAAACCATCACTTCCCTGTCAGTCATCACAGTGGGTGTCATAAAACCTGGGATGTGGGCACGGTGAGGGGCAGGCATCCTGCCCAGCCAGCAGCTCTTCCCTGGCAGGGCAGGTGATGTGGCCTCCTCAAGGCCTCCCAAATTTCTCTTGCAGCCCACTTGCAGACAATGGCATGGCTCAGTGTGGCTATCTCTATTGCCATGAGACCAGCTGAGGACCAGTACCTAGGGAGGTACATACTGGTTGGGAAGGCTGGCCAGACTGGGAGATGAGTTGCTGATGGAGGTGATATAAGTGAAGCAGGGTTGGATGGGGGAGGCTGTTGTCAATGACAAGGAGTAGCAGAGGGATTGGGAGCCCCGAGGTCTGACAGTGAGATGTGGCCTAGTAAGGACCACTGGGAGGAGGAATGTCACTAGGGTGGCAGGCTGTGCAGAGAAGTGAGTGTGGACTGTTTTCAGAAAGTTGGTTACCTGGGACACTCTGGCCTCGGTCCCCAGAATTCTTTATTGTGAGCAGAATGGAACAGCAGAGCTGAGGGTGAGATAGGGAATTGTAGATGTTCCCTTTCCTGGGAAGGTGGATTGTCTGGAGGAAGCTACTGGACTCTGTGACTGCCAGTGATTGGAACCTTGCAGATGAAGAAGCATCAGTTAGTGTGTATGCCAGAAGTCTGGGGAATGTGTGTTAAGGAGGTGCTCTAGTTTCATTTCTGGCGCTGTGGTAAAACACCTTGACTAAAAGCAACATAGGGAGGACGGGTTACTATAGCTTGCAGCTCCATGCCCACCTTGGAGGGGAAGCCAAGGCAGGAACCCAAGCAGCTTGTCATATCACACCCACAGTCAAGAACAAAGAGAGTGGGGCTGGAGAGGTGTCTCAGTGATTAAGGGGCTGCTCTTGCAGAGGACCTGGGTTCGATTCCTAGCACCTACATGGCAGCTGAGAACTCCAGTTCCAAGGGATCTAATACCCTCTTCTGACTCCATGGGCACTGCACAACACAGGTGCACTTATATGCAAATGGGGAAAGATTTCAACTTGTCAGAGACAACCCTCGATAGCCAGGACAACACAGTACAAAATGGGTATTGAAGGAAATTTGGAACCAGTCTTTCATTATGAGGATTTTCAGGGTCAGGCAAGATGGCACAGTAGGTAAAAGAACTTGCCACAAGCTTGATGGTCTGAGTTTAATCCCTGGGATCTACATAGTATAAGGAAAGAATGGATTTCTACAAGTTGCCCTCTGATCTCCACACATGTGCTGGGCCATGTGTGCATCCATACACACAAACACACTCACCACTCACACACACACACACACACACACACACACACACACATATATGAACAAAGAGAGAATAAATGCTTGCTTCCTTGTGTATAACTTTCTCCTGTCTTATGTAGTCCAGGATCCCCTGCCTAGGGAATGGTGCTGCCCACAATGGGCTGGGTCTTCTTCAGCAGTTAATAATCAAGACAGTCATTCTCCAACAGTAAGGCCCACTGGCCAACCTTAATCAAACAAATCCTTAAGTGGGGCTTTTTTCCCAGGTTATTCTAAATTTGAACAAGGTTACCATTAAAAACTAACTGCCACAGGAGATATAAGTTAGTAGATTAAGTTTTTTGCTTTTTCATTTAAAGAGACATTATAAGCTATAAGCAGTAATTGACTCTAAAAGACAAAATTCAGACTGGCATTTACTAAGTGACATCCACAGCTACCAGTATAGAGCCTGTTTCGCTGCTGTTCCTACCCGGGTCTTCTTGAGAGAGAGCTTTCCAACAGCACTTCACCTCCCTGACTAAGGAGGCTGGAGATCCTGGGCCTGGCCTCTGGGAGAGGGAGAGGTTTCCTGCTGAGGGATCTGGACTGCTCTGTGGCTACTTTGCTCTGCCCTTTTTGCCTGCCACCTCTTTCCCTGGCTCCTCTGTCTCCTGTTTTTTCCTTTACCACCTTTGTTAGACAGTCAGCTGAGCAAAATGTGAACCATTTCACTCCGGTTCCGGGAGTGTGTGCAGAAGCTTGATTCTGTAGCATCAGCGCAAAGGAGTCGGTGCTGTGTGAGACATTCCCAGTGCTGCTCCTCACTCACCACGGTGGGTAGAGCTGTGCGGGCTGCGGTGGAGGGTGGAGGGGCTCACAGATTTGTGCACTGGATTTCATTAAGAGATGAGGAGGCACAGTGCCCCCTAGTGTCAGGCTAGCAGCTACTGTTTCCAGGAGGCACTTCGTTCCTGGGCTCATTGTGGAGGTGCCCATAGTGACCCTGCAGAGGCCAAGGACCTCTTGGGCTCTCTCTGTTCCCACCCAGAGCCACTGAACAGGCAGGGAAAGGGGCATGCGACTCCTCATGGAGCTGAGGACTTGGGCAACGGTGGCTTACTGAAGGAGAAGCCCACTGAAGAGACTGTCCCACTGAAGAGGAGACTGTCCTGCTGAAGAGACGGTCCCTGACTTAAGAGTTCTTCTCTTGAAGGGAAGGACACAAAGCCCAGAAAGTTCTCTGACCGAAGGCAGCATTGTGCTGTAGGTCAGTTTAGCCAGAATGGCCAAAAACATGCTGATGTTGAAGATTGCTGCTTGGAGAGTTTCTGAGTGTTGTAGGTACGCATGTGGTCTGCTGAGTGCAAGAGTTTTTAGAACTTTTTGGGGAACAAAAATGCTTTTCTTCCCTGGGAATCAGTGGCAAGCAATACAATGCATTCTTACTTGTGAGTAATTTTGTTTTGTCAAGATGGACTGTTTCCCAGCCTTCATCCTGAAAAACTTCCTCCTCATAGAATTGACAGGATGGGCTGAACTCACCCACCTTCCCCTACAACCCACAGGGTTACATCATGTCCACCTTGCCCTTCTGCTTGTTTTTATTTCTGAGTCCTTTGAAAAAGAGCTGTGTATACCCTGCTTCCTGGACACATTGTCATGCATCCCCTATGGAAGCAGTCCTGCCCACAGTGCCAGGGCTGTGCCTAGGGCTGACAGTACTGCTGCAGCTGCATCTCAGGTCTGCTGTCTGTCCA
Source organism: Nannospalax galili (assembly GCF_000622305.1). Taxonomy (NCBI): domain Eukaryota; kingdom Metazoa; phylum Chordata; class Mammalia; order Rodentia; family Spalacidae; genus Nannospalax; species Nannospalax galili. The sequence goes on along the minus strand of NW_008333283.1, from coordinate 69,688 downwards.
TGCTCCCTAGGCTATTTTAAAAAAACAAAGCAAGATTAGTCATTTTGCTTATGTGTCTTTTGCATATTCTAAATCAACTTGGTTGTTTTGACTAGTGAGATGGTTCAGAAGGTAAATGTGCTTGCCGCCAAGCATGATGACCCGAGTTTAATCCTTCTGACCTGCATGATGAATGGGTGGAAGGAAAGAACCAAACCAACTCCCACAAGTTGGTTCTGATCCCCCCCATGCATGCTATGGCACACCTCTCTCTTCCTCGCTCTCACACACTCACACACACACAAAATGTTAGAAAAAAAACGAACTTTCTTTTTCAATGGCATTGCTTTCCTGGGAGCATCCATCCAGCCTGGGTGTGGTGAGTGCAGTGCAGAGAAGCCCAAGCTTTGCCAATGGTTTCCTCTAGGTGCCATCAGTCTTGTTTCTCTCTTTCCTTCCTTCCTTCGAACTAGGATTCAGTCTTGGGGGCGTGCTTGTTCCAGGCATTTAAGCTTTTTGGGGGGCCAAGAAAGCTCCTGAGTGTTGCTGATTGCTTCTCAGTACAGCAGGAAGAGGCCAGGTTTAACTACAAAGGAGTTCACTGAACCTTAAAATAGGATGCCTTTTCAAATGTGTTAATTTTACTGTTTCCACACTCAGCTGTGGAAGTGCAGCCTGCTCAGCTGTGTTAAGGCATCTGATGCCATTCTGATTCCCAGTCTTCTCACTGTGACTGTGTCAGACAGCTTCACATAAAGTGGAGTGAAATATGGAACAAGGAAAAAGGTTTGGGTAGCTCAGAGTTCTGGAGTTTCCAGTCCAAGAACAGGTGGCCCTGTTGTTTGGGACTCCATGAGGTGCTGGATAGCAGTGGCTGGAATGTGTGTTGAAGCAAATCACTGTATCACTTGCCAGGAAAAGAGGGAGGGAGGGAGGGGAGGGAGAGAGAGAGAGAGAGAGAGAGAGAGAGAGAGAGAGAGAGAGAGAGAGAGAGAGAGTCATGCAGTCACCTGTGAGGGCAAACCCTAGTGATAGAAGAACGTATAGATCCACAGCCCCTCCCCATATCACCATATTGATGAACAAGCCTTTGACACGTGTGTGGGGGCATTCGTTATCCAAGCTTTAGTGGTGACTTGATTTTTTTCTAAAGCCCGTGCCTTATCCCAGTATAAAGTGAAGTGTCAGTACTCTTTGCTGAATTTTTTATTTGATGAATGATGTGTGTGTGTGTGTGTGTGTGTGTGTGTGTGTGTTGAGAGAGACACAGAGAGAGAATGTGTGTGCATGCTTGTATATAGCACCTGAGAGTTCACCATTCACTGGTGGAATGGGAGCCTGGGGCCACCCGAGGATGGACACCTACCTGACATGATGGCTGCTCCTTCCTGGATCTAGCCATCATTATCTCCTCTGCTGGAGCATTCTGCACGCTGCATGGCAGCTTCTGCTTCTGGCAGCCTGCTCCCCACCTCTTCTTTACCTGTGAACTCCATAGACTCAAAGGCCACGTCCTTGCGGGGGGTCTTTCACTTGTCAGGAAGGGCTGGCTCTGCAGCCCGCCGTGAATTATTTCTGGTAGGAAACTCCCAGTGCTTCTTCTCTGGAATGGACAAGGTGCTGTTTGTTCCTGTGTTCCCAGTACCAGTGGGCATCTCTAATGCAGCCACAGGCAATTAGATAGAGTGTTACTAGGCAACCAGTTGGGGTCCTTCTGCTCCAGATAGAAACCATGAGCCAGTGAGGAGTCTTTCCATCTCAGGCAACAGTTTGATTTTTCTTTCTTTTTTTTTTTAAAGATAGGATCTTAGCCGGACGTGGTGGTTGCACGCCTTTGATCCCGGCAGAGGCAGGTGGATCTCTGTGAGTTCAAGGCCAGCCTGGTCTACATAGTGAGTTCCAGGACAGCTGGGGCTACAGGGAGACCCTGTCTCAAAAAAGACCAACCCCCCCCCAAAAAAAAACCCCCAAACCAGATAGGACCTTGCTAGGTGCATGGCACATGCCTTTAATCCCTGGCAGAGGCAGGCAGATCTCTGAGTTCAAGGCCAGCCTGGTCTGCTTAGTGAGTTCCAGGCCAGCTGGGGCTACAGGGAGATCTTGCCCTCCCCCAAAAAATAGGGTCTTGCTATGTAGCCCTGGCATGGCGACCCTCTAACCTCAGCCTCTTGAACTCTGGGATTACAGGTATGCACCAGCATGCCTGGCAGGAAGACTTTTTTATGGATTATTTTTGTGACTGCAGGAATGTTTGTCTCTTATGCTTGGTTGTTTTTGCAGAAAGTGCCGCAGGACTTGCAGGCCCTGTTTGTATCTGAGCCTTTGCTGTGCTCAGATGGGCTATTGATGTTGCTAAAATCTGGCCTTCTTCGGTTTGTGTGTTTATGTTTGTCCAATGCTTTCCGAGACCAGAGAGACTATCACAGAAAAAGTAGTTGTGGTGGTCAGAATTGTAAGATTGTCAGGAGGAAACCTAGAGCACAGGCTGTGAAAGCAGGTCTCCTGCCGCTAGGTCTCAGATACTCCGCTGAGGGAAGCTTTGCAGCAGACACCTCCCAGCGTTTGTTAAATTCTGGGCCACGTATCTGATCATGTGTTGTGGTTTGCTGTCAGCTTGGCTTAGTGGTTGATAATCCCCAAAGGATATTCCTATGTGCTGTGGGCTTGATCTCCAGGACTTTGAAGGAATTGAAATGCTGCTGTTTTCTATTTCCTGTTTACAGTCCTTCCCACCTTTGCTCTGTACTGTGGAAATGTCTCATTTGGAATTCCTTTGAGTAACTGGGGCATGAGGTGGCGTGCTGACACTGTTTTATTCAGGTGAGGTTCACTAAGCCTCATTCTTACGTGGGTGGCAATATCCACTCCAGTTGGCTAGGCAGAAGGGAGTGTATCCACGAGCCAGATCTTGGAGCCACTGGTTCCTGAGGCATTGGGAGGAACCCTAGAGATTGGCTGTGGGAGAGCCGGCGGATATTGATTGCCAGTGCTCACTGGCCTGGTAGTGTGGGTTCAGAACTTTGTTCTTGACCCAGAGAGGTCCAGAGGTGTGAAGTACTGAGGCCCAATCCCATGATGGACAGTGGCTAGGCGAGTTCAGCTGTGGGAAGCTCCATCCATGGAGAGAAAGCTCAGTTGGCAGCTCCAGCTGGCTGCCTCAACTTCCCTAGCCAGTTTCTGCTGAATGCCCGGAGTGCCCAATGTGATGATGCTATCTCTATTTGATGCTATTTGTTTTTTAAACTTGGAAACCTCACCCAAAGAGACACTGTGCTCTGCCTGGGGCTCTCTGGGTGAGGAACTCCAGCTGGCTGCCTTAAAGTGACTCCTCCAGTTGGTTTCTGCTGGATGCTTTGAACACCTCATTTGATGACCTCTCTCCCCCTCCCCCTCCCCCTCT
>NW_008333283.1:42228-66220 GCF_000622305.1 Nannospalax galili | reverse complement strand
ACACACACACACACACACACACACACACACACACACACACACACACGAGCCAGCTCAAAAATTAAAACACCCATTTTAAAGATAACAGTTAGTCTCTGAACAGATACAGCATTGTTATAAGTGACAGATTCTCAACAGCCGTCATCTGAGATGAAGGGTACAGGAAAGCCTCATTCCCTTTTAGACACAGTTGTGATGAGTTCATGAACTCTGCAGTATATGATGAGGTTGACAGCTAGCAGACATCTCATAAAGACCAGATGGACTGTATGAGGTGAAGCCCAACAGGGCCCATTCCCAAGAGAAGCTCCCACCCTCTCCCTCTCCCCTCTCCCTCTCCCCCCTCCCCCTCCACCCTCTCTCTCCTTGTCCCTCCCCTCCTCTCCTTTTCTTCTCTCCGTCGTCCCTCCCCCCTCTATTCTTTTACTTTGTCTTGGCATATACTTAGTAAATTCACTCATTCAAAACCAAAGGTATGACTGTTGTAGATTATTCTCTGTGCCCCACAAAACACCACACCAGCTCAGGTCTTCTCCCTTCACGACAACTTCCTGGATAATCTCCCTTCCTGGCCTTGCCTATGATGCCAGCCACTGTCTTCCTGAAAGCATCCATCTTGCCACAGTTCTGCCATGGCAGCTGCAGTGGGCCCAGTGGTGACTCCTGGGAGAGGCCTTATGTAAGCTCCTTGTTCTTGCAATCTGTCTCAACTTCCTTGAGCACTGGGGCCTTGGACCCCCCTCCACTAGTCATGTCGGCCAGCCTGGACACTGCTATGGATGTCGATCAAAGTTTCCTGGGTCACTTGAGACTCATATTGTGAAGTGCCACAGGCTTACATTTTCAGCTTGGGGCTTTGCTTACTTTGGGATTGTTTTTCTGAATTTGTACCGGAGATGACTATGCTGGTTGATGAAGAGGGGAGGGGAGCTTGTCCTGGTTGAAGGATTGAGTCTCCTGATAGTGTTGCTAATTTAATTTGCATTAGTATTGGTAAAGCTGTGGGTTGATCATTTATCAGAAAAGCAACCTCTGAATAACCTTGGAGCCAACCCATCTATTAATGGAAAATCCTGACCTGGTGGCAGCGGGGGCGTGTGTGTGTGTGTGTGTGTGTGTGTGTGTGTGTGAACAACACACGACGACGATGGACCAAGCACTACATTGCAACTCTAAGGGGGTTGGCTTTCTCAGTCCATCCCAGCTCTCTGTATGTTCTGTCTAGGAGTCACCCAGCCAGACATGTTTCTGGGTCTTCCCAGTACAGTAGAAATTGTGTGTGTATACATGCACTCTTGTGAAGAAGTCCCTTGGCTATTACGGTGAAATCATTTTTATACCCCTCCCAAAGTAACATAGGATTATAGTTGGAAGTTTGACAGCATACCCTCAAAGGGGGGTACAGAGCAGAAAAGGGGAGTCAGCCACGTTCCCCTCCCCAGAGGTCAGAACAATATTACATTTGTTTGTTTATTAGTGTGTGGAGGTCAGAGAACAACTCGGGAATTGGTTCTGTCTACCACATGTGTCTTAGGAATCAAACTCAGGTTCCCAGGTTTGGTGGCAAGCGCCTTGCCACCAGCTGAGCTGTCTCGTCGGCCTGTACCTTTTGGTTTCAGCCTGTGAGCTCTGCAGCCTCTGTGTTAGAGCAGTGTGATACCCAAGGTGCAGCTTTGTGGTTTCCACTTTCACTTGTGTTTGAATATGTGCTATGCTACGTAATAGTCTGAAAATGTCTTGACAGCTTCCTGAGATGCTGTTAACACACCAGAGTCCACCTGTTTACCAGCTGAGTAAGGACAATTAGGCAATCTGAAAATCCTTTCCTAAAGGTTGTTTAATGTTCCTCCTTATAACGCCACTTAGGTTTAATTTTTCCCCATAAGGGGTTACAAGAACAGGTCAAGAAGGAGTTCCCAGGTACTGGCTCAGCCCCTTGGTGTGAACTGGCATCTAAAGACCCAGCACAGTGGCCTGGGTCACAAAGGTGTTTTTGGTATAGAAGGGAATTTCTTTAGTATGTTTAAAACAATTACGATGTCTATAATAAACTTGTCCCCCCAGAAAATACAAACCTAACACCTTTAAACTGAGCTATAATGCCTCTTTTTTCTGAGATTTATTTTGTATAGTTTTTTTTTTTTGACTCTTAGAAAACAAACATCTCAAGGCTCTACGATGTTTGAAGTGAACTCAGTCTCCTGGGCATTCTGTGCAGAGCCTTGGTGTGTGTTGGAGGCTGCAGCAGTTGAGGCTGGCTGATTTGATACTGAAAACTTATGTCTTGCCTATTCCTTTCCATCAGGCTGTTTTACAGAGGTGGAAGTAGACTTTAAAAGCACTGTAGTAGGAACAGAATTTGGCTTTAAAAAAAGTACAATTAAACCTCAATTAGGATTCTGGCTCAGAGTAACAAACCTAGCTTGTAAATTCCAGCCCCTTCCTGTCATCTCCCGTTCCCATTGAAGGAACAGGAGCATATGAAGAAAACAGAGTCTCCAGAGCTCTTGCTGCTGCTGGCGATGGCATCTGGCCTGGTGCTGTGGATTTCAGGTTGATGTACTGGGCTTATTGTTCGCCTCTCTCCAGCTGTGTGCGGATGGGAGTTGGCAAACTGGACTCTCTCTCTCTCTCTCTCTCTCTCTCTCTCTCTCTCTCTCTGTTGTAGTTTGATTTGACTTTCTTTATAGATTGTGCATCTGTGTAGCCTCAGCTCGGCTGAGGCTTTTTGATTCTCCAAATCCTAGTGAGGACTCTTGGGAGTGGGTGGTTCTGTCCTCAGACAAGCAGGAGAACAGTGCCATGTCATGACTTGAGGGTGAACCTCAGGCTGGCTTTCTTTCTCTGTCCCACACATTGAGCTGTTTACGCCTGAGCCACCCTCAGTGGGGCACAGACCACACAGACTGGGCGGCTTCGCGTGTCTGTCGTCTCTTCTTTCTGCACAGCAGCAGTTCAGTCCAGCGTGGCAGCCTGTAAAGTTCCACTCACGTTTGGCTGTGTTGCTGGATTACTATTTCTTCTAAAGAACAAATGGCTTTGTCATATCAGGTAAGTAAGAAGGTGTCAACAAAGCCCTTGTAATATGGTCAGAATTTCTGGGATGGCAACAGACACGAATATGTTTCTAACACTGAGATGGCACTCACTCGGGTGTGCAGGTCTTTGTCTGGGGGCAAACCTGTGGTTGAAGTCATTTATTTGGTGGAGACAGAATCTGTGTTTCATGGAAGCGTTAGTGCTTTTAAGCATGTGCTTTTCAGATCTTGGGTAGGCCATGGGAGGTATCAGGAGCAGCATGTCTTTCCTGAAATATGAAAATTTCTGAGTCTCAGAACACATTGGACACTAGAAGCCTCTAAGGGAAACTCAGTTTAACAGCCACAGTCCCTGCCTTTCTCACCTAGAATCTAAAATGTCACTGAAACTTTGACTGGAAACCAGAATCCCAAGGACCCAAAACCCAAGGATAGATGGCCCAGGTCATGAGGCAACACCTAGAACCAGGCATTAAGAGCTCTCAGAACCTTCCTCTGACTCATTCTGGAGAAACAAATTAATTGATGTGTTCACCTAAAATCTGAAAGTTCCTTAATCACTTAAAATCTTCAAGTTCCACCTGAGGCTAAAGGGAAACCCTGCCTTTTTTTTTTTTTGTCTTTTTGAGACAGCTTCAGGTGACCTGGAACTCGCTATGTAGACCAGGCTGGCCTTGAACTCACAGAGATCCGCCTGCCTCCGCCTCCTGAGTATTGGAATTAAAGGCATGCGCGCCACCCTGCCTGGCTGGGAAACTGTTTCAAAAAGACCAAAAAAAAAAAGAAGAAAAAATAAAAAGAATCTTAGAGCTCCTTAAAAAGAGAATTTATTTTTCCTTTTCTTTTTTCTTTTTCTTTAAGATACACTCTCATGCTGTAGTCCAGGCTGCTCCGGAATTCATTATGTAGCCCAGGCTAGCCTTGAACTCATGACTGCCTCCTGCTTCAGCTTTTCAAGTGCTGAGCTTGCATGCCTGAGCCACCATACCTGACTTTCAAAATGACATTCTTTTTAGATTAAAAATGAGGTTTGGAAAAAATAAGAGGTCTGGAGCTATAGTGATGTTATCTTACATATACTACGTTGGAGAGGAAGTGCTCTAGTGTCCAGAAAGAGTGTTCATGCACCATTCTGCAGATTTGCCACACTAAATTTGATGGCCCTTACATGAAAATTTTCTATAACTATATTATTACAAATCATTAACCTAGAATTTCTGAAATGAGGTTGCCATAGATATAAATATAAAATACCCAAAAGAGGGCTGGAGAGATGGCTCAGCAGTTAAGAGCACTAGTTGCTCTTGCAGAGGACCAGGTTCTGTTCCAGCACTTAGAGGGTAGCTAATAACTGTCTATAACTCCAGTTCCAGGGGATCCAATACCCTCTTCTGACCTCTGTGGCCATTGGACGACACAGGTGCACTTGCATACATGCAGGCAATGCACTTGTACATATAAAATAAAAAATGGGGGCTGGAGAGATGGCTTAGCGTTAAGAGCACTGACTGCTCTTGCAGAGGACCAGGTTCGATTCCCAGCACCCACATGGCGGCTATGAACCATCCTTAACTCCAGTTCCAGGGGAATCTAAAGCCCTCTGCTGGCCTCTGCGGCATTGCACAACACGGGTGCACTCACATACATGCAGGCAATACAGTCATACACATAAAATAAAAATAATAAAATATTTTTAAATGAATAAAATATTTAAAAACACCCCAGAGATATTGTAGGCATAGGAAGAACTTCAGGCTTTGTACAAATGAAATAATGCCAACATGGCTAAAATTTGCAGAAGACGCATTTTATTGGTTTGGTATCTAGTAGTAATCTGTTCTCCAAATTTGGAATGGGTAGGTAGGCATTAGACTAAAATCTTTTTTCCCCTAGTTTATGTGTCAGTGTATTTGAGGTTTTATGTTTTTATAGAAAGTGTAACTCAGGGTGTCAGGGTAGGTATGCACCGTGTGAACAAAGAGCAAGGGTGTGTGAGAAATAGTGCCTTGCACATCTCCATCTGCACAGGATTCCTCACATTACAGTTTCTGTCACACTCGTCTTTTTTGGAAGGGGGTTGAGACAGGGTCTCCCTGTAGCCCCAGCTGGTCTGGAACTCACTATATAGACCAAGTTGGCCTCCATCCACAGAGGTCACCTGCCTCAGTCCTGAGTGCTGGGATTAATGACATGTGCCACCATGCCCAGCCTCCATCCTAGTTTTTGAAATAAGGCTTCTCACTGAACCTGGAGTCCCCCAATATGACTAGATTAGCTGGCCCGTGAACCCAGGGATCCTCCTGTTTCTGCCTTCTCAGTGCTGGGATTATAGGCATGCATCACCAAGCCTGGCTTTTATGTAGCTGCTGGGGAGCTGAACTCAGGTCCTCAGGCTTGTACAGTAAACACTTTACTGACAGAGCCATCTCTCTAGCTCTGGAGATTTTTGTTTGTTTGTTTGTTTTTGGTGATTAGGTTAGAACTAATTTGCTGAGCGTTAAAAAAAAAATCAGATTGAACATTGCACCAATGCCCTGGCCCTTCTCCATCACTGCATGGGAAGAAGCAGGTGCACCGGGCATGGAACTTTGCTCCCTCCTTCCCCTGTGTCTTTGTAAGATCGAACACCACCACCCAGCTCATCATGGCTGGTGGAGCCTGAGCTCAAGCTATAGATGTCAGTGCCTGCTAGGGTCAGTTAGCAAGTGGACACCACAAATGAGTTGTACAGGGGCAGATCTCAGACTCGGACTATAAACTTCCAGAGCAATACCAGCCAGCCAGTCACTCTGCCCCTTCCCCTGGAGTGTGCAGAGCTGTGGGGTACAAGTGTTGGGAGAGAGCACACTGGCAGGCTGGTCTTAGGGCAGCACAGGAGAGCTTGGCTCAAGAGAGCAGAGGGTGACATCCTTCAGATTTGCCACAGTTTCCTCCCCTGGACTTTGTGAGGGGGAATATGACATTGGTTTAAGGGCTGTTTTCTTTGTAGATTAAGGGAATAATAAGAAACCAATGGGCAGAGTTCAGCTATGGTAAATTGGACAGTCTGTGGCAGTCCCTTGTACCCCCAGTGGATGCCTGGAACTGAGGGCAGCATTGAGCCCTATATACCCTGTGTCTTCCTGTACATAAACACCTGTAATGAGACCTGTTTATCAAGGAAGCACAACAAGGCTAACACCAGCAACAGAACAGTGTAGCTGTGCTTAATACTGTATACAGGGTGGTTCCTTCTCCCAGTGTCTCACCCACTTTCAACCAAACTCCCTCCCTCCCTACATACTTATTTGTTTATTTATTTGTTTAATTAATTAATTTATTTATTGTGTGCACGCACCATGGCACAAGTGTGGAGATTAGCACTTGCCAGAATCGATTCTCTCCTGTCACCATATGAGTCTTGGGGAGCAAACTCAAGTCTTCAGGCTTGGTGGTTAAGTGCCTTTATCTGCCAGGCCATCTTGCTGCCCCTCATCTTTCTTAAGGAAGCACTTACTTGGCGGCTTCTCTTTGTCCTGTCTGAATGCAGCATTCAGCATTTACTATTCTTCTTCCTTTGGGACTTTTTTTTTTTTGGTCTTTTTGAGACAGGGTCTCCCTGTAGCCCCGCTGACCTGGAACTCACTATGTAGACCAGGCTGGCCTTGAACTCACAGAGATCTGCCTGCCTCTGCCTCCCGAGTGCTGGGATTAAAGGCATGTGCTACCACGCCCGGCTTCCTTGGGACCATTGTTAAGTGAACAAGGCTTACTTGAACACAGCATGGTCATATGAGGCAATGACTGATAACTTAGATGGTTAATTAAGATGATTAATGGTGGATATCCACCCCAAATTCAGGATGAAAACTTCACCATTTTGCCTAGAATGGGGGTGGAGTTAGAACTCATGGGTAGTTTACCTTTGGGATTTTTTACCTACTACTGTTCTCTGCAGATGATTTGGGGTGAGGTTACCAAGGATAGGGGAACTATTCCTGTAACATTAGAAAACCTGGGCTGTGTGGATTGCTGTCTCCATGCAGAGGCCCTATGAGGACTGAGTAAAGCCAGTGTTTCCTCAGGAAGTGACTTGGCACGTGCTCCAGGATTTGACTCTGCTTCAATGAGGCCTCATGGGACCTGTGTTTCAGCAGTGGAAGAGGTGTTTTTGGCTTAAAGCTGTCGCAGACACGTGTTAGCTGTCATCCTCTGTGACTGCAGGAGGATGGCAGAGATGTTTGCATGAAACTTCTCATTTGCGGCTGCTTGTCCTCAGAGTCTAAAGTCTGTGGTAAACTAGCTGATTAACTCTGTGGGACTATTGACATTGATCACTTATATATTGGATGGAAGAGGACTAGGAAATGCAGTTATTTTTGTTCTCTGATTAAATTTTCAACCTTTTTTCCTGACAGTGAGTAAAAGGCCTGTTTTTAGGTTTCTGTCAAGAAGATTCTGGAAGGCCCTATTGGAAGATGTTCTTCTCTGGGAGGTAGAGTCAGGTGGCATTGTTTGTGAGAGCAAACGAGGCACACCCGTCATTATCCACAGACAGTGTAATTGGGTATCTATGTACTCATAGAGCCGCAGGAGAACTGCCAGGAAGCACAGCGTGTAATTAGAATCTAGCAGAGTGACTAAACATTGCCCTCACACTTGAACGCCAGTGAGAAGCTGCCACAGGGCAGCACGTGCCTGGTCTCCAGGTCCATGAGGTAATGGAGGTGCTCTCGAGGAGAAATGCACAGGGTTCACCGAAGGAGACTATCAAGATGCCACTGAGGAGGTTAAAGGATACTTGAGCTCACAGGAAGTGTGCTGAGTTCTGTATAGGAGACTGGAATATCATGGAAGTGTTACTTACCAAATTCCATTTAAATATTGGTGCAGCTTTACTTAAAAGCCCAATGGGATTAAAAAAGTGACAATGTGGTTAATTTGGAAAAAACACATATAAGGATTAAATAGCTAAGTACATCTTAAACATTTTTTGAAGATCACCTGCCCTTCAGTCATTGTGTAAGGTGTGATGGTTCACCTTCATTGTCAACTTAAATTGATTTAGAATGACTGTGGAAACTCACCTCTGGCTGTGTCTCTAATTGTGTTTCCAGAAAGGTCTAACTTGGGAAGGAAGACCAGTCCTGAGTGTGGGTGGCACCAACCTGTGGGCTGGCTTCCCAGACAAAACGAAGCAGGCTGCTGAGCTGGCTTGTCTCGCTGCTTTCTGAGGATGCAGTGGAACTGGCCCCTCCTGCCTCCATGATGGACTGTACCCTCAAACTGAGCCACAGTGAACCTCCCTTCCTTCAGTTCCTGAAGTGTTTTGTCAGGGCAGCGAGAACGGGCACTGACACAGAAGAGGAAAGTCGGGAGCATGAGCTTGGACTCGTGAGCAATGGTGCTGGGTCCTGGGTCAGTCACTTGCCAGCAGACCTTGTTACTCAGAAGGAGCCTGGAGGTGTGAGGTCAGGCAGAGTTAGTGGAAGGGAATTGGAACAAGTGATTTTTTTTTTTTAAAGAAAAAATATTAACCCTAATCTGTATCATTGTCAAAATAACCCCCAGTCAAACTAAAGGGTCAAATGTGAACAAAAATAAAATGCCAGGAAAAAAAAAGATGCGTGCTCACTCCTTCAGCACCTGGGCTTTGCCGGGATGCAGCACCTCAGTGGCGCATGGAAGGGTGTACAAGGACGCCCCAGACTGGAGATTTACCTGAGACCCCAGGAGAAAAGTTGGGAGAGCAGGTAGGCCTGGAGATGGGGAGTCTCAGGCAGATGGGACCAAGGCTTTGAGGACCTAGAGGATGTCTGGTGTGTTCCATGGAGAGCTGACTTTGAGCACAAGGACCGTCAAAGCAGGGCAGCAAGCTGCAACATTCAAAGCATGCCTTTGTGGGTGTGCAGCGTGTGTCCAGGCAGCTGTGCCTGTATGTGTGCTTACACAGGCAGGACATGACTGGAGCCCAGGGAGAGCTTTTGGTGGTTTACAAAGAAGTGAACACACTTGGAGATGTTCTATGTGATAGGGTGTAAGGGGGTTGGAGAGCTCTTGAGTGTAGGCCGCTACTGCCTGGGAGGGGAGGCAAGGAGGGAGGCCTGGCCTGGTGCCTGGTTCACAACCTTGTGTCATGTGCTCCCCTACAGGGCTTTGTTTTCAAGGCAGACTCTCACTGCAGCTCAGGCTGAAACTCAGTCTCCCTGCCTCAGTCTCTCTGATGGTGGGATCACAAGGGTATACCATACAGGACTCACTGCAGGATCTCCTCCCCTCAATTTTTTGTTTATTTACTTTCATGTGTATGAGTGTTTTACCTGCATGTATGTTGGTGGGCCCATGTCATACAATGCCTGAGGAGGCCAGAAGAAAGGGGTCGAGTCCCCTGGAACTGGAGTTAAGAATAGTTGTTACATGTGGGTGCTGGGAACCAAACCCAGGTCCACTGCAAGAGCGGCCAGTGTATCTCTTCAGCCCTAGCTGCAGGATCTTTACTTCAGATTTCCCAATGTGTTCCTACCACCTGTGAATAGGTGCTCATGCCCTGTGGATACGCGTGTGAAGGGTACCTTCCAGATTTTCTGGGCTGGGCTGCTTACTGTGGGAGCAGTAGATAAGGAACAGGTATGGAGGGAGGCATGCCAGGCCATGGGTCCAGTATGCTGTTGTGCCAAAAAGCTCAGATCACAAATACCAGCTGAGAGAGAGGGAATAGGAGTAGTATAATGTGAATGCCATCTTTAGTGTGTAGAGAGTATGTGAGTGTTGGAAAGCAGTCACCAGTGCCAGGGAATAAATGACAGAGTAACTAGGAATGAGGAGTGGCTGATGGGGACGAATGTAGACAGTGAGCACATCCTGGAAGACAGTGCTCAGTCCTGCTAACAAGATCTAAGTCACCCTGACTCCTCCTCACGAAATGAGCACACATAGCAAGAAAAGTCATAAGCTATTGGGACAGTAACTTTGTGCAGCTTTGCAGAGGAATTTGGCAGAATATATGGAATGCTTTAAGATGTGTGTGTTTTTGTCAAGTAATTCTGGAGATTAGCGTAGAAGAGCTGTTCCCCTCTGCCCACCTTACTCCAACCCTATCCTCAGAAATGTCCTAACCTGGGGACACAGGGAGGGGTAGGGGAAGGTGGGGTGTAGGGGCAGGGAGGAGCCAAGTATTCTGGGGACTGTTTGGACTGGAAACACTCCCTGCAGTCCATATTGAAGTGCCTTGTTTCTGCTGTGCTTCCAGATGAAGACGGTTAGAGTGGCCTTGGTCCTGTGCCTGAACGTGGGTGTGGATCCTCCTGATGTGGTGAAGACCACACCCTGTGCACGCTTGGAATGCTGGATTGGTAAGTGCTTCACTCTCCCATGGGCACCTGCCCTACATGTCTCAGAATCAAATTTCTTTTTGATCCTTTAAGTAACTTTAGTTGCCTTCACCTTTATTTTGTAGCAGAGAAAATTAATAAAGTCATGACTTGGTTTCTATAATTTTTTTTCCTTTTAAACCTGCTAGAATATGGCTTATGCCTATATGTGGTGCATAATGGAGCTACATGCACTTCTGAAAGGATGAATGGCTTGTGCCTGTGTGCAAGTGTATTCCTAGAAAAAGTGAATATTACCATTTTCAGCAAAGCGTTGGCTCACACATTGTAGAGCGCGTACAGCGTGCTGAGGACTGCCTGCCTCGGCACTCCCAGCTTAGCCCTTTTAATCTGTACCTGGAGATGCCCGTTCTAGTGTTGTTCCTGCAAACTGAAATTAGACCAGGGGACCCTCAGCTTGTGCCACTCAGGAGCACTTTCACTGCCTTCCTGAGGGTCTTTATTGGAAGCTCACACAAGAGTTTGCACATAAGTGCTCAAGCAGTGCGGAACACAGGAATTTCCCATCACAATAGGAGAAAGCAGCACAGAACAAGGCCATGGCCACTGACCCAGTAACAGCTTCCTTTGATTATATGTAGAAACATAAATGGGGGCAAGGGGCAGACAACCTGTCCCTGCATTCCAGCAACCGCTGTCTTATTGTTCGGCTCCCAGCATCCTGGGAGCAGATTTTCCCCTTCTCAAGCCTCTGCATCAACAAATTCTGAAAAGTCTGTTAACAGTGAAACAAGTGCCAGGAGCCTGTTAACTGTAAGTGAGCAGAGTGCTACTGTCCTTAAGGGACAAGCAGAGTAACTACATACACAAAATCCTTTGTGGTGCTTTTAAATGTGAATTTGTGTGTGTGCATATGTGTGCATGTGTATCAGAGAACCTGTGGGAGTCAGTTCTCTCCTTCTACTGTGTAGGTTCCAGAGATTTGAACTCAGGTCTTCAGACTTGGCAGCACGAACCTTGAACTGGTGAGCCATCTCACTGGCCTCCTGCCCAATTTTTATGGCTAAGGAAAATGAAATATGTATGAGTTTTCCCTAAGTTGTTCTGCAGGTGAGCCCCACCTAGCTAATGTTACTTCACAGTCACATCAGGGGCACTTCGCTCAGAAGGACTTGTGCTTTGCCTACGTTGAGAACTTTTCATTTGCTCTTTACTAAGGTGGGTGTACCGGGTGACCCTGGCCAAGTGACTCCCAGCATAGGTAAGGAAAAAAGAATCTAACGATTGCTTCTGTGCTCTCCAGCAGTCTGAATCTTATTTTGAAAAAAAAGATTTCCAGGGCTTGGAGAGGTGGCTTAGCGGTCAAGAGCACTGGATGCTCTTGCAGAGGACCCAGGTTTGGTTCCCAGCACCCACATGATGGCTAACAACCATCTGTAACTCCAGTTCCAAGGGATCTGACACCATCTTCTGGCCTCTTGTGGGTTAAAATAATATTTTAGCAGGGGCAGTTGCACATGCCTTTAATCCCAGCACTTGGGAGGCAGAAGCAGGTGGATCTCTGTGTGTTCAAGCCAGACTGGTTTATATAGTGAGTTCCAGGCCAGCTGGGGCTACAGAGAGACTCTGTCTCAATAAAAGGACACACACATACATATATATATTTTAAAATTTATTATTTTTATTTTATGTGTATGAGTGTATTGCCTGCATGTATGTAAGTTCACCTGTGTTGTGCAGTGCCCATGGAGGTTAGAAGAGGGCATCAGGTTCCCTTTTCAGTGGAATTATGGATGGTTATTAGTTGCCATGTGGGTACTGGGACTCAAACCCAGGTCTTCTGAAGAGCAATTTCTGAGCCATCTCTTCAGCCCCTGGCCTCTGTGGGTTTTGCATGACATGGGGGCACTTAACATACATGCAAGCAAAGCATTCATACACATAAAAGATAAAAATAAATGAATTTTAAAAATTAAAAGAGAAACAAGAAAAAAAGAGATTTCCAGCATTGCAAGCAGAGTAGTAAGAAGTTTCCTGGCTCAGTGACTGTTGCTTGGGAACTCTTGAGTACTAGGTACTGCCCACAGGAAGTCTCCTTCAGGATGAGATCCCAGCTTGTTCCTGGCGGGGAGGCGCCTGGAGGTTGCTGCTAGGTGCCAAGGCATGGAGCCTGACCAGTGCCATGTATTGCCCTGACTTGGTCTCCCGCTGTGGCATGCCTTGAGGAGATGCTTTTGAAGATCTTGGCCCTGGTTCTGTAGTGTCCCTGACGTTTGGCGGAGGACTGCAGGAGGGGTCTGCGAGCAGTGTCAGGTGGTGCATGGTTTTCATTTACGTGGTCCATCATTTGTGCTGTCCAACCCTGATGGAGCTGGGACCTGTCTGACATCACTGTAGCGGGTTTGTGGCACTCCGTTCCTTGGGTAGAGGTGCTCAGAACCACCCATCCAGCTGCCAGCCAGTGCTGTGGCTTTCAGGCATGGTCAGCCAGCTGGGGAAAGTGGGGTTCCAGTTTACTTGTGGTGAGGTGATTCTGAAATTTTCACAGAGAAAGCTGGAAAGGTCTTGGTGGAGGCTTGTGTAGCCTGGAGACTTGGGGGGTGCAGCGGGCATGCCATGAACAGTGACTAAAGGTTCGGACACTGTTGATGCAGAGAGGAAGGGTGGTGTGAGAACAGGAGGAGCCTGTGGAAGAGCCAGGTCAGTTCCAGAGGCCTAAAGATGGAGGGTCAAAAGCCTGTATAGGTCATACAGCATCTTGGCCAGTGAGGTGACAAGGGGACCTGATAGTGGTAGTTTCCAGGCTTGGCATGTACCGTTGGGACAGGACCCTGGTAGGGCTGTGGGGGAAGTTTTCACTTACTGGGTTGCTGTCAACTGACTTTCAACGATGCTGCCATTTAGAAGGCTGCAGACCTGTGTTTTATGTTTGGTCTCAGCATTTTGTGCTGTCAACAGAAATTGAAGACCTCATCAAGACCCAGCCTCCATTCATCCCAGCTTTGCTGTACTTGCCTAGTTGCTTTGAGTCTTGTTTCTTCCTGTAGAGAGGAGCTAACAGTGTCACCTACTTCATGGCTAGAGGGGATTGACTAGGACCTTGGACTCAGCTCCACACAGAGACTGGATTGGGCAGGGGCTTCCTTATGTGAAGCCTGTACGCCAACCTCACTGTCCACAAGCCATCTGGTCTGTTTGTACTGCTATAACAAAACACATGCGCAGAGGTCATTAGTAATTAACAGAAGTTCACGGTTCACAGTTCTGCAGAGACTGGGAAGCCCAAGATCAAGGCACTAGCCAATGATGTTCCTGGTGCCAGGTTTCTGCTTCTGAGATGGTCCCTGAACACTGCTTTTATGTGGGACACGGCTTTTATGTGGGACAGAAGGACAGAAGGGTATAGCTAGTTCCCTGCAGCCTTTATAAGGTCTCTAATCCCAGTTACAGGAGCTCTTCCTTTGTGACTTAATCCCTTCCTTCAAGCTCCATCTCCTAACACTGTCACATTTGAGGTTTATGTTCAAACCTATGAATTTGGGGGACCCATTCACATCATAGTATCAACCCCGGTACCTTCTCCTCCTCAATACCCCACTGTCTACATCTTCCTCTCAACAGACCAGGGTGCCAGGTGCTTCGCTGCCCCTGTGTGGCTGAAGGATTGGTGCAGCAAGCATACCCCATTTAACTGTTATGAAGTCTGCTGGCTTGCGCATGCTGTGCTTTCAGGGCCAATGTCTCCAGCAGATGTCAGATAGAATGCATGGTGTTCTCATTCTGTTTAACAGATTAAAACATGTAGTGTGCTGGGTACCATCAGCACATCCTGTATCTGCTGGAAGCTGTGACTCTGACTGTTGGTCTTGTAGAGCTGCCTGTGCTGGGTTGTGACTGCTTAGATCTCAGAGGTGAGGGCCTTCGGGAGGATCTGTTCATCTTTTGTCTGTTTTGTGCACCTGTACATGTACCACCCGAGCTCATGTCAGATAGACTCCTCAGGCTTCTATGAACATGTATCCGTGCCTGTGAGGAGAAAGGCTGGATGGTACAGTACTGTGCTAAGGGCCGAATGGCTTTGCTCTTGGTGATGACTTCTTGTTGTGGCTGTCCTAGATACAGGACATGAACCATGAATGTCAGAATGAGACATTGCTGTCTGGTCCTGAGGAACTGTATGCTCTTGAGTGACCCTTGCCCCTCCTCTGTGTGAAGATACTGCTTTGCCTTCTGGAAATGACTCCTGCTCTTCAGAAAAGCAAGCGAGGCTGTTTGGTTTTTTGGGCTGACATTAACTGCTACAGCAGCAGCACTGAAAACAGGCCCGCTAGCTGTGTGTGCCTAGTGCTTGTTAGGGCACGTCTGCCTGACAGCAGAGTGCAGAAGAGCTGACTGCTGAACAGGAGCTAGTGTAACGTAGCTGAGGACGTTTCCTGTGCCAGCCTAGTGACAGGCATGTGAGAAGGGGAAGGGATGCCCAAGGTTTGTCCAGCCACATGGTGATTCTGTTATCCCAAAGAATTCTTGGGTGATATGTCTTTGCTTGTTCCCAGGTAGACTATTTCTTCTCCCCTTGATCCTTGTGTGGGCATTAAGAGGCTCTGAGACAGTGCAACTAGCTGCCCTTGTGCACAGTACATGCACAGAGCCTGCCACCAGCTGTGGAGATCAGACTGGAACCACAGATCAGAGACTAAGAGGTCAACCTTGTGGGTGGAGGTCAGGTGGGTGGGGCTCTGCAGCTGGACCAGACCTGCCTTTGAAGAGTTGAGTTTGGAGCTCCAGGTGGTTACTTAGACTCAGTGATCTGTTAGCTGCGGCCAGTGGCTCTTTGGGCTATGGTGTAGCTCTAGACCTGCATTTGAACTTTTGCTTCTGGGAACTCAAGGTTCACAATACTGTATTCTTTGTCCTGTTGTGCTGGTATCTCAAGGTGGTAACTCTGTTCCCCTCTGAGGGAACAGGGAATAACCACTTGCAGTCGGTTCCCTTACTCTTTTCCAGTGGAGTTGTGTGTAAACCTCAAGGCCTATATTTTTAAATCAGGGTACCTCAACCAGCCTGAATGTCTGTAACAGATTTGAAGCTCCTGGTTTTTGATCAGAGCAGTTGACAGCACAGCAGTGGGATTTGTTCTGCGACCATCTGGGGCATGAGGCTAGGGGCAGGCAAGGCCAGCTGTAGAATAGCTTTTGCCCTAGATTCTGTTCCCTCTAGAGCTGAAGGTCCCTAGCTAGCCAGAGCTCAGATGGATCTTCCCAGCTCTGCATAGCCTTGTGTCCCAGGTTTGCCTTGGAGATCAGTGAGGAAACAGGCTCTGTGCTGTGCTTGCTGCTAATTATAAAATGCAGAGAGGCTACTATGATTAATAAGATGCAGTCATTAAAGGCCATTTCTAATTTCAAAGTAGCCCTTTTGCTATTTTGTATTTTCTCAATCAAAAATTAGTCGCTCAAGGTTACACAGCTAATTAATGGCAGTATCCATGAAAGACATCATCTGATTTACACTCCATCCAGTAGGCAGCACTCAGCTAATAAGTCAATTAACAGATGTCTAAGTGTCTGCTAACTGCAAGGCTCAAAGAAATATAGAGATTCTTTGAGCATTGAGCTCTGCATACAGTGTTTGCTTTTATGTTTTTAGCAGAGGGTAGCCTACGTTCAGGAAACCACACCTAATCGAAATGCATAATCAGATGGAATTTCCCAAACTGATGGCACCCATGATTCCCCAACACAGAACCATGGTACCTGGAGCCTGGAAGCCCAGCTCAGCCCCCTTCTAGTGCTGTCAGTGCTTGGAAGCATGCATCCTGTTCTTACTGTGCCTCATCTGAGTTGGGTGCTGGCTGGGCTCAGCTGGCCTCTGCTCTTTCTGGGTGGCCGTGCTCCTGGCCCTACTTTTCAGGATCAGGACCAGATCCAGGAGCCCACCAGGCTATGGAGAGTCTCTCGGAGGCATCAGAGTGCTGTCAGGGGAGGACATGCTAGTGGTTGGTAGCAGAGTACAGTTCTTTGGAAGGAAAGCCTAGCAGGGCATGGTGCCCAAGCATGTATATGCAGAGGTGCAGGTAGGTAATGGAGGAAGGGAAAGGCTCCCCCCATTACTGATTTCTAACTGCCAGGGCTATCCCTGACCTTGGGCCAGGCCTGCCTCAGAGCTTTAGCACTCTTGGACATTGAGGTGCTTGACCACATTCCTTTGCATGTGACGTTTTAAGTATTACAAAATGTGGAGGAATTATGCTGAAAATCTACAAGTTAAGAAGAAATTAAAACCCTAAAGTTTTACATGAATGTCTGCTAGCTGCTTTTCCCACTCCTTTTGTCTACCCACTTGCTGTTAATTCACTCCCACATTCACTCACTTGATCAGTTCCTTCCCAGGTTCCCTATGAAACAAAACAGGAGCTAGATAGGCACTGGGAAACTGTTTATCAAGAGAATTAGTTTTAAGCCTTCGCTTTGTCAGCTCCACCTTGTCAGCTGATAACGGCAGCAAGCATGTCCTGGGAGTCCGTGTTGGCTATACTGTGATGTCAGAACAGTCATCACAGGCGTTCTTGTGCTCTGCTCTCTCCCTTTCTTTTCATGTCTCCTCTCTTGTCCTTGGGAGGAGATGAAATTAGCTGACCTCAGGGATTCCCAGTAGATTGGAGGTGATAGCCTCACTTGGTTGGCCCCTCCTTGTGTCCCAGTGGAGGCCAGGAGAGAAAGAGTGGGATAACTTCCAGGCTGTCTCTAGCACAGAGACTCCAGTGCCTCTGCTGGATACTGTGAGGTGTAGTAAGAGGGATGAGGGGAGGATGATGTGGGGGTGAAGTTTGCAGAGGGGGCCAGGGTAAGGGGGAGAGGGACAGTTCTAGCCCTTTTCCTACTGGCAGACCTCAGGAACTAACTCCTCTCCATATTTTGCACATAGTAAGAAATTGCAGATGTGACAGCCTTGTGTTTTTCTCTAAGATCTATGACCTCTCCAGTCGTGTGTATTTGTCTAGGTTTACGTTATCATACCTGAGTTTCCTCCCGTTGAGTGGGCTTTAAGTCCAAATAGGTAGCTGTTGATTGCCCCCAAGATAAAAGTGCCATTACTGTACCAATGTCATTTGCTGTGCTGGTCATTGATGTGGTTTTTAGGTCTCAAAGCTGGGATTGGACCATCAATTGATGTTCTCCCTTAGCAGCTTTTGTGGTGCTCTTTAAAGCTATGAGAGCTGGCCTTCAGGGCAGGTGGCTTCCAGGTCAGTCCCAGCTCCATTGCTCCAAATACTGTGTCTGAAGTATGCCTGTCTTCAGCAATAGGGTCTTACCTTCAAGTTGTGGGAGGCACTCAAGGACTGTGTGAGTAGCCTGTGTAATTTGGGAGTGTCTCAGACGACCCTGACCAAGGTTCCTCCTGGCACTGGTTCTTGGCTCTGTAGCCTTCAGCTATATACACAGACTCATGTTAGGGATATTGTATGAATAATTTTTCAGTAGGTTTTTTGACTAATATGATTCCCTCTGGTTTTTTATACCAGCTAGGCATTATTTACCTCTCCTCTCTCTCTCTCCTTGTCATATCCTCCTTCCCTTCCCTCCCCATTTTAAGTGTACCCGTTTCCCCTAGTTCTCCTTTGATAATTCCTATCTGTTGTGGTCCCACTTCTCTTGAGTGCCTTCTTCCCAAAGGGGCATATTTATTTACTGCTGTGGGGAATGTAAATTGGTGAAGCCACTATGAAAATCAATGTGGAGGTTCCTCAGAAAACTACAAATAGGGCTGGAGAGATGGGTCAGTGGTTAAGAGTACTGGCTGCTTTTGCAGAGGTCCTCAGTTTGATTCCCAGCACCCACATGGTGGTTAACAACCTTCAGTAACTACAGTTCCAGGGGAAACCAACACCTGTTTCTGACCATCAGAAGCATTGCATGACGTGGGCACACCTACCTACATGCAGGCAATACTCTCATACGTATAAAACAAAAATAATAACTAAAATATTTGAAAAAAAGCTATAAGTAGGTCTACCATATGATCCAGCTCTTCCACTCTTGGGCACGCACCCAAAGGACTCTCTATCCTACTTCAGAGATACCTGCTCTGTATCTGAGATACCTGCTCATCCATGTTCATTGCTGCTTAATTCAAAATAGCCAAGAGTGGAAACAGCCTCCATGTTCATCAACTGATGAGTGGGGAAAAAAAGTGGCATATTTATACCATGGAATGTTATTCAGCTATTAAAAATGAAATTATGAAATTTCAGGTAAATGGAACATTTTGACCATCATTCTGAGTGAAGCAACCCAGAATCAGAAAGATAAACGTTCTATGTTTTCTCTCATATGTGGGTATTAGCTTCAAGTCTTTAGATATGTATGTTCCATTAGGAATATCCATAGAGCTTAGGAAGCTAGTAAAGGACGTTATGGGAGGGGAGCTCTTTCATGGGAAGGGAGATTGACTATGGTGATATGAAGGGATAGCGGAGTAAGAAACAGGACAGAGTAGAAGGGGTGGGGTGGGGCATAGAATGAAAGGAAAAATATGGCAAGGGATAGCTAACACTAGAGACTTTTTGAAAAAATAATGTGGAAACCCATAGAAGCTTCTAAAATATATACGTGTACCTATGTAAGCAGTTTAAATGGAGGTACCCTATAGCAAGGGACAATGCCCTGACTAAGTACCTCATCCTAGCAAATAAAAACCCCAGTACCAGGAATGAGTTTCCTCTCAGTTGTTGGCTATTGGGATTCCAGAGACCCGCCAACATTCCAGGCTTTTGCTAGTGCTCTTAGTTGCCCTTCAGAACCTGATAGCAAGACCCTATTGCTAAAGACAATATATCCTTGAGTCACAGAACATGGAGAAACCAAGTGGGACGCTTCATCCCTACTGGTTAGCTTTCATAGTGCTAGAAGGTGCTGTGCACTCTACTAGGGGAGAAAAGTCATTAGTCCTACTCAGCTGTGAGCCCTATGCACTACAGTAGCAACTGGCCTGGCAAGCTAAGCCTTCTAGTGCATTAGTGACACAAATGTTATGGGAGTAGCCAACTACTCTCTGATTGAATTTAAGGTCCATTCCACAAAATTGAACCTCTACCTGGCATTAGTACAGGGCCAAGAACCTGTGGCTAGATAGGTCATGGGCCCTAGGGTAGAAGGTACAGTACCAATATTCTACTGAAGGTATGCAGTGAAGTATTAAAATGTCCCCTCACGGCTTATTGCTGTGTCCATAGATGAGAGTGTTAAAAAGGCTTCATGCAGTAGGAGGCAGTTACTACAGAGATCCATAATTGCTCAACATGCAGAGTAAGACACTGCAGAGTGCTCAGCCTCAAAGGGACATTGATGTCACACTCTCTCCAAGGGTCAGGGATCTTCATGGAAGCCAGGGGTGGTGGAGGACAACAAGGGACTGGTACTTTCCAGACAGCAAGGCAGTTGCACAGCCCAGCTCTCAGCAGTTGTGACCGCACCAGATCAACCTAAGCTCAAGCTAAATCCCAGCAGGTCCCACCCCACACCCAAGAATATTTGGGCAACACCTATTAGACTCCATAGAGTTAACCATAAAAGAACATGAAGTTGGGTGGATAGGAAGGTGGGGGTATATGTGGAAGGATCTGGAGGAGGGGAATAATGGTCATAATACGTTGTATGATCTCGAAGAATTAGTAAAAATATTTAAAAAGAAAGGTTTCTGTTTGTTCAAACTACTCTTTTTCTGCTTCTCTTTGTTAGTCTATATAGGTGGATCCTAATTTTAATTTTCTGGAGCTGAGGCTACAGCTTAGTTGGTAGAGTGCTTGCCTGGTATGGCATCCACCAAGTCCTGGGTTTGATGTCCAGCACCACATAAACTGGGTATGGTGGCACATATCTGTAATACCAGCTCTGGGGAAGTGCGGCAGGAGGATCAGAAAGTCAAGATTATCTTCAGCTGCATAGCAGGTTTGAGTGAGGACAGCTTGAGTTGCGTAAGAACTTGTCTCAGAAAACAGTGTTTTAATTTTTAGGAATGTAGCCGTCTCTCCCCTTTCCAGCTTTGTGGTTTAGGCCACAGCCTCCTGGATTGGGGTCCTCGAGATTGTTCTTAGACCCTAGAACTGTGTTCTTACAGAGCAAAAGGAAACAGACTTAGCCATGTCTTGTGTTGCTGATAATAGGTTTGCACCACTGTTCTTTCAGAGACATTAGATAGTTTTCGCCAGGCTTTGCTCAAAGCTTGTGTGTAGTTCTCAACCTTTTCTGGAGCTCACACTGTAGTTTTCACAATGGGAGGTTGCGTGCCTCCGTCTGAGAAGTCCCTGATGCCTTTGGCATAGCTGTGGGTAGAGGTCCCTTCTGTCACTCGATTTTGTGATTAATCTTATTTAAGAAATCATAAAAATTAAATACTAAAAGCCCTGTTAGGAAAAAAGCTGTCCTCCTCCGTCCCGAGGTGTCTCTGCTGGTTCTTTTCTTGGATGTATATGCATTTGTCCTTAGTTCCACATTTCCCCGCCAGGTTGTCCATGAGCTTACAATGAGCTCTCCTTCTCCTCTACAGGCATTGCAGTAGCCCTCCAGCCCTGCAGTCACCCACTAGGGCTTTCTGCTGCCGGTCCAGGTCCAGGTGTCCCTATTGCTCCTGTCTGACACCTTGGTCTCTAGTCCTGGTGCTTGGGAGCTGTACAGTTCACCTGCCTGTTTCCCTTTGCCTTGTTTCTGCCTTTGTTACTTTCTTTTGTAGTTTACTTTCCAAGAAAAGGACCACAAGGCAGACTTTATCCATGCGTCCGTATCTTAAAAGAGCTTTATATTACTCCTTCAGAATTGAATATTAGATTAAATTTATCTCATGGAATTTTTGAAGGCAGTGGACTGTTTTGTCTGGTTTCCATGTTGGGAAGCCTAGAGCTTTCCTAATTCCCGGCCTGTGTGTGATCTGCTTTTCCTAATTCCCGGGCTGTGTGTGATCTGCTTTTCCTCCCAGCACTGTTTTGTAGTGTGGTTGAGATGCGTCTAGATTGAGATGTGTCTAGATTGAATTTCCTCAGGTTTATCCTGTTTATGCTTCACTGAGCTTCTTGAATCTGTAAGTTTTTGTCTTTTGACAAGTTTGGGAAGTTTTTAGCTATTTTGTCTCTCATTCTGAGACTCCAGTGACAAGATGACAGAATGTCAGTCCTTTGTCATTGCCCAAAGGTCCCTGCAGGCTGGTTTCCTGGAAGCCATTCACTTTCTACAAAGAAACTGCATCTTCTTCCAAGGTGGGGTTTTACAGCCAGTGGCCAAGAAAAATGAGAGATGTTGTTGCTGAGTGTGTGGAAAGTAGTGTTTGCGAGGGACTTTGGGAAAGTTGGGGCAGAGTTATGTTAGGTGCATGAAACCAAGGAGACTGGCAGACAATACAGGAAAGATCCAGAAAGAGCACCGCAGAGACGTTTCCATGTGTAGACTGTGAACACAAATGGAGATGTAAGACCTGGAGGGTCTGCAGAGGGCAGAGGTGGGAGTGCAGGACGCTGCCCACCTTGGAAGATGGGCTTTGGTGACGTCTGATGGA
Source organism: Nannospalax galili (assembly GCF_000622305.1). Classification (NCBI taxonomy): domain Eukaryota; kingdom Metazoa; phylum Chordata; class Mammalia; order Rodentia; family Spalacidae; genus Nannospalax; species Nannospalax galili. The sequence goes on along the minus strand of NW_008333283.1, from coordinate 44,328 downwards.
GAAAGTCAGGAGATACTGATCAGGTTGAAAGTGGTCCCTTCAGGGGCATGGGGCAAGGGACCACTCACTTTTTGTCTTTAAGTCTTATCATACTCTCCTGCATCTTCAGGCTTAGTGTATAGGAGGTGTACAGGAAGGCTCTGATTTAGAGGAGGGGCTGAAGATTCAGAGAAGGGGAATGGCTAAGGAGTTAGTTCCTGAGTCGGGCTGAACTGGCATGCTGGAGAGTGGAGAATGAGGATCTGTGGATGGGGGCTCCTGGTTTCCTGTTGAAAGAATACTTACTAACTTGAAATCAGAATCTTTGTGGGAAACAATGCTTAGAGCCATTCTCAAATTGTGTGGGTGGATCTGGAGGTCTTCAAGAGGTTGGAAGTATTTTTGTTTGTTTTTGAGACAGGGGCTTGCAGCCCAGGCTGACCTGAATCTCACTGTTAGCCAAGGGTAATCTTGAACTTCTGATGCTGCTATCTCCCGAGTGCTGGTATTACAGGTGTGTGTCACTATACCTGGTTAATAGGGTGCTGGGACTTGAACCCAGGGCTTTGTACATGCTAGGCAAGCCCTCTACCAACTGCACTGCACTGCATCCTCAGTCCTGGAAATATTTTAATAAAAATCTTAGGACAATATTTGCTATTGTGGAACACCAGGCAAGGAATGGCAGCTGCTCTTTTGAATGGTCAACAACTGATACTGGAAGGTCTGCACAAGATTGCACTTAGGAACTTTGTATCATGGAAGGGGGAGGGGCTCATAAGACCACACCCTTCCCTAAGGGTTTTTCTTTGTTGTTGTTTTTTGGTCTTTTTGAGACTGGGGCTCCCTGTAGACCAGGCTGGCCTTGAACTCACAGAGATCCATCTGCCTCTGCCTCCCAAGTGCTGGTATTAAAGGCGTGTGCCACCACACCCAGCCTCTTCTAAGGATTTTTTTTTTCAAATTTTGTGTGTATGCATGTATTGCCTGCATGTAGGTAAGTGGGCCCATGTCGTGCAATGCCTGTGGAGGACAGAAGAGGCTGTTGGATCCCCTGGGACTGGAGTTATGGACAGTTGTTAGCTGCCATGTGGGTGCTGAGATTCAAACCAGGGTCTTCTGCAAGAACAGTCAGTGTTCTTAACCGCTGAACCATCTCTCCAGCCCTCCCTTAAGGATTTAAAAAAAATTCTTTTAATTGATTTTTTGTGTATCTCATACAGAAAGTCATCTTTATACCCCTTCCCTGTTGGCACCCTCCCATAGCGCCCTCACTGGAGTTCATACCTTTTGTCATTTGTGTTAAGGCCTGTCATGTCAAGTTAGTATCTCCAGATGTCCCTCAATGCAAGTTCATCCACTGGGGTCTAGTCAACTTATCTAGAGTCCCTCCCTTTAAGAAGATCAGCTCTTCCTCACCCAGCAGTAATCAGCTACCAATAATTCTTCGACTAACATTGGGGCCTGCTGCTCATTTCCACAGTTCTGTGCTGGGTCTTGTGTATGCCGACACCGTTGCTGTAGGTTCATATGAGAAGAGTCCCAGGAGCCTGGAGGCTCATTTCTGTAAGGTTGTGCACCTCCTCCCTGGCTCTTAAAATCTTTCCACCCCCTCTTCTGCAATGATCCTGAGCCCTGGGTGGGTGGATTTTAATATAGGAGTCCTGTTCAAGGACCCACAGTCTACAGATTCTTATTCTCTGCATTTTGGCCATTTGTGATCTTTTTCATTCCTGGCCCTCTGTTGCATAAGGGCACTTCACTGATAAGAGTTGAAAGATGCATTAGTGTTCTCTTCATCCCTTGTTCTATGTTCCCTGAGCCCTAGGTGTAGAGGTTGCATCCTAGATGTGCCACTTAGGCTTGGACAATTCACAGAGAATCTCTGTGTGTGACCAGTTGTAGAACTCTGTCATTATCTCTGTCTCTTAAAAAACAAGCTTCTTTGATGGGTGGTGACTGGGATACTTGTCTGTAGATTTAAGGATCCATATTACATTTGTCTAGGGATGTGACAGGCTTAGAGTTTTCTCTGAGATCTATGACCTCTCCAACTGTGTGTATTTGGCTAGGTTTACATTACTCGACATGAGTTTCCTCCCATTGAGTGGGCTTTAAGTC
>NW_008333283.1:40122-41762 GCF_000622305.1 Nannospalax galili | reverse complement strand
GGCGGATTTTTGTGAGTTCAAGGCCAGCCTGGTCTACATAGTGAGTTCCAGGACAGCTGGGGTACAGGGAGACCCTGTCTCAAAAAAAACCCCAAAAAAACCCATCTTTAAAAATTACACTTATTTTGTGCATGTGCACACAACAGGAGATTTTTTGTTCAGTGGGGTAGCCGCCCGTGTTCCTGTAAGTATCCTCAGGTAAACTCTAACTTACACTTAGGTGGAAACATTTCTTTGTTTCTGTTGGTGTTGCCCTATTTGGGAGTAAAGAGTTTTCTCAATATGAGCCCTCTGTCCACTGGTGTAGGGGTTGTGTGTAAAGCCCCTGAAGGCCCTGTATGAATGGAAGTGCTGGCTGGCAGCCTTTCTTCTAGGCCAGTTCTTCCCAGTTTAAAGAAAAATTGTCCTTGGTAGATCAGAAATGCATATCAGTTTTATTAAATTGCTGTCTCCAAGAGCACTTATTTATTTATTGATTGATTGATTGGTCTTTTTGAGACAGGGTCTCCCTGTAGCCCCAACTGGCCTGGAACTCACTATGTAGACCAGGCTGTCCTCGAACTCACAGAGATCCGCCCACCTCTTTCTCCCCAGTTCTGGGATTAAAGGCGTGCGCCACCACGCCCGGCAAGAGCACTTTTTAAAATAGGAATTTTTGTATGATGACATTGGAGGTCTGTGGGGAGCCCTTTCCTGATTAGCAGCATTGTGCGTACCAGGAGACGCCCCATAGCAGCTGGAGTCGAACTGAGCCAGACTATGACTTGCCATCTTGACTGGAAGGATGACACGTGTTCTGGAAATGAGTGCACTGGGCCGGCCTGCTGCTTTAGGGAAATCAGCTGATGGGATTTGTTGCCAGTGTCAAAAATTGATATTAAACATTAGAATTTGTAAACTTTATCTGCACTGAGTCAGCAGCTTTTTGGTAATGAAAGTATTTCCCTGATGAGATTTTGTTGTGTGGGTGAGTATGGATTGTTTTTAAATACTAGAGAATGAAATACAATGAAATACAGAATATCTGTATCACTCAGTGAACCAGTATTTTCCAAATGGCCATACGAGCAGCCCAAGTTCATTGACACATCCCAGAGATCACATAGCAAATAACCTTGGAGAGATGCCATAGCGGAGGAAAGAGTGGTGATCTGCTGTGTCACTATTCAAGATGGTCCTTCCTTCTTGTGATCTCTGTGGGTGTGAGCTATGACTTCCTTCATGTGCAGCAACTGAAACTACAGCTGGCAAGAGGCAAATGCAGAACCAGGCAGTCTAGCTGCCACCTGTTGGTTAGACATGGAAGACATTCACAGCAGGGTGCTCTTCTCACTAAACTTTGCGTGTTTTTTTTTTTTTGGTCTTTTTGAGACAGGGTCTCCATGTAGCCCTAGCTGGCCTGGAACTCACTGTGTAGACCAAGCTGGCCTTGAAACTCACAGAGACCTGCCTGCCTCTGCCTCCTGAGTGCTGGGATTAAAGGCATGTGCCACCATGCCCAGCTTCCAAGATTTTTTTTAAATTAGCCTAAGGATATGCAGATGCCTTTGGATCCCTATGGAACTGGAGTTACAGGTGGTTGTGAGCTGCCAGATGTGGGTGCTGGGAGCTGAACTCAGGTCCTCTGTAAAAGCAGTTAA
>NW_008333283.1:20365-40010 GCF_000622305.1 Nannospalax galili | reverse complement strand
GGTACTGGGAATTGAACCCGGTCCTCTGCAAGAGCAGTCAGTGCTCTTAACCCCTGAGCCATCTCTCCAGCCCCAGTTTTTTTTTTTTTTTTTTTTTTTCTGAGAGGATCTCTAGCCCAGGCTGGCCTGGAACTCAGTATATTGCTGAGGATGATCTTGAATTTCTGGTCCTCCTGTTTCTGCCTCCTGAGTGCTAGAATCCAAGCATTTACCACTGTGCCTGGTTTATGTGGTGTTGGGGAGTGAATCCAAAGTTTAGTGCATGCTCAGCAAGCATTCTACAACTCTATCCCTAGCCCCTCTCACTAAATTTTTGGAGAGATTATAATTATTTTTCATCATAAATATTCATATTAAAACAGTGGGTTTATCATATTTTAAACAAATGAATAAAAATATATTAGAGTTTTTCTCTTATCAGAATTAAATATTTCCTCCGCTCCTGCTCTCACTCTTTTGGTAACCCAGGCTGGCCTTGAACTTGTGATCCTCCTGCCTGGCTCTCATTCTGATACGGTATACATCAGACACAAGCTCTTTGGATCTTCAGATGTTTAAGGACTGGAAAGGGATCCTGAGATCAGGCAGGTGAGAGCACTGCAGGCTTAGGACTATTAGCATAGAAATGACTCTAAATAAGCAGCAAACCAGGGCCATCTCCATATGTTTGTAAAAATTGTGTGTGTGTGTGTGTGTGTGTGTGTGTGTGTGTGTGTAGAGAGAGAGAGAGAGAGAGAGAGAGAGAGAGAGAGAGGAGAGAGAGAGAGAGAGATTACAATGTGGGTGAAAACTGTAATGTGTTGTCTTGCCCCTCTGCCCTCTTTCTTCCCCTGCCCTGCACTCAGGAGGGCTGTAGGTTTAACAAGGAACTTAGTGTTTTCTACAGGGTCCCATGTGCACAGTCTCCTGGTAGAAGCACAGCCTAGGCCTTTTCTGACAGCCTGAGCTGCACAAGAGCAGAGGAGAGTTGGGGAGAATGGCAGATGCTGCACACACAAGTGGGAGAGAGAAAAGCGGCCGCTGTGAAGGGACGTGGTAGGGAGCAGTGCTCGTGGGCTTGGGAGCCTGTTGGGGTACATCATCACTTCCTTGCTTTGGTTAGGCGCAGATAAAACCGAGGCCTGGCTGTATCTTTGTGACTTTGCCTTGTGAAAGAAGGTGCTCCCTGCAGAGCATCCCAGCGGAGGAGCTGCACGCATACTAAGCTTTCTCTTGCTGTTGCTTCCACAGATCCTTTGTCTATGGGTCCTCAGAAAGCTCTGGAAACCATTGGTGCGAACTTACAGAAGCAGTATGAGAACTGGCAGCCAAGGGTAAGCTCGAGTACTTCCCCTTTTCAGTACTTCACCCGCTAGCCTGTGGTGCATGCCCACTCTTTCCATCCACAGCTCACAGGGTGTTGGGAGCCATGCTTCTGGGAGGCTATTGATTGCTGTAATTTCCCCCAGAAAACTTTTAGGAAAGAAAAAGTGTCCTTCATGTTACTCTTAAATCATGGTTTTTATTTTGCACAGAAAATGAGTTTTCAGTAATGAGTCTACAGTATCAGCTAGGGAGAGCCGTCTGTCCATCTTTCCTTCTTCTACAGTATCAGCTAGGGAGAGCCGTCCATCCGTCTTTCCTTCCTTCAGTTTTCAGACAGGGGAGAAAAAAGTACCTAGTGTTCAAAGGGTGGTACCTCTTATGCACTTGGCCTCTGATTTAGGAGGTAAGAATCCTTTCAGGGAGCCAGCTACCAATAAATGTGTTTTGTTGCTTATCTCTTACAGTTTGTACTTTTACTGAAAAGTGCCTAGAATTTAACTCTGTCACATTGCCCATAAGATCTTAGCTATCTGTCAACAGCTGGGAGACCTCTTTCCTTCGTCCTTTCTCATAACTGTTTTGAAGATTTAATAAATTGAATAGGAAATTAGAAACTTGGGGTGTTGATGGAAGTGCATTTATAGTCAGCTTGTGTGAGGCGTGGCACTTGGAACCCTCTACAGGTGTATTAGTCAGCAGGTGAGGTGGGTTGGGGAAGCCTTAGCTGGGTACTTACAGTGTGGTTTTGACTCCTGTCTTTTGACTGTAAGTGTAATGAGAAGGAAAAAAAAAGTTTTAGAAGTGAGTTCCTTAACCTTTGCCTGCTCAAGAGGCTGATTTGTAAATTGTTTATCCACAGATCTCGATTCAGGGGCCTCTTGTACATTCTTTACATTCTTCAAGATTGTCAGAAATAAACTTGTTCTACCTTTAGCAATGCCTGTAGGTAATTTCCGCAGTGGCCCCTGGCAGATGACTAATTGCTGGGAAGGTCCCCGGGGCTCTGCTTTGCAGTTGGGCCTTTGTTCTTTAGAAGGCAGGTTCTCAGGGCTTGTTTTGATATGCACCTAAAGGATTGCTTTTTGTCTCTCAAATCTGTTTTTCTTTGATGGTTCATATAAAAATTCTGGAGACTGTAGTATATTTGGCAGTTGGGTGCGTATTGGAGAGAGAGTTTGATGTTATTTTCCTTTAAAAGTAGTTGAGATGCCAGAGTCCCGTGAAAGAATAGCTCCTTTGACGACTTTGAAGGTGTCCTGTGTGTCAGAAGGTGGGCAGGCATTGAAGGGAGCGTGGAGCAGTGTGATTGTGCTGCCTTCCGCACTGTGTGCTGGAACAGTGCCCTTCCGACTGGGCTGCCCCTGCCTTTCCTGGGTTGGCTTCATGCTCTGCTTGTTTGGTTTAGGTGGAACAGCATGACCACAATACTCAGACCTTCTAGTTGTGAGCACAGAGAGCTATCAGATCAGTTCAGGTTTTCCCACGGCTGTTCTTAGAGTGAGCTCTGCTGTTCTAATGATTATTTTCTTCTTTCAGGTTACGTATGTTTACAATTTCAGGATATTCGTGTTTCATTTTTGTGTGTTTTACTGCCATCTTTATTGTTGTGGCTTGGCAGGTGTCATACTGGCTAAGAGTGAATGAAATCTTCTAAAGTAGGATCTGTTGCTTTTAAGAATTTCTGTCTGAGAGCAAATCTGTTCCATGGATTGTGACATAAGGCAGGCCATACTTACATGCAGGTGAGTAAGCCTGGATACAAGGACAGCAGTATGAAGCAAATGCAGGATGAGATGGGGGAGGGAGGCTGGCATAGTGGGCACAGTCCTCAGGGAAACTCTAGTCTCGGAAGTCCATTAACATCAGCAGATTTCAGGAGTGGATCTGTAGGATCTGTTAGGGAAAGAGGAATTTACTGCTTGTTTGAATATACTGCTTGTCTGAATTTACTGCTTGAATTTACTTGTTTGAATTTATGCTTGTAACCAATTAACTCAACTGGAGACACAGGCATCCGGAGATAGGGGCAATCACTACAGCCCTCCCCCCCCCGAGCCTGACCTGATCTGTCATGTCACGTAGACATGTCTGCTTACACAAGATAACAGGAAAGAGTCCTGCCAGGCACAATACCACCCATCCCTCCCCAATTGAGACACCTGAAGGGAGTTGTAACATTTTTCTTGTTATTGGTTTGTGAAATGCTTGCTTTAAAACTATTGGCTGTATAAACGCGGGCTTTTGTGTAACGGTTGTGGGAGCCTATATAATCTTTACCTAATATTGCCTCAGGGTCGATCGCTCTAACCAGACCTGCGTGTTTTGGAAAGGACAGTCGGCCCCAGCTAGCTGGTTTAATAAAACTCTGCTTGATTCTTGCATCTCCATACTCGTGCATTTGTTCTCCAGAAGAGACCCACTGAGTCATGGACCCTAACAGATCAGATCTTGTTTTCCTGAACAAAAGAGTTTGGTAGATGGAGGTGGTTTTAAGGCTACAGGATGTTCAGGAAAATATGTCAGTGTAGCAGCCCAGGTGGGATTCCATCTGGGTTGGTTCATAGACTAGAATTTGGAGTAAAGTGTTAGCTGCAGCTTAGCAGGAAGCTGTGCATGCAGACTGCAGGGTCTTTTCCTACATTCAGAAAACCAGACCACAGCTAGGAATACTGAATATTTTCTTTTTGAATGCCATTCATTTTTAAATGTGCTAAAAATGTCTCAGAATTTCCTGAAGGAAGTCATTAGTGGGACTCCTCCATTGAAGAAGAAGAAAAAAAAGCCCAAGTTAAAAGTGTCACAGGTTATCTCTGACTGGATATGGAGCACACTGACTGCAGGGCCTTTGCTGTAAGCCCCTGTACTAATAGTCCAGGCCCTGGTGTGCATGCTGGGCTTCTCTGCTTATTTGCCTTCATGTGGGCTGAGGCTAGAGCAAAGAGGCCTGGCTTCGATGCAGAACCACTCCATGGGTGCAGACATCATGCTGCGGGTGTTAAGTTTGCACAGAATGTGTGGCAATTATAGACTCAGATGTGTGGTGCAAGGTGCCTGGCCCCTGACTGTAAATCAGGTCTTTGAAGCATCACCGAGTCAAACACGTACCACTCTATTGCCCCCTCCAGAGCTCTTGTGTTTCTGCTGTAGTAAAGAGAGGTTGATGTGCCTCTGCAACCAAACAATGGGGATGTTATTAAATTTCCTAGACCTTTAATGGAAAGACCCAGAGATGCGGTTTTCTCTCTCTGTGTCTGCTTTATTGCAATACTCACAAAGGTTGGGTAATTTGCAATGAGGTCGTTTCATTCATGTTTGCTGAAATCAGATCCGCCTCTGCAGTGGTATGGTGAGAACAGAGTATGGAGGATCAGGAAACTGACCGTGACCCACAGGGCTAAGGGACCATGGCACACCGCTCATTGGCACACCACTCACTTGCTTGCCAGCTTCAAAGCTCACTCTTCCTGCTTGCTTTTCTAGCCGTGACAGTTCAGATTAGATGCTTTTGATAAAGGTGATTTTGGTTGAGGGAGGAATTTAGAGAAACCACAATGATTCTATTTATTTCTGAAGGCTGCCAGGTTCTATATAGGGCTGTATTTCCTTGGCTGGTTGATTGAGTCTTTTTCTAAATAATTTACCAGTTTTCTGCTGGTGAAATATTTGCTCTGGTTAAATTTAAGGCTTTACCTTATTACCTTTAGGGCCATCAATTTTTGTTCTGTAGAAGAGTGAAGGGAAAACGCCAGCCGCTGCTTCAGCTGGACAATCTGCAGTAAAAGCTCCTTGTTTCATGATGAGCCTCAAGTGGAAGTTTTATTGGGAGCCAGGAGCACAGCCTTCTAACTCCGGGAATACACAGTGCAGAACTAACCCTTCTAGGAATCTGCCTGGCAGATTGGGGTACTGGCAGTTTATCACAAGATGCAAGTTAGGAGCTGACGCAGCCAGCAGGATGAGCCCACTTGCCAGGTCTTTCCCCAGAGCCAGGAGTAGAAGGGCCCACGTCTCTTCTGGGGTGGATTCCAGGTCCTTTTGTGTCTCACGGATAAGTTCTGTGGGTATCATTACCATTTACTATGGATGGTGAGTCACTTTGAGGCGGCTGATGCTGTTGGCAGGGAGCTAAGGTGACCACTCCCTGGGTCTATTTGACAGTGCATGTGTCGGCAAAGGGGAGAACAGGCCTCTGATGGAGCACTTTGCTGTGGGAGTCCCTTCTCATCTTGACCAGCAGGAGCACGGAGGCCTCAGTCCTGTGCAGTAGCTGTGGGCTGTCCAGGGAGCTGAATGGCCATTAGGGGCCACACATGGCTATGTGCTGTGGGCTGCTATGAGCAGGTTTTAGGCCTTAGCCCCCTTCAGCGCATTCTCTTGAGTCTGTCATAGTGGATGTGTGGTCAATGAGTGAACTCATCTTTTTCTATTAAATGAACATGTTTTTATAGAGCTTCCTGAGTTCTATTGGATGGTTGGAGACACTCTTTCTTTCTCTTTTGGACATTTGTAGACCTGTCCTCTGGTGTTTAGGTGCAGCCGTTACTTTGAGAGCACAGTGTTTATATGTATTTCCATGTTTATGGGTTGCTATTAGAGCTGCTGGGATCTGGGCTTTTGTGCTTCCTCCTAGAAGTGGGCTGGATGCCGATTGTTGGGAGACTTGAGGGGTCAAGCATGGCAGCCTGCCCAGTGAACTAAGAGTGCCAGGCTTGGAAGAAGCTCTTCTCACAATGCTGCATTCTCAGAACTCCAAGGGTGGGCTTATAGATGCCCTTTTCTTGGACTGATCGTTGTTCTGTGGTCCATAGGCCCTAGATGCCTCCTCCTTTTCTGAGGAAGACTAGGGACAGAGTGGTACGTATTGGTATTAGTAGCTCTCCTGGCCCTGCTTGGGTTCTGGATGGAATTTATACTGCGATGTGCTAGACACTGGTAAGTGCCAGTCAGTGTGCTCTGCCTTTGCATGGGGTCTTCAGAGTGGGTAATCTGGGAAGGAGCTAAGGTACCCTAAAGACTGGGAGGTACTCAAAATTATTCCAGAGTAGACTGATAAAGGACCGTCACTGTGCAGGGACTCCAGCTTGTGTTAGTCACATTTTGATATTAGTTCCGAACTAACAGGTGCCACTGAGCTGGAACACAGTCCTGTTACTGCATTGTTCTTGTTCCTTGGCATGCTGCTGGGATGCTGTTATAGTAATGTCCTCCTGGTCTGGCAGTTCCCCTGCTAGCCAGCCCTCCCTCCTCTGTCCTTCACAACCTGGCTTTCCTTCTCTGTGGGGGCTGAAGGTTGGGCTCTGTCCACTTGCTTCTGTTTTTGTGACAAACTGCAAATGAGGACTCTTAGCTAAAGGCAGAACTGTAACTTCTGGCTCACTGATGTGGTTCAGGATCCTGTGTGGAGTGCTTTGCCTCCTGTCCTCATTAAATTTTCATGCTGGTGTAGACACATCTTCTGGCTGTCTTGGGATAAACTGAGTGACAGTTTTCTGTAGCTGCTTCCTGCCCAGATGTTAGGAATTGTGCCTGTGACAAACATTTTGCTTGTATTTTTGCTCTGGCCTTAATCGTGCTCTATCCTGCATCTTCCCTCCTCGTCTCTTCTAGCGTGACAGCATCTCCATGTTCTTGTGTTCAGGGAGAATTCTGATTTATGCTCTTCAGCTGAAAGACTTCTTAGTCAGTGCTGCCCACACACTTCCTGTCTTGCCCTGTCCCCAAAGGCCACAGTGTTGTAAACAGCTTTCTGGATGTGGAGTTTAGATCTAGAAAACCAGTTTATACCAAGTGCACAAGCCCCACTTGCCGTTGTAGTTCACAGGAGAGCACAGGTGTCGCCATCACTGCTACTGCTCGGGACAACATGGTGTCGTGACTGATAAGTTCTTGTAAAAGCTTTCCAACCCTTTTGGAAGAAGGAGAACTGGAGAAGAACCATTCTGTACCCACTGGGAGGGTGCACAGTGCTCTGCACGCTGAGAGCCCTGGGGACTTCAGTCCTGTGAAGCAGGCTGGGAGTGGCGTAGATCCCTATGTCGAGGCTTCTCTTGGAAGGGCTCACATGAGTCCATTAGAATCCCAGCTGTACTGCTGGAATGGATGGACTCCAGCTGTCTGCCACTGCTCAGGAGGAAGTGGAACCCTTGCCCTTGCCCTCACATGCCCACACCATATAAAGTTGTGAGGCTTTGCCCTTTGCCTTCTGCAGGCACCGTCCTTCCCACTTCGCACTGGTGCAGAGGGCTCAGATAGCTCAGTAGCTCCAGGGAAGAACGCAGACCTGTCAGCTTTTGGCTTTGCGGAGCCTGGAAATGTAACATTGAATTTTTTACCATTTGGAAATGTAAGTAGAAGGGCTGATGGGGAGAGAGGAACACCAGCGCTTTGCAGCCAGGGGCCACGGTGCCCAGCGGATCCCCATTGCTCAGCCCTCCTTCCCTGGCCTCTGAGATGGTGGTGGCTATGCCCACAAGGAGACACCACTGCCACCCCCAAACTTTCTGCAGCACAGGCTTCCTGCTTGCCCACCCTTCCCCATTGTGTGTTCTGTTTCCTTTCTTCAGTGTTGTCTGGGGAGCAGAAACCTTCCCCTTCTCTGCTACTTGAGGCATATTAATCATTTTTAGGGTGAAGTAGGGCTTGGCTCTGTCTCTGCCAAGCTCTCAAGGAGTGTCTCCTCCCTATGCTCCTATTAGGAAGAGAGCTGTTTCTGTCTGTCTGCATATTTCAACAAACCCTGACGCTGGAGTCCACTCAGCCCTCTGGCATTGACTTATTTCACATTGGGGTAGACCATGGAAATGAATTGAGGCCATGGTCTGGAGTGATGGGACTGTGGCTCTGAAGAAGAGCTGCCAGGGTGTGGCTGGAGGGGACAGCAGGCAGGAAGCAGAAGGCATGGAAAGCAGAGTTCAGGGTGCTGCTGGGAATCCCTGTATGCTTACTGCACACCACTATGAAAAGCTGTAAAATTATCCCCTGGCTGAATGAGAAAGTGCCGATGGGGGGAGATGGACAGTGGATCAGAGGGGACAGTTATGTAAAGATTTTTTGTGGTGCTTAGCTTCATTTTACATGGGACCTATGTGCCACAGAAGTGTCCACACCTGGGTGTTCACCAAGCACTTTGGTATCTCCCTGCATCATAGAAGACATTGGAGACATTTTTAAGGATTGAAGTAAAATTTGTATAATATAAAATCTACATTTACTTCTTTAGTTTTTTATTTTGGTGTGTGTCTGTTTGTTTATGTGTGCTTACGTGGGAGCACATGTTTGTGCATGTGTGTGGAGGCTAAAGGTCGATGTCAGGTGTCTTCCTTGGTCACTCTGTATTTCTTTTGAAGCAGGATTTCTTCCCTGAACATGGAGCTTGATGTTTTGGGATGCTTCATAGTCCCCTGGGACTTAGTTGACCTTGGAGGGCAAGGAGGGCAAAAACTGTCCTTTAAGTCCCTCTGACCAGATTAGTTTTAACAGCCTCCAAGTATGGCTGTTAGACATCCAAGAAGGTTAGTTCCACCAGTCTGGTACTTTTAATTACCATGTAACATGTAGATAGAGCTTGGTTAAAACCAAACATTCTTTTTTGAAAAAAAATTTTATTATTTCTATTTTATGTGTACGGGTGTTTTGCCTGCATGTATGTGAGTGTACCCATGTCATGCAATGCCATGGATGTCAGAAGAGGGCTTCAGATTCCCCTGGAACTGGAGTTAAGAATGGTTTATAGCCACCATGTGGGTGCTGGGAATCGAACCCGGGTCCTCTGCAAGAACAGTCAGTGCTCTTAACCGCTGAGCCATCTCTCCAGCCCCCCAAACATTCTTTTTTTAAATTTTATTTATTTTTATTTTATGTGTATGAGTGTATTGCCTGCATGTATGTGAGTGTACCCGTGTCATGCAATGCTGCAGAGGTCAGAAGAGGGCTTCAGAGTCTCCTGCAACTGGAGTTAAGGATAATTCATAGCCTCCATGTGGGTGCTGGGAATTGAACCTGGGTCCTCTGCAAGAGCAGTCAATGCTCTTAACCACTGAGCCATCTCTCCAGCCCCATATTTTGTTCCTTAAACTAGTTGACTAAACTATGACCTTAGAAATTTTAAGATTATTTGTATATTATTTTTGTCTCATTTTTTATATAACAAACCTACATAGACCTTCATCACTTGCTTAGACTGTCTCAATTTTTTTCTTTCTATTCTGGAAGTATCTAACCATCATAATCTTTATACATAAATCCTTCTTAATAAAATATTACCATTACCACATCCATCTAAACCTTTCACCTTTCCATTTTTTAATAACCATGAGACATAATAACATTAATAAATAAACTTTCCATCTGTTGTGAGAATTCTCTTCCTGGGGATGTTGAGCAATGTTTATCCCTTTCTAAGGTTCTAGTGTCAAACCAGTGTTTGATTAATTAAAGTTCACCCTAGGGAATCAGGGAGTTTACTTACAGAGATGGCTGAGGGGTCACTGAGGTGTATGAGTGACCTGGGTGTACTTACACTGTAAAGTCTTTTCCCAGCATGGTTCTCTTCCCAGCCTTCCCCAGATTATATATTTCAGCACTCCCCAAGTCCAGGAGCCCATGTGTGATTATGGCAAAATTATCTACAGTTGGCTTGGAAGAGTTGTTGGATACTCAGGTGAGGGTTTTCTTTTAAAAAATTATTAGTAGGGGTTGGAGAGATAGCTCCGCAGTTAAGAACACTGGTTGTTCCTGCAGAAGACCCGGGTTCGAATCCCAGCACCCAATGGCAGCTAACAGCTGTCCGTAACTCCAGTTCCAGGGGATCCGACAGCCTCTCCTGTCCTCTGAGGGCATTGCACGACACGGGTGCATTTACCTACATTCAGGTGATACACGCATATACATAAAGTAAAAATAATAAGTATTTTTAAAAAATTATCAGTAATATGCCATTTAAAGTCCTTTGCCCATTTTTTTCCTAGTTGTGTTATTCTTATTGCTGATTTGAAAGAGTTCTTAATGGGAATTTTTAAGCTGAGGCTTTAATTTGGCTGAGGCTAAAGACTGAAGTACATATGTGGTGTTAGAGACTGCTTTCCCCAGCAGGAAAGCAGGGTTGGCCAGCTTTTTCTTTCTTTCTCACCTTGGTCCCTCACACAGTTGGCTCACTATGGGTCAGTTCTACAGGAGTGTTCTGCCTAGATGACCTGGTTTAAATGAAGCCATGGAGATTACACATGGCTGGGATGAAGGCAGTTTCTCTTTTAAAGGATAGCCTGAATGTCTGGTTGTTCTCACACATGAAGAAGGCCGTAAACTATGTCTTTTTGTAGATGTGTTAGTTACAAGGTCTATTTGGTAAACATGGATCCTAGATTAGTTCAGTACTATCCGAGGAGGAAACATAGATGAGAAAGAGAAATAATTGACGATCAAGAAAACCCCTGAGGGAATCGCAAAATGTTGCAAATAAATTGGAAAACCTGTATGAGACACATAACTTTCTGAGAATATAGGAATGACACTAATGACTTCAGAAAGAGGTAGAATCAAAATATGTAGGAAAAAATGGAACAGCCACCATGTAAAACAGTGATGTGACCTTCCAGGGCAGACACAGAGTTACCATGAGAGAAATAAAAATAAATCAATTACAAGAAGGAGTGATAATGTCAACGGCGTATTCTATTTCTCTTTCCCAAAGATTTCAAACTTGGAAGAGCAGAAGCTTTACATGTGTGAGGGTGTGACAGATGCCACACCATTACACGTCTCCCTGCAGCACACAGATGCCACCCCACACACTTCCACCTGCAGCACACAGGCAGATGCCACCCATAACACTTGTCCCACAGGGTGCCCCAGTTGACATGAGACCTGGAAGTTTAGGCAGCAGCATGGGCTTCTGGCCTGCAGAGAGGCAGTTAAGGACAGTGTGGAGCACCATAATGTGTTAAACAAGGCTGTAAATACCTCCTTTAGGTCTTCCCAGAGTCCCCTTGACCCCCTCCATCACCACCTCCTGCTTCCACTTCCTACTTTCTTTTTCTGCCCCTGAACATTTTATGCCCCTGTAGATGAATAATTTCTTGGAGTGCCAAGAGTAGCTGTGGATGGTGGCACTTGGTGGAGCAAAAGGCCCATGTTGCTCCCTGCCTTGGAGGCTAAGTCCCGTCACCAGTGGTGGGAGCTGGGTGGTGCTCAGATGGAGCTGGTGGAGCCCTAGAGTGCCCCTTGCTCCTGGCAAGCCCCAGCTCATAGTTGACTCTTCATCCTCACGAGTCCCAGTTTCATCCTGGGCTGAGAAGAGCTGGGCAGCCTCTTTTCGTCTCCTTCAGTGAGGCTCAGGCTTTCTCCTCAGAAGCCCTGTGCTTGGCTCCCTGGCAGAGGCTGCACTCCTTGAAAGGCACCTTCCTCTGCCCAGCTATTTTCCATTTTTTATAGTCTGTTATTTTTTTTATTTTATATGTCTGAGTGTATTGCCTGCATATTATGCAATACCTGCGGAGAAGAGGGCATCAGATCACCTGGAACTGGAGTGACAGATGGTTGTTAGTCGCTATGTGAGTGCTAGGAATCAAACCTGGGTCCTCTGGAAGAGGAGTCAGTGCTCTTAACCACTGAGCCATCCCTCCAGTCCCTGCCCTGCTATTTTATGAGGGGTTCAGAATGGTCTGGCAGCATGCCAAGTCACTGGTGGTTGTGGTTAGGTGCTCATGGAGCGTGCTGGTTCTCAAGCACAGGTTTGTTATTCTGATAAGTGTTGCTGAGCATCCTGTGGCATTGGTCCTGTGTTCATTCTGTCCTGTCTGGGATTCACAGCCCTGCACAGCAGGGAACAGTGATCCAGTCAGAACAAGGTCTGCCCTGTTTTACTCTTGTTCTTCTCTGAGCCTCAGCTTTAGCACACCCTTCTAGAGCTACCGGCTTCTCTCAGCAGCTTGTAGATGCCATTCGCATACCGTGAAATGCAGCCAGGGTGTTTAGTTTGAAGAGTTTTGACTTCTTTAGTCAGCACTCAAAACAAGAACATTAGATCTGCTGAAACTTCTCCTGCGCTCTTCTATTTTTCCCTCCCAGTGATTTTAGGAATTGAGCCCCAAGGCCCTGCATAGGTGAAGTTACCTCTGGGCCAGGCTCCCAGTCTGCCTGCTTCTTTCTAGACACCTGTCTTTCACGTGGCCTGTTTTGGCCTGTTTTCACCCTTCTGTGCTTGGCTTTTCTCTCAGCATGCACACATACACACCCCAGTCCAGCACTTCCTTCTCTCTCCTGCTGTATGGATGAATCCGAATTCACCACTGTATTGAAGATATGGGTTTGAATCTATTCTACCTTTTGACTCGGAATAAAGTTGTGGGAAAACCTTTGTGTGGGTGTGTGGCTTCATTTCTCTGTGCAATACCTGGCATGGATTTTCAGGTCATGGGTGGTTGTATGTTTTCATTTGTGCTTTGTAAGCTGCATGAAATTGATAGAATGAGGGAAATCATGTTTCCCTTTTGCAAAGCCAGGCACTGTAGAGGAACCTTATTTACAGCTTTCTCCCAGCTTCTGGAGATCTGAAAACATAAACACTAGTGGTACTTGCTGTCTTTGAATGAATTGTAGGTGATATATGGATGTTGTTTTCACCATAAATAGTACTCCTCACATGGGGAGTGAACGTGGGCTGTATTCACACCTGTGCTCAGTATGGCCACATCGTTCAGAAAAAAAACCCAAATGAATTTCTTTTACTTCTTACCAGACTTGGGAAATAGCAGTGAGCAGCAGTGTCTTTAGCCTCTGTTCTATTGCTGCAGAGAGACACCTGCAGCCACCTGTCTTGTCCCGCCCCTCCCCTCCCCGCCCCATTGGATGCTTCTGTGTTCTGTGCTCAGCCCTGTTTGGAACTTCACTTGGGTCCCTGGGGTTCTTTGGTTTCCAGAGGTCTGGATAGAATTCCCTAGTGATAGCAGAGGAAAAGTGCTCTGTCGATGCTGAGGAACTGCCTTCATCATAGCCAAGGGACTGCTTTCTGCCTTCCTAGTGGTGAATAGCAAGAAACACCAGCTGCTTTAAATGTCTTGCGTAGCACATTCGTACCCCATTCAGTACAAATCGAGAAAAGAGTTATGCCAATATTGAGTTTCCCTCTCCAGGTGCTGGAGCGCTCCCCACCCCCTTCTCCCTCCTCCTTCCCCCTCCCCTCACCATCTTCTTCTTCTCCCTTCTTTCTCCTCTTCTTCCTTCCCTTTCCCGTTCTCCTCCTCCTTGCCCGTGCCTCCTCTCTTTTCTACTTTGGCCCTTTCAGAAGCAGCTATTAGGATTCAGAACCATGGAGCTTGGTGACGGGACTGCAGGCTGGTGAGGAGTGAGGACGTGCATTGGATGCTGTCTGAACTAGACTGTGGGATGTTTATTGTCACATGGGCTTTTGCTGCGAGTGCCTAAGGTAAATCTGTAGCATTAATTTCAGGGGGACCTGGAAGTCTTCTGATAAGGCAGAATGTGCGTTTATAAATTTTAAGTCTAAAATAGTGACAGTTTTAATCAGCATTACTTCTTAACAGAATCAGAGACATTTGTTTCTTCCTGAGTCGTCAGGCGTGTTTCCTGTCTTCGTCTCTCTCATTTTTCCCTTCTTCTGTCAGTTGCAGTGTTTGGAGGAAAGCCTCTGAATTCGTGCCCATTGCTGCTGCTGCTGAGGGTAGGCCTGCCTGCCTTCCACCTGCTCTCAGCCAGCTGCACTTCATACCAGTCCTCAGTGCTAGCTGCTGGCTGCTGCACAGCAGAGACAGCTATTTCTGCAGGAACCATAGACTCTGGAGAACTGTCTAGGATAATGGACATATTACTTACTCAGTACCCTCTGATGGTTAACCATTATTGTCAACTGGCCTGGATTTATTTTATTTTAAAAAATATGTCATTTTTGAGCTGGGTGTGGTGGCATACACCCTTAATCTCAGGATCTCAGCACTGGGGAGGCAGAGGCAGAGGCAGGCAGATCTCTGAGATTAAGGCCAAGGACATCCTGGTCTGTCTAGCGAATTCCAAGCCAGCTGTGGCTATAGGGAGACCCTGTCTTAAAAAGACCGAAAAAAAAAAGTTATTTTTAATGATGTATGTGTGTCTGTGTGTGGGTATTTGCATATGAGTACAGGTGCCCTCAGAGACCAAAAGAGGGCATCAGCTCTCCTGGAGATGGACATTAGGTGGTAGTGAGCTGCTAGATGTGGGTACTGGGACCAAACTCCTCTCAGCATCATCTCTTCAGCCCCTGGATTAAATTTAGGAGCACCATGGAAATACACTTGTGGATGTGTCTATGAGTTTGTTTCTGGATTGGGTTAACGGAGGAGGTAAGACCCACCTGAATGTGGTGGCTCCGCCCCACAGGCTGGGGTCCTGAATGTGGTGGCTCCGCCCCACAGCGAGCTGAGCAGCAGCGTTCTTGTCTCGGCTCCGTGACTGTGGACACTATAACCAGCCGCCTCGTGCTGCTGCCTTGCCGTGCCCTCCGTGATGGACTGCACCCCTACCGTGACCCGGAACCCACCTTCATCGGGCAGTTCCGTCAGACATTCTGTCACAGCGGTGAGAAAAGGAGCTAGTGCACCGTGGAAGCCGTACCATATCCCCCGTCTCTGTTGCCTTGAGAGCCACCCTTTTGTCACCGTGAGGAGGGAGGACACGCGCCTGATCTCCTGTGGTCTCGTGACTTCCGTGAGAAGAGCTGTCTCTCTTGTGTCTTTCAGCATGAAATATTAAAACTCTTGCCATTTGGCATTACCTAAAAAGTTACTTTCCTTCGAAGTTGGTTGTGGAAATAACCAATTGCTCTCTCTTCCTTTGTGCTGGGAGTTTAGGAAGACTGTTTCCACCCCGTCTAGCCTGCTGGAGATAGAGAGGGTGAGGAGGCGAAGGCTGGTGTACTGGTGTACTGAGGACAGATGGGAAGGCATGGCTGTGTTGTGGGAGCACATTGGTGTAAACCAGGTGCCTTAAGTGGCCGTAGCCATAGCCGTGCTGGAAACTCAGAAGGGCCAGGGGGTGGACTCCTGCCACGTGGGTCAACATAGCAAAACATTGCTGATTCAATATTTGGCACTGGCTAACTGCTGTGGATTTAAGTAAGAGCAACTTCCTGCTCATGGGGCACAGAGATAGTCATTTGTCTAGTTCCTTGTTCACAAAGGTCTGCTAGGATTAGGGTTTGTTTCTGCCTCTGGGAGCAAAAACAGATGTGGCCCTGCCATGGACCCACCAGACAGTAGACTCAGCAGAACCACCAGGTGTCATGGAGGACAGCCTGAGAGCAGTGCTTCAGAACGAGAGGCAGTCACTCGGTGACCAGAAATCACACAGAGTTTTTGTCATGTCCCATCAAACACCTGATGGGCAGTACCTTGGCTCTGGGTAGGCTGTAGGCTCTGCCAGCCACACTTGTCATTTGTGCACGCCACAGAGTAGGAGTGGTAGGTGCCATTTGCTGTGTGCCACTTCTGTGATTTACAGCACTGATTTCCCAACTCAGGAAGGGACATGCTACCAGCTCCACAGCCCAGTGCTTTGCAGACCCCACAGATCTCTCTCTAAACACCTGTTGGTCTTCCGCACACTGCCCTTTTCCTCCCTAGGCCACAGAAAGATAGAAGAGCTGCTGGTGTTGGTGGGGCAGAAGGGGAACCATGCTGTCTGTGCTGGGAGGAAAAGTTCCTGGACAGTCACATAGCTGGGGTGGCAGCAGGGTACTCGGTGAGGGCTGAGGAACAGGCGGCCACAGGGCTCCCTTTGTACCACAGCCTCCTTGGGTAGGAATTGGTGCTCGAGCACATGGTAAAGGAAGACAGGGTTGACAAGGCCACCCTCCACTGACACAGTGCACACACCTAGGGACCGCCTGAACCCGGTAGTCTGTAGTTGAGTTGCTGATCTTCCCATGTTGAAGGTGCTGTCTGAAAGTCTGCCTAACTGGTTTCGAGTCAGGAACTAGCTTCTCTGTGTGGCCTATGTTCTTCCTACCCATGACCTTTGACAGCTCAGTCTCTTGGGCCCAGGTACACATTTCTGACAAGTGAGGGGATTTTCATATTCTCTCCGGGACAGGTGCAGAGGCCCCTTTATTGGCTTTATGCCAGTTGCCATTTGGGTACCAGGTCTCAGAGGTGATGTGGAAGGTGCTGGTGAAATGGCTGTGGTTGTGACTGCAGCAGTACTTCATTTCTACAGTCACTGTAATGGTGACCAACTCAAGGATATGCCATTGGCCAACAACAAAAATGTGAGCACAGTGATCTTCAGACACAGTCTGGAGCCATGGGAGAGTTGGTGCCCACATGTGTCTTGAAAGACTCACAGTGAAACATCTGATTTCAGTCAGGCCTCTGACCCTGCTCCCTCTTCAGTGCAGATTTTAGTCTGAAAAGCAGAACTGACGAAGGTGCCACCACCTGTAATCCCTGTACTTCAGAGGTGGAGGCAGGAGGGTTAGGGGCTCAAAGCCAGCCTGAGCTGCAGGATAGTCTCAAACAAACAGGCAAGCAAAATACCACATGGTACCCTAGGACACACTTTTGCCTGCCCCCCCCAGCAGGCCCAGGAAGTGAGGGCCAGTATTCCTCAGCACAGTCCTCCCAGAGCACTGCTCTCTCTTCCTGCTCCCACAGGTGGGCCAAGGTGTCTTTGCCCCTCCCTCGGCTCAGCTGCTTTTATTGTTGCCATTTGGAGCCTGAGTTTCACACCCAAGGGACTATTCTGCTCCCCTGAGGGCTCCCATTTCTCCCAGTCTGTGTCTCACCTGCCCTCTGGGCTGGACCTCTGGGACCTTGCCCTGGCCCTCTCTTTCCTTCCCTCTGGCTCCACAGGGCCCTGGATCTGAAGCTCCTCTGGAGCTGCCTGCATGCTCCTCTTTTCAGGGCAGAGGCTCCCCGCTGCTTCTTGGTAATCAGATTTATGAGTGTGAGGTGGGGGGATACCTGCCAGGCATCTGAGAATGCTCTCTAATTATTGGTTTCTTCCCCCTTCCCTGACATGTCTATTTGTCTCTCTTGTCAATAGCTCCGAGTAAAGACTGAGCTCCAAGGGATGTGTGTGGTGGTTTAAATGGGTTTGGGCCCCTGAAAAGAAACTGAAGAAATGACTGGCAAAGGGTTTGTTCGGAACTTTGGAGCTACTGTGAAGCGATGTTTGCAGGAACCCTTGAAAACACTGGGTAGGGCCAACTGAGGAAGCCAAGCCCCCAGGGCTCCTCTGCCTGCAGCCTTACCTCCCTTCCAGGCTCAGCCCTTGCCCAGAAAATTGCCTTCTGATGGTGGGATAGGAGCAGACCCTGGGGAAGAGGCTCAGCATGTTGTAGTTGTGGGTGTGACACACCTGGTGTCTGGAGGACCCTGGGGTGGAGGAAGGAGTGGTTTTCTTGCTTCATTTTTTTTTCAACTTTAAAGATTGGATTTATTTGGAGAAAAACAAAAACCCACAACCCAAAGGATGGGATTTTACATCTCAAGACATCTCCCAAGTAATGTCTACAGATTACAAATCATTTTCATAGAAGATATTTTTATACAAATTTTACATGTATTCAGGAGCGGGACCTAAGTCAACCCCTGCTTTCATTTAACAGGAATAAGGTCGGAGAGTGGGACAAAACAGCTTTCGATGCAACTGTTTGTAAGGAAAATAGACATGAAGAGGGCAAACTACCTTTTCATTGTCTACAACCAATGGTTTTTAAAAAGCCTACTGAACCTTGGGTCTCTCCCTAAAAGCCCACTTCCTAGCTACTAGCCAATCAAGTCCACTGGATAAGCAGTCTGCTATGCCCACTGCTGCAGCACACTAAATCAAAACCCTGCACAGAGGGCAGGACATAGTTTAGGGCCTGCAAATAAGACCAAACTCTCATTTATCCGCAGGAACACCAACTGCTGGCAGTGGGGAAGCTTGCCATCTTCAGAGCTAACCCTACAAAGGTGCACACCAAAGCAGACAGGCCAAGCTACCATTCTGTAAGAGAAACCAGGACCGTGTTAAATAGTTCTTTTCATTAGCCTTTATTCTCAGGGGAAGCCAGAAACCAACCCTTATATGCAGAAACCCACACATGGGTCACATAAATCCAAGCACTGGCATGGGATTTCAGTGAAGTAAACTTTAAAAAACACCCCAATCAAGGTTGTAGAAAGACCTCCAATTCAACTGTCCCTATTTATGCACCCCTACTCACCACCCAAGTCCATCAATTGAAATAGTCTGATCTACAAAGGGGTCAAAGCAGCAGGAGCAGGTACGGATAGAGGGAAGGAACAGCAATCAACCAAGGACATCACAGCTGGTTCCCTTGAGCAGTGATCTCTTAGGCCACAACTTCTGGTGGCTGAGATAAAATGCCTTTGAGGGCAGGTGTGTGGTGCCAAGAACATGAGATGCCCAGAGTGACAAGGTGTCAGAAGGTGGATATGCCTGAACTTTTAGAAAGGACAATGTTTACAAGGGGCAAAACCAGGATGCACAAGACTGGAATGGCCCATGACCCCTAAGTGCTTCCTCCTCCAGGAATCCACCATTTACCATCCACGTGTTAACTGGAGGTCACACCATTTCCTCTACTACCCAGTGTAAAATAACCTACCTCCCCACAAAGCTTTTCAAACCACTGATTGAGTTACCCATTCATTTTGGTCCCCAAGCAGTACTACTTGTTAGTGGCCTGTAGATTCACTTCCAACTACCCCCTTAGGGGGTAAAAAAAAAAAAAAAAAATTCCCCCTATGCTGGCCCCAGTAAGTCAGAATTTAAAATAAATGGGTTGGCAGCCTCCTGGAGACTTAAATCTACCTTTCCAAAGATGGGACATTTATTCAAATGTTTGGGAATTCATACACCACCATGGATAGGAATTAAAGATAGAAACCTCACTCTTTCTTGTACCTTCTTACTGCCCAACTGATCTGACCCAGTCTCACTGTCACCGCCATTTCTGCTAAATGGAGCCAACTAGGCACAGGCAACTGCTCGGTATCAGAACACATCACAACTTTCCCATTCAAAAGCTAAAGCCACTGTCATCTGGCTACAATGGTGATTCTCCAGTTACTTCAATATTTAAAAGGCTGCAGCAACATGCAAAAGAATTTCATTTCATTTAAAAAAAAAAAGTTAAGAAAGGTCTTCAGGAGATGGTGTTTTATTTTATCTTGTCTGGATAGAGGTTTGATTCGCTCTTGAATGTTCCAGGGTGGAAAGACTAGGAGACAGCACAGGCTGTGGAGGTCTACTCAGTGTAGTCTCCCTCATTCTCATCCTCACCATCCACGGAGAGAGCAGCATACTTGCTCACAGAGCTGAACTTGGAGGCTGGATTTTCTTC
>NW_008333283.1:0-17138 GCF_000622305.1 Nannospalax galili | reverse complement strand
ATATTTTGGAATTTGTCAGACCTTCAGCACCAGATTGGGACTACTGAGACATCCAGCCTTGTGGACTGAGCGACTACAGATTCTCAGCCTCTCCAGTGTGGTGCAGCCATTGTTGGACTACTCGGACTCTATCCTGTGAGCTAAGCTGATAAATCTCTATACATATTCATTCTTCTGGTTCTGTTTCTTTGGAGAACCTGACTAATACAACATGTATTCAGGAGCAGGACGTAAGTCAACCCCTGCTTTCATTTTACAGGAATAAGGTTGGAGAGTGGGACAAAACAGCTTTTGATGCAACTGTTTGTAAGGAAAATAGACATGAAGAGGGCAAACTACCTTTTCATTGTCTACAACCAATGGTTTTTAAAAAGCCTACTGAACCTTGGGTCTCTCTCTAAAAGCTCACTTCCTAGCTACTAGCCAATCAAGTCCACTGGATAAGCAGTCTGCTATGCCCACTGCTGCAGCACACTAAATCAAAATCCTGGCACAGAGGGCAGGACATAGTTTAGGGCCTGCAAATAAGACCAAACTCTCATTTGTCCGCAGGAACCCCAACTGCTGGCAGTGGGGAAGCTTGCCATCTTCAGACCTAACACTACAAAGGTGCACACCAAAGCAGACAGGCCAAGCTACCATTCTGTAAGAGAAACCAGGACCATGTTAAATAGTTCTTTTCATTAGCCTTTATTCTCAAGGGAAGCCAGAAACCAACCCTTATATGCAGAAACCCACACATGGGTCACATAAATCCAAGCACTGGCATGGGATTTCAGTGAAGTAAACTTTAAAAAACACCCCAATCAAGGTTGTAGAAAGACCTCCAATTCAACTGTCCCTATTTATGCACCCCTACTCACCACCCAAGTCCATCAATTGAAATAGTCTGATCTACAAAGGGGTCAAAGCAGCAGGAGCAGGTACGGATAGAGGGAAGGAACAGCAATCAACCAAGGACATCACAGCTGGTTCCCTTGAGCAGTGATCTCTTAGGCCACAACTTCTGGTGGCTGAGATAAAATGCCTTTGAGGGCAGGTGTGTGGTGCCAAGAACATGAGATGCCCAGAGTGACAAGGTGTCAGAAGGTGGATATGCCTGAACTTTTAGAAAGGACAATGTTTACAAGGGGCAAAACCAGGATGCACAAGACTGGAATGGCCCATGACCCCTAAGTGCTTCCTCCTCCAGGAATCCACCATTTACCATCCACGTGTTAACTGGAGGTCACACCATTTCCTCTACTACCCAGTGTAAAATAACCTACCTCCCCACAAAGCTTTTCAAACCACTGATTGAGTTACCCATTCATTTTGGTCCCCAAGCAGTACTACTTGTTAGTGGACTGTAGACTCACTTCCAACTACCCCCTTAGGGGGTAAAAAAAATTCCCCCTATGCTGGCCTCAGTAAGTCAGAATTTAAAATAAATGGGTTGGCAGCCTCCTGGAGACTTAAATCTACCTTTCCAAAGATGGGACATTTATTCAAATGTTTGGGAATTCATACACCACCATGGATAGGAATTAAAGATAGAAACCCGACTCTTCCTGTGCCTTCTCTACTGCCCAACTGATCTGACCCAGTCTCACTGTCACTGCCATTTCTGCTAAATGGAGCCAGCTAGGCACAGGCAACTGCTTAGTATCAGAACACATCACAACTTTCCCATTCAAGACCTAAAGCCACTGTCTGTCTGGCTACAATGGTGATTCTCCAGTTACTTCAATACTTTAAAAGGCTGCAGCAGCATGCAAAAGAATTTCATTTCATTAAAAAAAAAGTTAAGAAAGGTCTTCAGGAGATGGTGTTTTATTTTATCTTGTCTGGATAGAGGTTTGATTTGCTCTTGAATGTTCCAGGGTGGAAAGACTAGGAGACAGCACAGGCTGTGGAGGTCTACTCAGTGTAGTCTCCCTCATTCTCATCCTCACCATCCACGGAGAGAGCAGCATACTTGCTCACAGAGCTGAACTTGGAGGCTGGATTTTCTTTAGGTTTCTTTGGCTCAGGTGCAGATCTGGAGTCTTGATCCTTTTTGCCATCTTTCCTGTCTGACTCCTTCCAGTGGTCTTTGTTCCCTCCGTCTCCAGGACCACGGCTGGAGTTCCCACTTTGGCCTTTGGGGACACTCACTCCATCCATTTTATTTTCATCTTTCCTTGCTGATCCTTCCTCAGATGGCTGAGCTGTAGCTACTTTCCCTCTGCCACTTGTAGGGGACTGCTGCTCTGTGTCTGAGCTCTGAGATCGAACAGGAGGGTTAGAACTCTGCTTCACCCACGCATTCTCTTTTGGTGGAGGGGCTGGCATTACCTTTAGAGGCTGATCAGGTTTGGGAGGCTTAGAAGTTGGAGAGTGACAGTCATCTTCTTTATTGAGTGTTTCATTTTCTAGAGACTTTTCACTCTCCTTCACGTATTTCTGCCAGATGTGGCTGAGGTCCCAGTCTGTGATGACTCACTTCCTGTCCTCGACCGTTCTCGTTCCTGAGTTTCTTCACTTCGCCAACTTGGGTGTCTCTCCCGGGGCTGCCAGTCTAGTGGCTCGTCCAGCTGATGCTGCAACTTCTCCTGCTCCTTCTGTAGCCGCTCTTCCACTTCTCTTTCTCTAGCAGCCGTGTCGACAGGCTTTGCCCCTCCAAAGATAGAAGCAGCTTGGCTGGACTGGGAGGTGCTAGCAGAGGAATCGTCTTCCTTAGGAGCACTCCGAGGCTTTAGATTCAGTTTGGGTCTTTGGGGGGGACCTCTATCATCTCGCCTGTAATCGTCCCGAGAGTAATCATCTCTGGAGCTCCACGACCGATCATCCCGTCTGTCATAACGGTCTTCATAGCAGTCCCCACCTCCTCTGTAGTCATTGTCCCTACGGTACCCACTACCAAATGCTCTTCTGCCACTGCCTATCCTGGAGTCATAGCCCCTGTCATAATCTCTGCTGCCTCGGTCATCGTAGCGATCCCGGCCCCCGTAGCGATCCATATCCCAACGTGGGCAGTCCCGATACCAGTCTCGATAGCAGTCTGAATCGTAACGATCTCGATACTTGTCTCCAAAGCTATCATCCCCTCTTCTAGGCGAGTAGTCATCAAAGCTGTCTGTGGAAGGACGGGCTCTCCAGTCTGTGTCTGTTTTGTCAGAATCTCGATTTCTATCTCAGCCAAAAGAACGATCATCCCTGTCTTTATCCTGTGCTTGATCAGCAACATCCACTCGAATTCTCCTGTTGCCTAAAGACTCTTCATTGAGACTCAGGGCACTGAGCAGGGAATCCAGGTCCTCAAATTCAGCATAACCAAAACCTTTCAACCTCTCTGGATTGCTGGGTTCACGTGGTAAGCACACTGCACTGATATTTAATCCTCTGAAGAATTCCTTAATGGAGTCTTCTGTCACATCGTAGGGCAGGTTCCCTAGAAAAGCAGTGTAGGGTGGCGATTTGGGAAGACAGCTCCGGTCGATATTGGGTTCCCGAGCAGCCCATGGAGCAGTGGGAAGGATGGAATGGTCAATTGGGGGTGCCCTATACACATCGTCATCGTTACTGTGCCAAGTTGTTGACACATCTCCTTCCAGGTCGTCTGTTTCATCAGCCCAGCTGACTGGTTTGGGGACATAGGTACTTCCTCCACCAGTTCCCCCATCCTCAGCCAGAAAGTCTGTTAGGGAGATGGTCTTCCCCTTCTTATTCTTCTTTTTTGCTGAGGCCGCCATGTTGGGAGAGGGAGAGGTTCTTGCTTCATTTTTAACTGCAGGCTAATTGCAGAGTAGCTGCTCTAGCATTAAATAGCCTTGGCTGAGTCCCAGCAATTACTTCCATTTGTATGTTGGATCCATTGCCTCTTTTAAAATACAACCATTAGGAGGTTGACTTATTGTTCCTTTTTTAAAAGGGCTGATACCACAAAATAGGTTTTTGAGCAGATATTTAATAATTAAGGAATCTTTGAGCAGTTTCAGATGTGGAGGGAAAGTAACTCTGGATTTTCCTTCTGTAGTTGCTGTGCAGAAGTCCGTTCATGCTCACTGTATGAGGATGGGGCTTGGCCAGAGTCACAGGGGAAAATAATAGTGTAAATACAATTGAAGTTTGTTCACTCACATTGAGCTTTCCAGAAGCAACCATGAGCTGGGGAGATGGCTCAGTTGGTAAAGTGCCCGAGTTTAGACTCCAGCATCCACATGGAAAGCTGGGCACAATGGTGTATGTCTGAAACCCAGCACTGGGGGCACAGAGACAGGAGCGCATTGACCAGCCAGTCCAACCAATCAGTGAGCCCCAGGTTCAGTGAGAGATGCTGTCTCAGAAAACTGAAGTGCAGAATGATCTAGAAGACATCTGAGATTGACCTCTGGCATGAGGATACATGTATATGTGCTCATACCCACAGATATGCACACCATACCACATACACATGAAATAAAGAAGATTTCCTGAAGTGAGCCTTCCGGCGTGGTGAGTTGTGTTTCCAGAACAACAGGTTCCTGATTCTGCCGGGTTCACCATGCTGCTTGTGGACTCTATTTCTAGGGTCACCTCACTGTCTAAGATGGCTGCTATAGCTCCAACCATTGCAGATACATTTCATCTTATAGGAGGGAAGGAGACAGAACTCTTCGTTTTGAAGAATGTTTCTTTTTTTTTAATTCTTACAAAAATTTTTATTGAGAATTTCATACGTGCATATAAGGTGTTTTGATCAAATCAAATCCATGCCCACTCCCTCCCCTCCAACATTCCCCTCTCTGAAGAGGTAACCCTAAAATCTTTTAAGGATTACATATAAGCTCCCAAATACTTTTGACATTTTTGGCCTTTGGAACAGAGTATGTTGCTAACAGGCCCAAGGACATTTTGACTTATAGCCAAGAAACTGGCTACATTTCTCTGGGGTCTTTTCACCCTAACTGCCTAGCCAATTCCTACCTCCAGTTCTTATCACACCATCCTCTGAAGGGGTTACCCAAACTGAAAGTAGGGAATAGGGACACTGATAGCTCTGGCTTCTTCCATGCTGAACAGGTACGCAGGGTGAGGCAATTGGAGTACCCCTTCAGTGGGCCTATCTAAAAGACTCCCAAATTGTATAACTTTTGTCTCTAAGGGGAAAAGAAAGTCCTTGAATCATAAATGGGAGATGTGAAGGAGAAGCAAAGAGTAATTAGCATTACAAGTTCTAGACAGGGAACTAGAAAAAAGTCAGAACAGGGCAATTTTCAAATGTTCATATGAGAGTCTATTGGAGTTTCTTGACAAGGGCTTCCAAAAGCATCCTCTGTTGGGTTCATCCTTATTTTTCTTTTGTCTTCCAAGTCTGGACTAGTTGGCTGGGAAGAGTGGCTGGATACTCAGGTGAGGGTCCAGTGACCCTGCTTGGCACTCCTTTAATGAATGAGCACAACTGTCAGCAAGCCCAGTTGTGACTATGTTTAGCAATCAGGCTCAGCCGAAGTCATGATGATGGTAGTTATTTCATGCAGAAGGGATTGCTGTATAGCATCATCTTATTAAAAGGACCTGAAATTTAAAAGGATTTGGTGCTCAGAGCCACATATGAGGGAGAACATACGTTGTTTGTTTTTCTGAGTCTGTGTTACTTCACTTAATATAAATGGATGGATCTTGAAGAATGTTTCTTTTATTTATTTTTTTGTCTCTTTGAAACAGGTTCTCCCTGTAGCCCCAGCTGTCTTGGAACTCACTATGTAGACCAGGCTGGCCTTGAACTCACAGAAATCTGCCTGCCTCTGCCTCCTGAGTGCTGGGACTATAAAAGAAGAATGTTTCTTAAAAGATGCTTATAGGGCTTGAGAGATGGCTCAGCAGTTAAGAGCACTGACTGCTCTTGCAGAAGACCCAGGTTTGATTCCCAGCACCCACGTGGCAGCTATGAACCGTCCATAGCCCCAGTTCCAGAGGAATCCAACACCCTCTTCTGACCTCTGTGGCATTGCACGACATGGATACACTCACATACATGCTGGCAATTCACTCATACACATAAAATAAAAATAATAAATAAAATTATATTTTTTAAAAAAAGATGCTTATAGAACTTGGCCTGTGAGACAGGGAAGCATGGGTGGTCTAAGGCCCACATGAGAAACGAGGGTTCTGTTGTTCAGAGTTGGGGTGCAGAGCTACCAAGGAGTAGTTTGCCCTACCTAAGCACTGTGCCTCCTGGTGCTGAGCTGCTCCTGCCATAATGTTGCCACTGTGCCAGAGGTGGCCTGCTGCTGCGAGCAGCCCCTTCTGAGCTGTCCTGAGTGTGACATGCTTCCAACTGGGAGCAAGTGCACACCGTGAAGAACGTGTGACTGGGCTGTCTTACCGAGGAGCACCCAGCTGGCAAAGGGGCTTAGGCGATCCAACACACTGAACAGGGACCATCCTCCTGGCTTTGGAATTGAAGCCAAGCTGTGAGGAACATGGGAGATGGTGACTGCAGCCACCTCCCGTAGCACAGGTCTCATCCTTGCAGCTGAGGGTCTTCTTTTACACTTCCCTGATTTAATGTATTTTATTGAAAATTTGGGAAAATTACCTTAGTCTTGACTGTATCTGTTTATTAGCATTTCTGAGAATTCTAATGGGAGGAGATAGAAGGGGGCTTATAGACTATTCTAGATTTGATGCATAAATACTAAATACTGTGCTTTCTTAGATGAATGATCATACCAGATGTTTGACAAAGCACCGATCAAGCAGTGCTTGGCAGATTTTCTTGGAATGAAAGAAACCCCTTCTCATTGGGAACAGGCTTGTGTGGTGAGTGTGGGTACAGAGTGCCTGCTGTTCGCTGCTGTGAACCTAGTGTCACCCCTCCCCCCTCCATTCTGTGCAGCCTCCATACTCTGCCCACCCGGGAGGACCCTGCAGACAGTGAGGCCATGGACAGAAAAGAGCCCCTGTGGTTTTTGACACCTTCCACAGTATTCCTTATAGTGAAAGCTGAGTCCTTTCTTCCCAGTTGCTTTATTCGTTGGGTATGTAAAATATAAAAGTGTACATATGACGAGGTACTGTGTGATGTCTTAATACATATGTACATGGTTTGATATTTTGTTTGTTTTTGAGATAGTGACTCCCTGATGTAGCCCAGGCTGGCCTTGAATCGAGGCCCCCCTGCTTCTGCCTTTCTAGAGCTGGGATTATAGGTGTGTACCGTTGCTCCTGGGTCATCCACTTTTTATCAGCCAGGAGGAAGGTAAGGAGTCTCACTGTGATATTCCGTTCTTGCAGCTGTGTGCTTTGGTCACTGTCTCACTGTCATTTCTCTTGCGGTGATGAAATGTCCTAACAAAGTGCCTCACAGAGAGAAGGGTTACTGGACTCACAATTCCCAGGTTATGGTCATTGTGGGGACGTCAAGGCATTGGGAACTTGAAGCACACGGCCTCATCCTGTCCATTGTCAGGAGCAGAGAGCAGTGAATTGTTGCATGCATGCTAGTGCTCAGCAGTTCTCATTCAGTCCAGAGCCCAGGCCCTGAAATAGTGCTGCCCACATTCAGGGCGGGTCTTTCCACTTCAGTTAACCCAGGCAAGAAGATCCCTCACAGCCATGCCCACAGGCTGACCAGCTCTAGAGAGTTCCTCACTGAGATCCCTTTCCCAGGTGGTTCCACATTGTGTCAAGTCAAAATCAAAGCTAACCATCAGTACTCCTCTTGGTCAACTTGATCCCCAAACTCATCATTTTTAAGAAATAATCTTCCATTCCTTGTCCCCAAAGTCTCAAGCTTATCTCATAATGTAAAATACAATCCAACTTTAAAAGTCCCCAAAGTCTTTAAAAATTCCCAGACTTTCAAAGTCCAAAGTCTCAATTATGAGCTTCCATAAAATACAACAAATTGCATACTTCCAACATAATGGCACAGGGTAAACATTCTTACTAAAAAATGGAAGAATCGTAGTATAAAATAATCATGCTGAAACAAAACCAAAATCCACCAGCCAAACGCCAAATCTTGCAGCTCCATTCCTGGCCCCTGGGGCTGGCGGTGTATGGACTCCAGAGAGACTTAGACAGCCTGCTGCTCCAGCCTTGCCCACACAGCTTCTCTCTAGGCCTAGACCAGCTGTACTCCACACCTGCAGCCATCCTTGGTCTCGTGGTCCTAGCATCTTCACAGCTTCACACAGTGGCTTTGAGGCCCTCTCTTCAGCGATGCTGACCTGCTACACAGAGCCTGGCCTCAGTTTCTCTCTCTGAGCACCTCAGTCTTGCACCTTTCATGCCTTCAGGCTGGTACCACATGGGCAACACAACACTGTCAAGTCTGCTGTCAACTTGAGATGTCGCCTGGTCCTCTTGGACCTCAGCTGTACCAGCTTCGGTGCACTGACCCTGAGTGGGTCAGGGACGGGTTAAAAAAGTGAGGACCGAGGAAGGAAGAGCCCAGAAGGGGGACCCTAGGTAGAGATGACTCCCCTGGTCGACAGACCCAGGTGTCCACCAAGGCAGTGCTGGCCACCCGTGGGGCGAGGAGAGGAGAGCGCCCTGCCACTCGTGCAGACATGGCTTCATTGTCATGTGGCCATACCCGTCCTGCGTGTGCCGCCCGTCTGCTTTTGCTGGACCACATGAGCAGTGCACAGAACCATTAGTTAAACTTCAGAACTCTAGAAAACTCTGAAACTGGTTTAAAAAACAAAAGCTGCCCTGCCCTTGACTTGATGGCAGTCGTTGCACTTCATGCTGCTGGGTGGGCACTTTTCTTGGGAGATTATTTCCATTCACCTCAGATAGAGAGGATGATTCTCTCCAAGCCCAGCTTGGTGAAACAAGGAAATTATTGACATCACATAAAGGAGTGCGGGACTCAGGCAACAGCAGCACAGGAGAGGACCCACAGAGGCTGCACACTGGAGATTCCCGCACAACTTGAAGAGGCTCTTCCTGCATGTGTTTACTGCTTCTGTCATCTTGGCCAGAGGCCTCTGAGCCTTCTGTTTCTTGAACCACACTAAAGGATGTTTCAGCCTGGAGGAGACAGCTACCAACAAGTAAAAACACCCACATTCTAAAACATGAGTAGTGGGAATTGACTCTGCAGTTTCTATAGGCTGTAAAACCCGGAGAACGGTCAGCAAACAAAGCCTGCCCGGCACTGACACCTGCTGAAGCCACCTCCATCAGAGCCTGTTCCTGAGGAGCAGGTGGGCTGTGGGCAGGCTGGATTCCTAGCATAGAGGCCCAGCATTTGGGGGTTCAGAATACCACCATTTTAGTTACTTGTCTGGCGCTGTGATAAAATACCATGACCCAAAGCAACTTACGGAAGACTTTATTTTGGCCTACAGTTCCAGAGGGATGAGTCCATCCTGACAAGCAGGCATGGTGCCAGGAGCTGAAAGCTCAGAATCATGTCTTCAGCAGCAAACATGAAACAGAGAGAGAGAAGGAAGGAGGGAGGGAAAGTGGGAGGAAAAAGGGGGGGAGAGGGAGGGAGAGAGGGGGAGAGAGAGGGAGGGAGAGAGAGGAAGAGAAGAAGAGAATTCTAGCTGGAAATGAGATGAGTCTATGGACACTCAAAGCCCGTCCCTATTGACATACTTCCTCCAGTGAGGCTACACCTACTAAAAGGTAAACAGTGTTACCAACTCGAGCTCAAGTATTCAGATACATGAGTCTGTGGGGGACCTTTCTCACTCAGACCACCACACTCTGCTCCTTGGCCTTCTGGGCTCATGGCCATAGCATAATAGAAAATGCATATATCCAACTTCAAAAGCTTCATAAGTCTTTAACAGTCTCAATACTGTTCAAAAGTCCAGAGTCTCTTTAGAGCTTCCCAGTGCTATTTTTTTTCTATAAACTACATTTTGAATTTCTTTTAGTCCCACTCACTTTTTCAGTGTAGATCTGCGTAAGCATTATCAATACTAACCAAGCCACAGATTCAGTGTTTTATATATATTATCTTGAAATTTCTTCCACCAAAGAAATTAGTCCATTACTTTAAAATTTAGCCTCAGTTAAATTCTTAGGACATGGACAGAAAATAACCAGATCCTTTGCCAAACCATCACATGAATGACCTGCAGCGCAGTTGCTAATAGAGTCCTTGTTCCCCTCTGAAGCCTCTTGAACTTTTCTCTACCATCCACATTACTTAGCACTACTGCTTTCCGGACTCCCGCTAGGATGGCCTGGTACACTCTGCTTAGTCCTCAGTGGCATTTCTAGTCCAAAGTTCCAAACTCTTCCACATAACTCCAAAAAGCAACACAGTCATGTTCTTCACAGGAACAACCTACTCTGTGGAACCAACTTCTGTAGTGTTACTTGGTAGAATACCAGGACCAAAAGTCGTGTATTACCTGCGTGTGTGTAAGTGCACCTGTGTTGTGCAGTGCCCGAGGAGGACAGAAGAGGGTGTTGGATCCCCTGGATCTGGAGGTATAAATGGTTGTTAGCCACCATGTGGATGCTGGGATTTGAACCTGGGTCTTCTTAAAGAGCAGCCAGTGCCCTTAACTGCTGAGCCATCTCTCCAGCCCTAAGTTGATGCTTTTTATGGCAGCATCTGGAAGGGTGATTCTTTTGAGTGTGCTATTCCAGCAATGGCCGTGATTACCTCCTAGGGTGTTTTTCTTCCCCCATGCCATAAGAGGTGGGCTTTGCTCCCCTGATCACTCACCGCCTCTCATTATTTCCCTGTCTTCCTCCTTTCCCCTGGTTGAGAGTCATATATTTCATGAGTCACTGTAGGGAGGGGAATGACTGGGGTGCTCTTCCTGAAGGGCAGTGTCGGGGCCAGAGGCAAGAGAAGGACTGCTCACTGTCATGTGGTCTTTGTGTCATTTTTATTTTTACCTAATACAAAAGATTTTATAGTGGTAATTAATCATATTATTACAAATTTTAATTTCCTCTTTCCTTAATACAAGAATATTAAAATGTCTTTATAGATGTTCTTGAAGGAATTCAAAGTTAAGGTTTCTGTCATGTTTTTTTCTTGTTTCTAGTAGCTTATTTTTTTGAACCTGCAAGTTATTTTCATCATGGTAAAAATAACTTATTTACTAACTAAAATCCTGTTTTTAAAAAGGCAGGTTGGGATAAAGGACACTGTAAATAGTAAATGCTGTAGGAGTTGAAGTATCTTCAGGTGGCATTTCTATTTCTGAAGCTCAAGTTAGCTGCCATTTAAAGCACTTTGCCAAGTTCATCCATCACCTGCCCTGTCCCCTTCTCCTTCCTGACAGCTCCCCAGCATGTTGGGCCAGGTCTGCATTTGGGTTCTAGACAGGGTGACAGCAAACCTGTGCTAGTGTGGTACTGGTGTCTTGGTATCCCAGAATCCAGAGCGAGGGGCCCTGGTGGTGACTATACTGGAGGCAGCCTCCAGTTCTTGGTAGCAATCTGTGAGCCCTGGCTCTGCCCAGCACCTTTTCAGTGTGTGGCTCTGCCCAGCACCCTCTCAGTGTGCCTCTTCATCTGTGGACAACTGAAGGCTCTGGCTTCCTGGTTCTCCGTATCTGGGTGTGTTTACCCCAGTGGTGCACTTCAGATTTGCTATTAAAAATTTCTACTTCAGGGAAATGGAGAGATTGCTCAGTAGTTAGAGCACTGGCTGCTCGAGCAGAAGACCCAGGTGCCATTCCCAGCACCCACATGACAGCCAACTACTATCTCTTAACTCCTGTTCCAGGGAATCTTATGCCCTCTTCTGGCCTCTGTGGGAATTGCATGCACATAGCACACCTACTTACATGCAGGCTAAACACTCATACACATTAAAAAAAAATTCTGCTTTAGGACTTGACTCAAATCTGGCACCTCCTTTCCTTCCTGGAGATTGTCCTTGAGATATCCAGGCTATTCTCTGAGGTTAGGATTTCTGTATTGGAAATCCCTCTTGTAAGTAAGTATCTGTTCTTACCCAAGTCTTTGGCTTCTTGCCGTTTGGTGCACATGGGCTCCCCAACCTGCAAACCTGTTCTCCAGAGTGCTGTGACTATGCCAGACAGAGCTGACTGAAATGACTGACAATGACAGGGTCAGGCTTAGAAATCATGTGCTGGGCAGTTTCCCTCCAGCTGCCCATTCACCACTTATGACCTAGGCAGCCCCTCCCCCCACCAGCAGTACTAAGTGTTTAATGGGTGAGTGCCCTCCCTTGCCTGCCCATGGTGCTCACAGTTCCTGACTGAGATGTAGGGAAGAAATGGCTGTGCTGTTCTCTAAAACACTCAGATCACAGCGGTAAAATTGTAGATGCTCAACTGACAACTGTTGGCTAAATTATTGGGTTACCTGGTGAATGACAGTTCTGTACTGTGTGCTATATCCACATGGATTCAGTGACCCGGCAAAGACCAGGCCCCTCTGTGAGAGCTTGTGTGTGCCCACCTGAAGTTTGGCGAGTAGGATCCCATGTCACACATAGAAGGTAAGCCTGGGTGACTGTCTCTGTGTGCAGGCGCAGCTGCTCTAAACTCGGCAAGTGAGTTAGAAGTCTGCTTTCCTTATGACTAGCTGATGTTTGGGTTTCACCACAGTTCCCCTGCAGACACAACAGAGCTGGAGTTGATTTGGAAAGGCAGAGCAGTACACTTAGCCCACCCACATGCCTAGGGGACTAGGGGACTGGTATTCCTGGAGATGTCTGTAGTTTGTGGGATGCCAGTGGCCTGACTTCCTGGAGCTGGGTCCTATGGAGAACAAGGGCTTGGACTGGCACCTTCTTTGTTGCAGCTGTGTTTTGTGAAGGAGAAGTTGATGTCCATCTCTAGACACCAGCTTTGAGTAGCTACTTTTGTGTTTTAATTGAGAATCAATAGCTCCTTAGAGATCAGCATCTTTAGGAGCTGCCTTAAACCAAATAATAAGTAGAGTGACTGCTGTGGAGGCGCCAGCATCGTCACCTGGCCTAGAGGCTTCAAGTGGCTCAGCTACCAAGCTCACTTGGTGCCTCCTGAAGCTCACTCAGTGTTCCTGCCTCCCTGCTGGGAGCAGACCTTTTACTGTATGTATGGCTGGCTGTGATCCCAGTGAGTGGCAGTGGGCAGTGAACACTGTGGGCCAGTTCTGTTGAGATAGCACCCAGCTAAAAGTAGGCTGTGGAGCTGCTGGTGCTGTGGAGCTGAGGGCAGTAGCGCTTGAGAACTGACTGCGGGTCCTATCATCTTTGTAATAAAGATCAGTACTGCAGAGGCTTGCTGTGCTTTTGTGAGGTTCAGCTTTATTCCATTCATTTTATTGAGTATGACTCGTTAGATGATAAAGAAGAAATATAGGGATAGCATTTACTGTTACACGAACCATGTAGAAGACAGGTTGGGCAAATGCTGTCAGTGCGTTAAACATTGGTGAGTCTTGTCCCACATCTGATTTGACAGACCCCACAGATGTTTAGATGTAGGATGCCTGACTGCCCTAAGCCTTGTCCAGGCCTTGTCCCTGGAGCCTTCTGTGGTGAAGGTGTGACTGGGGTGAGGTTCTTGAGAGAAGAGCCAAGGGTAGGATGTGGGCGGGGGGGCGGGCAGGGTGCTGCCCTAGAAGAGCAGT
Organism: Nannospalax galili; assembly: GCF_000622305.1. NCBI lineage: Eukaryota > Metazoa > Chordata > Mammalia > Rodentia > Spalacidae > Nannospalax > Nannospalax galili. The sequence goes on along the minus strand of NW_008333283.1, from coordinate 3,617 downwards.
CTTCTGAGCCAGCAAGATAGGGCGAGGCAGATATCTGGGGAGAAGGTCACAAGTCTTCAGTCTTTATTATTTGGTAGGCTACCAAGAGAATGGCAAACAGGACTTAAGATTCAAGGGGGAAATATGGTGCAGGGGACTTCAGCCTGCTCTCCAGACGTTCAGGAGTCTGAGATGAAGGCAAGTTAGAATGCAGAAAGACTGGTCAAGAAGTAGGGAGGTTAGGTACTAGACTGTGTTTGGGTTAGAAGGAAGCAGATGAGGGCTGTCGGGGCATGGAACCACCTAGCTGGAGGGAAGATAGCTCCAGAGGAGGGTGGGAAGCAGATGAAGAGGCCAGTATGGTCAAGGGTATGACAGCAGGCTCAGACAGATGGTTGAAGGTTATGAAAATACTGAAGACTTGCAAGGAAGACAGAAGTAGGTAGATGTGGGCCTAACTGTTAAGGAGAGGCTACAGGTCTAGAGCCAAGATAGGTATGGTAGGAGGCAGGGGATGGCAGGACTCTGATGATGAGTACAGGAAACAAAAGAAGAAAAGACTGGACTGAGGAGGGTAAAGGGCTAATGGGAAGGCCAGGTACTGATGGAATAAAGAGGGCCAGATAGGGGGCCAAAAGGTTCATGGGGCCGGAAGGAGCCTGTTGGAGAACAGAAAGCCCCAGAGGAGGGCGAGAAGCTTAGTGGATGGCACCTGAGGATGGCAAATTTTCAGGGCAGGAGATGTGGAGCCAGGGGAGGACAGAGGGGACATGGGGAAGAGGGAGGAGATTCCTGGGCAGTTTAGGAAGTTAGGGAAGGACAGCAAGTAAAAGAAACTATTTGGGGAAGGAGGCAATGGGGTTTAAAATGAATAGATGCTAGGGGAGGGCAGAAGGATACAGAAAGGTAAGATGCTGAGGAGGGTACCAGAAGTCTGGGGCAAGAAGACAGGCAACTCAAGGCAAAGGAAGGACGTGAGGAAAATGGCAGGATGATCAGGGTAGAGGGAAGAATAGGAACTAGTCAGTAGCATGACTGTGATGGCTATGAGGATGGGAATCAGAACAGGAGGGAGGCCCAGGCATGTTGGAGCCTGAGTTAGGGTAGAAAACTGAGGAGGAGAGCCTGGGAAGAAGCTCCATACTCAGTTGGAGTTTGCAGCATAGAATTCTGGCTGGAGATGCAATTGTGGGGAGGGATGTCAGGGAATAGGGGTCCTCAGAGAGGATGCTCAATGGGAGATGAGAATGTCTGGGATAAAAGGCATGAGACTCAGGGGAGCAAGACACAGGAGACAGTTGAGATTTTGCAGAGTATAAGTGTCTGGGAAGAGGTCAGGAGAATCAAAGGGAGATAGTTGGCTTGCGGAGGGCAGAATGCTAGAGAGAAGATCAGGTGGATAAGGGAAAATGAAGGAGGCTGGAAAAGAGGGTAGAAGTCTTCTGAGGATGTTAAGAAACTAGGAAGGAGGTCAGGGGTCTCGGGGTAGGTGTAGGAGGCTTCCAGGATGTTCAAAGGGAGGGTCACACACTAGGAGGGTGTCAGCATATCCAGTGGGAGACTTAGAAGCTGAAGGGGAGTGCAAGAGGTTCAGGGGTTTGGAGCTTTGGGGGAAGGGCAGGAAGTTCATAACAGGGTGAAGTCCAGGTAGAAGGCAGCAGAGTCAACAGAGGAGTGCCACTGGGCCAGCAAAGGACTGAGAATCAAAGTCTGAGGTTGAGCAATGACAGTAGAAGGAAAGGGGAACACAGAAGGGCTTTGGAAGAGGGCAAGGGGCTGCCCAACAGAAGAAAAGACTTGTTCTTGAGTAGGAGGCTAACACAAGGTAGACATCTGGAGAGGAGCGTGGTAGGTTTGGCATGTTATGAAGAGGATATGGAAGAGGACTTGAGGTTCAATGGGAAGGTGGGAAGATGAGAAGGTAGGAAGCTATGGGCCTTCTGTTGGCTCTCTAGGAGTTCAGGAGTCTGAAAAGAACACAGGGTCCATAAACCCCAGTCAGGAGCAATGGAGCTTAGACACTAGTCTGTCTAAAGAGGACACAGGGTTATGGGGAGTCAGGGGTGAAGGCAGTTGGTTGGAGGTAAGACTGCTCCAGAGAAAGTCAGGAAGCTGAGGAAGAGGCCGTTATGGTCATGGGCATGACAGCTCCAATGGATGATAGGTTATGAGAGGCCTGAAAGCTAGGAGACAGGACAGAAATAAGTGCATGTAGTTTTATGACTTAGTGTAAGGGTAGCAGCCTACGGCAGCAGGGGGAGGTGTATGGGAAGGTTAGCAGGAAGAAGACTGGTATGGTAGGAGTCAGGGGATTCTGAAGGTACAGGAAGCAAAGAAGAGGAGAGAGTTGAGGAGGAGTTCAAAAGGCTTATGGGAAGCTGGGAGCCTGATGGCACCAAGAAGGTAAGGAGTAGATTACAACATGCAGAAGAAGGCATCAGATCCCCTGAAACTGGCACTGTAGTCGATTGTTAACTGACATGTGGGTCCTGGGCAGAGAACCTGGGTCCTCTGCAAGCCCAGCTCTTAAATGCTGGGCCATGAGTGCACATAAATTAAGTATAAACAATTCAAAAAGTTGAAAAGCAGAAAAAAACATTTGGGTGGAAGGAAGGATGGAGTCTGGTGGAGAGCAGAGACTGTGTAGGATGTGAGAAGCACAGTGACGGGGGAGATGGCAACTGAGGGTGGCAGATTGGCAGGGCAGGAGAGACTGAGCTGGGACAGAGTGTAGGAAGCTAAAGGACAGCTGAGGAAGATGGGGAAAGGCAGAAGAAGAGGAAAAACTGGAAACAAGCAGCAGACTGCAGTGGAAGGAGACTAGAGGAGTAAAGAATGCTGAAGGCAGTGTGTGAGGAAGGAAGGAGGAAATCTGGGGAAGAGGACAGGAGACTCCAGAGAAAGGCAGAAGGCTTGGGAGAATGATTTCCAAGGGAGGGTAGAAAATGGGAAGGAGTCAGTGGCGTCTCTGTGGTTGGTAAGAGGATGAGGATGAGAGCAGGAGGGAGGGTCAGGGGACTGTTGGATTAGGGCAGGATAGAAAACTGGACAGCAAAGGCTGGAAGCCTGGGAAGGCTCTACTTACTCACGGTGATGATTGGAACATGGAGTTCCGGCGGGAGGCTCAGGCATGGGGAAGGATAACAGGGAACAGAGGATGATCAGGAGTAGACTCCGTGGGAGAAGAGGAGATGGGATGAGAGGCATGAGGCTAAGGGGTAGAACAGGGCACTGGGGACACAGAGATCTCACCTAATACAGGAGCCTTCAAGGAGCTGGGGAATAGCAAAGGGAAGGTAGGAAACTGGTGGAATGCAGAAGACTAGAGAAGGGCTCACGTGATGGTGGGAGATGGAAGGATGCTAGAGTAAGGTAGAATGCTGGGTACAAGGACTGGGGGCTATAGAGGACGTCAGGTAACTGGGGAGGATGGCAGGAACCTAGGCAGGAGGGCAGGAGGCTAGGGTGAGTATAGGAAGACTTAGAAGTTCAGGATGCTCTAAGGAGAATTGTAGACTAGGAAGAAGACAGGATACCCATATTCAAAGTTGGAACCTGAAGCTCAGGGCAGGAGGCTGAGGACTTCGGAGGCTTTGGAGGTGGGAAGGAAAATCTTAGCAGGATGAAGCCTCCATGGA
>NW_008333282.1:0-370 GCF_000622305.1 Nannospalax galili | reverse complement strand
ACATAGCAAGTTCCAGGCCAGTTGTGGCTACAGGGAGACCCTGTCTCAAAACACAAAAAAACAAAAAAAAAGCCAGGCGTGGTGGCGAAAGCCTTTAATCCCAGCATTCGAGAGGCAGAGGCAGACGGATTCTTATGAGTTCAAGGCCAGCCTGCTCTACATAGTGAGTTCCAGGACAGCTGGGGCTACAGGGAGACCCTGTCTCAAAAAGACCCCCCCCAAAAACCCAAAAAACAAGAAAAATAACCACTCACAAAAATCACAAAAGCCCCCCGAAATCCACCTTCTGTGTTGCCTTCCAGAGTTTTGGGTAAAAAATAATACCAATATTGCTATCTTCATTTGAAAGCAAGTTGAAGGAGCCCCAAAC
>NW_008333281.1:2259052-2259473 GCF_000622305.1 Nannospalax galili | reverse complement strand
TGTCCTTGAAGGTGAGATGGGTTCCTTGCAGACAGCAAAAAGATGGATTTTTTTTTCTTAATCCATTGATTTTGCCTGTGTCTTTTGACTGGGGAGTTCAGTCCATTGATATTTAAGGTTATTATTGAAAGATATGTATTGGTTGCTGTCATTTTGATTGCTGTTGTGTTCTGTTTCTAATTCTGTGTTTCCTATATTATACCTTTATTGTCTTTCTTTGCCCCTGGGGTACAGTTGTTTCTGTCTCTGCTCTCTGTATTGCTTCAAGTATTCTTTGAAGGGCTGGTTTTGTGGACAGGTATTCTTTAAGGCTGTTCGTGTCATGGAAGATTTTTCTTTCCCCCTCAACTACAATAGACATTTTTGCTGGGTATAGTATTCTGGGCTGGCATTTATTGTCATGTAGAACTGGAAATAGCTT
>NW_008333281.1:2245017-2258460 GCF_000622305.1 Nannospalax galili | reverse complement strand
TCAGTGTCCTGGGTTATCTCTAGGGGGTTCTTCTTCTAGAATGCTTCTACAGGATTTGTGGAGTTTGGTGAGGACATAGTGCTTTGGCTTTCCATTTTATTATTCTTTCATTGTGATTTTGGCATGTGAATTTCTTTTGTTGTTAATGTTTCTGATATTAGGATTAGGTTGAAGTATGCTTCTGTTTGTATTATCCAGGTGCCTATATATTGGTTATATAAAGCTGGTTGGTACAGGGTTCGGGTTCTCTCAGGCTTAATTTGGAGGGAACTGATGGCTTCAGATCAGCTATTCAGGGGTACCCACAGAAGCCCAATTCAGGTTCCAGTCAGGTACAGTCAGGCTTCCTTCACCATGTGGAGGAAGGATCCAGGCACTCTCAGGCAGTCCCCTGCATTCTCAGCCCCTATGCCAGAGGGAAGCCAGAACTGGGTACTCTCTGGCGGTCTCCTGAGCTCAGAGACCCTACACCAATGGAGGCTGAACCCCACCCTCTCAGGCTGTCTGCTAGGATCTTAGCCTTAGCCTATCAAAGCCAGATCTGCCCTGGGGCCTTGAAAAGGGCCTCCCAAAATCCCAGGTAGGGGGATGTGTATGGCACAATTAATGGAAGCTCACCGTCTCATGGAGGCAGGTTGGGGGCTCTCAGGCAGTCCCCTGTGTTCTCAGGCCCTCTGCCTGGGGGAGGCCAGAGGGAGGCCCAGATCTCGGCACTATCTGGCTGTCTGCTGAGATCAGAGCCACTACACTGATGGGGGAGCCTTTTGTGGTTCTTATGCTTGTAGGCTGTGCGCATCCCTGGCCTCTGCCAACTGGATGCCAACATCATATCCTGTGACAACCAAAAATGCCCTCGGGCATTGCCAAGTGTCCCCAGTAAAATCATGCATAGCATCTTTCTGTTGTTTCTATGATTTTATGGAAATTGTATTTTCATATTTGAGCATTGCAAGAACTTCATGCTAATCCAATATTAAGATTTCTTCTTATTATGCTGAACTCTTTGGGATCCTGTCTCCACTTAAAATTGCTTTTATTGAAGTGGTTTAAGAAAGGTCAGATAATTCAGCATAAAGTGTCCTCCATCCTTCACCAAGAAAGGAATGTTGGGCAAAAATCAATTATGGATGTTTTAATAGGTTTGAAAAAAATATCACCTTAAAGAGGAAGGAGGTGAGGGATGGCTCAGTCGATAAAGTACTTGCCTCATCAGCAAGATGCCCGAGTTTGATCCCCTGAGCTCAGGTTGAAAAAAAAAAAAAGCCAGAGCTAGTAGAACATACTTTAATCCTAGTGCCAGGGACACTGACATAGCAGAATTCTCATGGTTTGTTAGCCAACCTAACCCATGTGCCCCAAGTCATTGAGAGACACTTTCTAAAGGGAAAAAAATAGTGGACAGCTCCTGGGGGATGATCCTGAGGTTGTCCTCTCTCCTCCACATGTACATGCATGTCTGCCCACATATATGAACCCCCACACACAAATACGCACACACACATACTCATGGTGAATCCTGATAGAAGGGGTCCAATTTGGATTCTTACTTAGTATTTCAAAAACAATTATTTTTCCTAAAACCTGATCCACCCCAGCCTAATTAAAAGCTAACTCCCTTCATGCTGAAGAGACGGCTCAGTGGTTAAGAGCACTGGCTGCTCTTGCAAAGGACCCGGGTTCGGTTCCCAGCACCCACATGGTGGCTGAAAACCGTCCACAATTCCAGTTCCAGAGGATCCAGTGCCCTTTTCTGGCTCTGTGGACACTACATGCACATGGTACACTTACATACATGCAGGCAAAGCACTCATACACATAAAATAAAAATAACTAAATACATTTAAAACCAGCTCCCTAAATAAGCAAGGTACAGATTGTTGAGAGACTAAAACAGCCTTAAGGTGTTCCCGTCACTGCTACCTCTTCATTCACATCAACATAAACAAGCTTCAGAAACAGATGGGAGATGGCCATTGCTTAACTTGTCATAACGTATTACATATTAGACTACCAACTTGTGCTTAAAAACCCAACTAGCTCCAGGGAGGGAGAGCAAATTGGAGAGGCGAACTCTATTGCATTTCAAATCTAGGCTGCGGTAATCACAGCTGGCCAGAGACACTTAGGGGCTCCAATTAGGTGGAGTTAGCAACTGTCTCGAAATTGAAGGCACACTGGTTTTGAAGAGTACGCTGTGTTCCTGGCTGGGGACGCTTGCCCAACACAGACCTGCGTCCAAAGGATATACTTTGTACCCTTTTAATTCTATGTTGTTCCAGAAATAAAAGTGAAAGCCAGTATCTACCTAGTAACTGAACGTGTCAGTGGGCAACATGCCAACACACCATGTGTTCTGATGATATATCACTTTTAGCCCTCAAAGCCCAGCTGTGAAAGGGCAACATTGGGCAAGTATGTGGCAATCTGATCGCATCCATTTATTTTTCTTTTCTGCACCTGCTTCTTTTTGTTTTAAGCCAGATCTTAAATCTGCTGAGCTATCTGGCTTTTTAAAATGGAAGCGTTCCACATTGAGACCAAGATCTATTTTGACTTATGCATCACTCTGTAACTTGTGTGTGTAGCCCGTTTACTTACATGCATGTACCGATTATCTGTTGCCACAGCAGAATTCCATGCCTTCAAAGAGCAGCTCTGTGTTCGCTTATGATTTGCAAGTTGGGATGGGCTCAGCTGGATGGTTCTTCTGCCGTGCTTGTCTGGGACCTGCTCCTTTTATGCTGACAGGTAGAGTCTGGCTGGGGCAAGATGGTCTCAGCCCACAATGTCTGATAATCAGTGAGGTGTAGCAACCAGGGGCAGCCCAGCTCTTAGACATGGAGGCTGGGTTCTAGGTTGATAAGTTCGGTATGTAGAACTTTCCAGGTCCCGTTTGCATACCGTGGTCTGTGTGCCATTGGTCAGAGGCTGTTGCATGGCTGATCTCACAGTCATTGTAAGAGGTTATGACACAGGAATGAGACTCTAAGAAAGTGTGACTTTCTGAAGCTGTTCCTCCTTCCCTAGCCCCTAACAGAGAACGTACTTGTCTCTGGTACCGAACATTTCAAATGAATGAATGCCAATTTGAACACTTGAACATACCTGAGAAAATTGTACATCTCCTATTTTTTTCTAAACTGGCATTATCCAGAATTAATCTAAAGCAACAAAAATTGCTTTTTTGGGTTAAGAACATGATAAAATGTACATATGAGGAGATGGCTTAGTCAATAAAGTACTTGTCACACAAGCTTGAGGACTTGAGTTCAGATCCCCAGTACCACATAAAAAGCTGGGCTTGGTAGCATGTGCCCACTACCCTGGTGCTATGAAGGTAGTCAGGAGGACCCCAGGGTTCACTGGTCAACCAGTCTTGCCAAATCAGTGTGTTCCAGCTTTAATGAGAGACCCTGTCACAAAAAACAATGTGGAGGGGCTGGAGAGATGGCTCAGCTGTTAAGAGCACTGGCTGCTCTTGCAGAGGACCCAGGTTCCGTTCCCAGCACCCACATAGTGGCTAACAGCTGTCTGTATCTCCAGTTCTAACGGAATCTGGCGCCTTCTTCTGACCTCCACAGGGATTGCACAACACAGGTACAACTTAAACACATGCAGGCAATACACTCACATAAAATAAAAATAATGAGCTGGGCGTGGTGATGCACACCTTTAGTCCCATCACTCGGGAGGCAGAGGCAGGCGGATCTCTGTGAGTTCGAGGCCAGCCTGGTCTCCATAGTGAGTTCCAATTGCTGGGGAAGTGAGGACAGGAGGATCCCTGATGCTTGATGGTCAGTCAGTCTAGTGAAATCAGCCAGCTCCAAGTTTAATGAATAATATATTTAAAAAACAGCATGGAGAGTGATAGAGGAAGACACAGACACAGCCCCCGACTCTACACGCATGCTCACACATGTGCACATACATCTTGGAAAGAAGACAACCTTGGTCACAGTCAGGTCGGTTCTTGGATAGAAGTGTGATTTTCTTGGTCCCAAGAGGTAGAAGTAAAACAGGCAAATTACTCATAGCAGAGGGCGTCTGTTAACAGAACCACCTCCAGTGCTCACTTAAGTACCTGTAGTTCATGGCTTGGGCATAAAAAAAAAAATCACTTTGACATCAGTCAAAGTCAAGCTGGAACACAACAAATTTCATATAGTGTCTACCGAGCCCTGTTTTGTTTGGCCTTTCTAATTCCACTTAATAATCTTTACGTTTAAAACTTGAACAGGCATCCAACATGTCAACATTTTGACAACTAATTAAAAAACTCCGAATTCCCATCTTTTCTTGAAAACTTGCACGTCAGTAATACAGTGTGTCCTATGAGCTGCCCCTCAGATGGCCACCTGCTCCATGTCCCCGGCTCTACCCCTCCCAATGTCATGAGATCACATCTTCCTGTGAACTGCCGTGGTGGGCATTGGGTTGGCACTTGACCTAATCACTCCTGACCTGTCTCTGGACACAGAAAATCATGTCAGGATCAGCTGGATGGCACAGCTGTCAAAGGTCAGTGATATCTCCTCATCAAAACTCACATTATCCAGGATTCTCTACCTCTGCCCCCATCTATGGTGGAGATTCTGTGCTGGTGAATGGCACTCCCTGTATCATTGAGGCAGGGAGGGGGCGGAGATGAAAGCCATGTTTCCCAGGCCTTGTGTTTGGTTTTCAGCATCCCTTCCTCCTCCCAAGGTCAGGGTGGTGGCCCCTCTCCTTCCTGCCCTTTCCTGGTTCTCCCTCTGCCCTCTGAGGGTCAGAGTGGGGCTTTGTTACAATCTCCACCAGGGCAGAGAGCTGACCTCCGGCTCCCACCCCACCTGTCAGGAGAGTGTTGGGGTAATAGTAAGTATACTTGCAGCTGAGTTATGAGGCGTGGTTGGTCATGGTCTCAGGCCTGAGGTACTAATGCAGATCAGCTGGGAAACAAGACCTTATTTATGACCCATTACATAGATGGCTTTCCAGAAACAGAGGCTGGGGGACGTGGGCTGCCTCTGGATGCCCAGTGGGTTGGGTGGTTCCCTTTCATGTACTGATCATTTGATAATTTGCCTATTTCCTGAGCACACAGGGATGCAGAGAGCAGAGAAGATCTGTGTAAGCACACATGAGTTCCACAGAAACGCCCAGGCTCCTGTAAAGAGAGAAAGGAATTGTTTGCTCCTGTGGGTTTTTTTAATATATTTTTTTTTCATTTTATGTGTATGAGTGTATTGCCTGCATGTATGTGAGTGCACCCGTGTCGTGCAATGACCGCAGAGGTCAGAAGAGGGCTTCGGATTCCCCTGGAACTGGAGTTAAGGATGGTTCATAGCTGCCATGTGGGTGCTGGGAATCGAACCCAGGTCCTCTGCAAGAGCAGTCAGTGCTCTTAACCACTGAGCCATCCCTCCGGCCCTGCTCCTGTGGTTTTAAATCATTCCTGCTTCTGAGCCTCCCGAGTATGAGTCTTAGGGCAGGTCCAGTCCCCTGAGGCATCCCGTCATTTCCTTGGGCAATGCGCACCCTCAGAGCCAAGTGCAAACTTTGTTCATTGAGGCAGGGTCTACAGTGAGCCCAGAATTTGCAGATGCAGTTAGTCATGTTGCTCCAGAAAGCCTGTCTCTGCCTTCCCCATGTTAGAATGTGCCTGCCTGACATCTCTGTGGTTTCTAGAAGCTGAACTCTGGTCCTCACACTCACGTGGTACCAGTGCTTTAACCACTGTGCCATCTTCCCAGACAGTTAATAGGAAAATAAACAGAATGGGATGCTTGGCACTGATGTATTCAGTGTCCACAATGCCGTCTGAAGGAGGAGATGTTTGGATACAAAGCCGAGGTGTGGCTGCCCAAGGATGCCCAGTTGATAAATCACAAGGCCAGGACTCAGAACCAGACAGCTTGGCACCTCACCAGTACTGTTCTGCTCAAACTATGCCTGTCTCTCTTCACTGATGGGGCCTGTCAGGAAGAAGCAGCCAGATCCACGTGGTCTGTTAGAAAGAATGTTAAGGGCCAGAGGCTGGGGAGGATGGCTGTGGAGTGCTGTCTTCAGGGCATGACATAGCTGTGGCAGACACAAGCTCACTGCAGTTAAGGGTGCCCGCCCAAGGTCAAGTCAACAAGATCAGTCAAGAGTCCAACAAGGAGCACTAATTGGAACATACACGCACACACACACACACACACACACACACACACCACATACACAGGAAAGGACATCATAGTGGAGCCATGCTGGGGAGTGTCCTGGGGGAAGATTTGGGGCTGAGTAGGATTAATGTATACATTTATGAAATTGCTAAAGAATAAATAAAAGATTAAAAGAATTTTCAAGATCAGAGTAAAGCCATACCCAGCCATCTTTAGTCTCCCACCCTGAGGCTATCTTGAAACAGCCCCTCACTGGAAGGCCTGTACCCCATTTCTCAAGGGTTTGCAACTCACAGGAAAGCAACTTCAAATATGGGCATCCAAGGTCAAAGAGGCCGTATACCTCTTTCAATTAGAGAGCTACAGCCAAGAGGAAGGGGTTCTCTGCCCGAGACAGAATGACCCCCCGCCACTGTTCCCAGCCTGGAAGGTTGGCAGCTGTGTCCTTTGACAACAGAAAATGACTGTCTGACTCGAGACGCACAGCCACCAACCTGTAACTTTTATTTCACTCCGGAGGGCCACTGCTGGTTTGTCTGGCTCTGGGAATGACGGGGTGATTATCGCTTATTTTGACACCTCGACTATCATGATGGGAAAAGACAGAGAGGTATTGTGTGGAGAACCCAAAGTATGTCTATCATATAATTATCCTTTCTCTGTCATTTGGAAGCACACACAGGCACCAGACAAGCACGGCAGGAGGCTGCCAGGCTGCTGGGAATGAGGGTGTTCTTCCAGTCCAGAACATATGAACTGGGGTAGGACTGACGCTCAGGCATCTCCACAGACAGCAGGAATCACCGAACAGGTTTAACTCCCGGCCTTGACCTTTGAGTTGTCTGTGACGACTGGATCCATTTCCAGAAGGGAACTCCAAGGAGCATCAAATCAAGGGGTTAGAGAAGGTGGTGAAGGGTCCCCAGCTGTGGACATGGCCAAGGCAAGTTGGCCCGTCAGCCATTCTTCTCTACAGACAGAACCGTGTCTCTGGTCAGTCGGGTTGAAGCAGAGGCCTGAAGCATTGTACGGGCACCAGTCAGGGCAGCGCATACTGATGGAGGAGCGTTAGGTAGAGAGGGGAAACTCTGTCTTGAAGGTCTTTTCTATATGTGGCTTTCCCTACGGGGAATGTTCCCTATGGGACAACACTTCTGCCCTGCCAGTTGCGTCCACAAAGTGTCGTGCTTGGACACATCATCCTGAGCCCATGTGTGATGGTCAGAAAATTGTCAGAGTGAGCAAACATATTTGTCTGATTCAGTTCCAGACCGTGTTCCTCTGTGTTTGTAATGCTGTCATGTAAAAACTTACGTTTTACTTGCATAAGCTTTGAATCTATCCTGCAAGATAACCAAAATATTACAGATTAAGCTGACATGTTCCGTGATGAGCGATTCCTAACTCCAATTCCTTCTTCACCCTCATCCACCATCATCGGTGGGAGGCTCAGCTCTATAGACATCACAGTGTCTGGACAATCCATACAGGATGTGAGATTGTCTACAGCAAATGAGCTCACACAAGCAACATCATCAGAAGAGTTATTTCTTCAAAATGACTTTTTTTAAATTTAGTGATATGTCCTGGAGTGTTATCCATGTTAAATGTATTAGAGCCACAACGTCTCAGAAATTCAAAGTATTTCATAGTGTGTGGATAGAGTCGTTGTATTGATCTCCCTATTCCTGGACAGCTAGGTTAATTCCAATTTCCCATGATGATGAAGACTTTCTATGGGCTTCCTGTACAAATCCCTTGGCATGCGTCCTTCAGAGTAGATACCAAGAAAGCAAATGAATTGCTTTTGCCACTGCTACCCAACTGCCCATGTCGGTCAATATCCTGGTTCCTCTTCGTGTTGGCTGTGTGAGCAAGACCCGTCACATAAGATGACACCCTATCAATCCTCAGCATGATCAAGTATTCTCTGGCCTTGTTATAGAAGTAGGTCCTGTGTCTGTGCCTCCTGCTTGTCTGAGTAAGTGTCTCACCTTGACACCCTCATCTCTAACATCTGAAGCACCCAAAAGCGGCTGGGTGCTCCCTAAGAGATGCTCACTGAATGTCTGCATATTCTCTTTACCTGGAATGGCTCTTCCATTGACAGCCTCTCCTGCTTCATCCTGCCTCTCCCTCCATACTCCATGGCTGTCTACGTCTGGAAACTTCTCTGAGCCCGGGCTAGATGCTGTGTTCATGTCGCCCCATCTCAATGCACTATTTACTATTTTCAGCCCCTGTATGTGCCCGTCCTTGGAGTTGCCACGTGTGTGCCCTTTTTCCGTTTCTATTTCCCCAGCACCCGTTCCAGGTTCACATGGCCGGCATCCCCTAAGAGATTTTAAAAGAAAATCGTTGTCACAGAGTCACGTCCACAATGGAATGAGAGCCTGTGAAAATACATCACAGAAGGAAAAATTAAGCTGTCACTTCGCTGAACAGCAGAGATTTCTTTTCTTTATTTCAGGTCTTTTAATGTGCCGGCGTGGGGAAGAAAAGCTAAAACATAGCAGGGCTTGGGAAATGATTTGTCTTTTGAATCTGAAGAGGGATTGAGAGGTTACTCCACTGGGGGGAGGGGCCCTGACCAATCTCTGCCCCCTTTGATGACCATCTCCCTCCCTTTGGTCCTTCCCCCCACAGGGACCACGGTGATGCGGATGACAGCATTTGATGCGGATGACCCGGCCACTGACAACGCCCTTCTGCGATATAACATCCGTCAGCAGACACCCGACAAGCCGTCACCCAACATGTTCTACATCGATCCCGAGAAAGGCGACATTGTCACTGTCGTGTCACCTGCACTGCTGGACCGGGAGGTGAGCTGAGAGGAATTTATTTTCTTTTTCTTGAGAATAGAATGGGGCTCCCACAGAAGGGAAGATGTGGGTTTCCAGGGCGCTCGAGGCTGTGAAGGTAGGTAGGACTGAGATGTTTACACATGACTGGGTGACAAAATTCTAAAGGGAAGTGCGATGGGATATGACGTGGCCAAACACACACCCAAGGCCAGGTCACCATGGTTATTTCTCTTCCTTCCTCCTTACTGGCCTCTGTTCCACCCCCGTTCTATAAAACCTATGGTCCTCGATCCTGTACAAGGGAAGGGGGGTCAGAGGGCTGACATGAGGAAAGCAGACAAGGCTCTGTCCCAGATCCCCCAGGCTGCCCTGGGTATAATTGGGCAGCTCTCCTAGGTCCCTGTGTCTCTTCCCTCTCCCGCTCTCTCAACCCTTCCTCCTCGGGCTGTCTGTGAACTCGAACCCATCTACCAGGTCACATGTCACACACAGACACCCCGGACTTCAATCAGCCCCCATGTTGACTGTTTGGTTTTACTCAGTGTTCTTAGAATTGGTGACCATAACAAAATACTTAAATTTCATACTTATTTTTAAAAGAATTCCTATTTCAAGATCTGAAAATGTAAAATTTGGGCAACCTTTGGCCTGATTTCCATGTGCACATACCACCAGTCTCGTGAGATGTGATAGCAAGAACTGGTGTCAGTTGATCCATCTAGACTGACGTAAACTCAGTCCTGATTTTGGGTCTACTTCAATGTGCCACCACATCGGCCCTGTCCTTTCCCAAGTTCAAGGTCTGCCCTGTAGCTGTTATGAAGTAACTCAAGGAAGAGACCCTATTGGGCCTCCACACACAGGACATGGAAGCTGGCTTGTGGATTCCACACACAGCACATAGAAGCTGACCGTGGATTCCTATCTATCCCTCATCCTTCTACCCCAGAGCTGCCAGGCTCCCTCCCATCCCTGCAAGTGAACCACAGTCTGATTGATTTCCCAGTCTCTAAAAACACACATCCACCATCCTGAGCACTTACACAACTTTAAACTGTAACCTGTCTCTTTAAAGAACCCCTGTTCTCTTGAGCACTGGATCATTCAATAAGTAGTCAATGGCCATGTGTGGTTATTTAAACTTTATATTAATTGAAATTAAGCTGTAAGAATCAGTTTCTGGGTCATACTGAGCTATTTCATGCGTCTTGTAATAATTGACGCAGTAGATAGCACAGACATAGACTATCACACCATTCCAGAAAGTTCTGTTGGGCAGCTCTGGCCTAGACTGTAAGTTTCTTGAAGCAGAGACTGTGGTCTATGAATCTTTGTGTCCTCTGATGCCAGAGTTCTCTCGGGGGTCTCTTGCCTGATCAGACAAACCACATAATATATTTTTATGTGAATTCATTATGGTTTATGCCTTCGGGTAGGGAGGGCATAAATGGGGAACTTACACAGAGACAAGCCCTCTTGCACCAGGGGCGCAGAGCCTGCCACCAGATGCTCCTGTGGCCCACCCATAGTCTCCGTTAACTTTCGCCCACGCATCTTGGGCCCACAGTCTCATCCGAGGTCGGTAAATGCCCCCTTGGCAAATGCCTCCTCTCGCGTCCATGTGGGTGAGGCACTAGGGCCATCTCTCTCTCCACACCTGCTACCGCACGTTCCTCAGATGGCACAGAAAACCCCTCCCCAGTCCGTTTTCCGCAGCAGGCCCCTCCCTCAGAGGAACCAGCCACCTGGGGGACATCCTCATTGCCAACTCTAGTCTAAGCACCACCGTGACACTTCTAATTGTATGTTCGTTGGCAGAGAACAAAAGGCAAGAATGAGTTGAGATGACCTAAGACTTAACCCTCGAGGGGCAGGAAACAGAAGGAGGCCTGGGGAATTATTGCAGCACGGAAAAGAAACTCACATTAAATTGCAGCTGCCCCTTAGAAAATGTAATTGTTTCTGGTTTAAAAAATATAAAAGCAGAAGACTTTGATTCCCTTTCCTTCGTCTCATTTCCCACTCTCCTCTAAGCCTTGGGGAATTATTGCAGCACGGAAAAGAAACTCACATTAAATTGCAGCTGCCCTTAGAAAATGTAATTGTTTCTGGTTTAAAAAATGTAAAAGCAGACTTTGATTCCCTTTCCTTCGTCTCATTTCCCACTCTCCTCTAAGCCCCGCCCCCTTCTCGTGTGTGTTATATGTATGTGTGTGCACCTGCACCTGTGTATGGAGGCCAGAGGTTGACGTTGGGTATTGGGTGTTTTCCTCAATCGCTCTCCACCTTTTTTCCTAGACAACACCTTTCACTGAACCTACAACTCACTGTTTCTGCTAGGCTGACTGGCCAGTGAGCCCCCAGGAGCCATCTGTCTGTGCTTCTCTAGCTGTGGGATTAGAGACACACACATATGGCTTTTACGTGGATGCTGAGGACCCAAACTCAGGCCTTCGTGCATAGCAAGTGCTTTACCCACTGAGCTGTCTCCCCAGTGCCCACAGTTTCTTTTACTTTGGAGAAAACTGATGGCGTCCCAGTGCTGTCCTTATCCTCCACCCAGCATGTGTGTGTGCATGCACACACTGTCACACACCATCAAGCACAGCACCAGTGTCCCGTAGCCTCTAGCACTTCCAGAGTTCTCTCAGGTTCTCAGAGATGCAATATGAAACACGGTGATCTTGCCAGCTCAGCATCTCCTCATTTTGAAAGAAAAATATGTCATAAGTCTACTTATAAATCAAGCGATCATATGGATAGTACCCCAATCCTAAAGTTTATTCAGGGGAGCACACGGATCTTCAGCTCCTGACGCCTTCGTCTGGGTTTTGTTAAGTGGCAATAAATGCTTCATTATGGGAGTTGAATTAAGCAACTCTCACCACAATGCATAAATAGCCCCCAAAAAGGAGAAATGCAATTTAACTAAAACTGGAAAGTCGATACCAGAGAATGAAGAGTCGCTCTCGTGAGGGTTTTCAGCACTCAGTGCTGAGCCAGGCAATGCTGCAATCTTGCAGGAGGGAAATGTGCCTGATTTGGGCAGGGCTGGTGCTGAGGAGTGCCACCCTCAGCTGCTGCCTCAAAGCTGCTGAGTCCACGAAACTCCAGCTCTTTAAGGACACAGGACCTGCCTGTCATGGTTCATGTGGCACCTCCCTGTTGCAGGGTTTTGAACTCACTGGGGAGTGAGTTCACACTCCTGGGAGCCATGTGGTGTGGTAGGGCCCTTCAGGAGGGTGCGGACTTCCGTGTCATTTTTACATCTGGGGAGCTACAGAGAAGGCAGGCCACCCTGGGTCTGATTTCAGCTAGCACTTCTGAGTCAGCTGGATGTTCACAGAGCTATGCACCGATCACTTCCAAGAAAATGCTTCAGGGCCTGGGAAGATGGCTCAGTCAGTAAAGTACTTGCCTCTGAGTTCCGTCCCCAGAGCCCACATTTAAAAAGCTAGGCATGGTATCTCAGGCTTGTAGGCCCAGAATTGGGGAGATGGAGACAAGAGGGTATCTGGGAGGGGGTGGGCTGCACTGACCGAGCACCAAGTGCTGCTTATTTGCCTTCTGTCTGCCTGTCCTGGGCTTATTCCCAATCCTTAGTATAAGAAAGAAAGGTGCTTAGGAAACTTTTTGTGAGAGTTAGAAAGAAGGAAAGGCGTGAAGGCATGAGGGAGAAGCGCAGCTGAGCTCCTAGGTCAGCCAAAGAGCCCATTGCTTACTCTCTGTGTCAGCTCAGTATTGACTGACAACAGGCTGCACTGGGAAACCTGGTGCATTTTCCATTACGAGCCCAATCACACACTTCTCTGAAACTCTTCCAGAAGGACCCTTCCCAAAGCGAGGGCCTTGGCTAGGCATGGTATCTCAGGCTTGTAGGCCCAGAATTGGGGAGATGGAGACAAGAGGGTATCTGGGAGGGGGTGGGCTGCACTGACCGAGCACCGAGTGCTGCTTATTTGCCTTCTGTCTGCCTGTCCTGGACTTATTCCCAATCCTTAGTATAAGAAAGAAAGGTGCTTAGGAAACTTTTTGTGAGAGTTAGAAAGAAGGGAAGGCATGAAGGCATGAGGGAGAAGCGCAGCTGAGCTGCCAGGTCAGCCAAAGAGCCCATTGCTTACTCTCTGTGTCAGCTCAGTACTGACTGACAGCAGGCTGCACTGGGAAACCTGGTGCATTTTCCATTACGAGCCCAATCACACACTTCTCTGAAACTCTTCCAGAAGGACCCTTCCCAAAGCGAGGGCCTTGGATCATTATCTCATCTACATATTTCCATTGCTAAGTATGGTGTCAGATATAGAACAGACAAGATTTGGGTGGGTAGGGGAGTAGATGGATTGATAGATTGATGGATGGGTAGGTGGATGGATGGATGGATGGATGGGTAGGTGGGTAGGTGGATGGATGGATGGGGTGATGCATGGATAGGTAGGTGGGTAGATGGATGGATAGGTGGATGGATGGATGGATGGATGGGTAGGTGGGTA
>NW_008333281.1:2198283-2244874 GCF_000622305.1 Nannospalax galili | reverse complement strand
CCAGGCCAAGAGGCATCTGTCTTAGTCGATCCCTGATTCCATCAAATTAACAATCAAGATAAATAGATGGTTAGAAAGATTGGTAAGTGGATTCAAGAATGAATGATGGGTTGGTTGGTGGATGGGTGGATGGACGGACGGATGGATGGATGGATGGATGAATGGATGGATGGGTAGGTGGATGGATGGATGGATGGGGTGATGCATGGATAGGTAGGTGGGTAGATGGATGGATAGGTGGATGGATAGATGGATGGATGGATGGATGGATGGGTAGGTGGGTAGGTGGATGGATGGATAGATGGATGGATGGATAGATAAGTAGGTATGTGGGGAGGTGGGTGGATGGATGGCTGGGTGGATGGATGGGTGGGTGGATGGATAGGTGGATGGATGGATCGATGGATGGATGGATGGATGGATGGATAGGTGGTTAGGTGGATGGATGGATGGATGGATGAATGGATGGATAAATGGCTAGGTGGGTAGGTAGGTGGATAGATGGATGGATAGGTGGATGATGTATGGATAGATAGATGATTGAAAGACAGATAGAAGATGAGTGGATAGGTGGGTAGATAAATGGATGGATGGATAGATGGGTGGATGGGGATAGATAGATAATAGATTAGATAGATGATAGATAGATAGATAGATAGATAGATAGATAGATAGATAAATAGATAGATAGATACATAGATACATAGATACATAGGTGATAGATACGTAGATGATAGATGGGTGGATAGGTGGGTATATGGATAGATGGATAGTAGATATGTATGGATAGAAGGTGGATGGATGAATAGATTCATGACCTGTGCACCTTAAGTTTATATTATCTCAGAATATACTATGAGGTCCACATTCCCACACAGCCATTTTATTTTGGTTGTAAGCTTAGTCCTACCCCTGTGTCATCATCCAGTCATCTACTCGATGCGTTTAATGCCAAGAACTACACCAGGCTCTAAGAAATGGTTCGTGGGTTCACATGGTGAGTGGGCAGCACATCAGGATCTCTGCTTCCTGCTCAAATATTTGGGGAAATATTTGGAGAAAATAAGGACATATCCCCTCAATGAAATTGGGCTCATTTGGGGCTGTTTCATTCTTTTCTACAGCTATATTTAGCCACTCTGCTCTGGCAGCTCCGTCTATGTTTTTAAACTATGTCTGGCTGCACTACAAAATAAAATCAGATAAAGGTCTCTAACGTTTGATAAATGGTCTATTTAGTTGATCATCTTGGCTGCTAGACTGAAATTCATCAGCTGAGATCTGCCAGCTTTTCTGAACACAGCCACAATTTGCAACTACTCAGAGTACCTAATGGTCAGGGAATATTTTTTTTCAAATAGAAATGGTTTTGAAAAGAGGCCCTTAAAAAGCGATCTTCACATTCGCATTGTAGAAGTGCTATTAGTCTTTTTAAGGGGTTTGAGCTGAGCAGTTCCCCATCTTTGTTTGAATTTGCAGCTAATCTAGGCAGGTGATGGTCTGCCCATAAAAAATGCACACCCAGTAAAAGACAGGAGGACTGGGATGTCATTTATTTTCTATTTTCAAGTAGTAAGGGTTTTTCTAAAACTTGACCATGCCCAAAGTTTAGGCCAAATGTGAAAATCAAAAGGATTCCCTTCTTTCTTTCCATGCTGACGATTATTTTTAGCTTTGTGTTCATTTATTTGCCATGAGTTACTCACACAGCCCTTGAACATGTCAGAGATGAAAATAGAGATTATTAAGGGACCAGCTTTCTGTTTTTTAATTTTTATTTATTATTTTTATTTTATGTGTGTGCGTGTGTTGCTTGCGTGTATGAGAGTGCACACGTGTCGTGCAATCCCTCAGAGGTCAGAAGAGGGCTTTGGATTCACCTGGAACTGGAGTTAAGGATGGTTCATAGCCACCATGTGGGTGCTGGGAATCAGACCCGGGTCCTCTGCAAGAGTAGTCAGTGCTCTTAACCGCTGAGCCATCTCTCCAGACCCTGTTTTTATTATTTTTATTTTATGTGTATACATGTATTGCCTGCTTGTAGGTAAGTGCACCCGTTTCATGCAATGCCTGCGGAGGTCAGAAGAGGCTGTCGGATCCCCTGGGACTGGAGTTGTGGACAGTTGTTAGTTGCCGTGTGGGTGCTGGGATTCAAACCTGGGTCTTCTGCAAGAACAACCATGTGTTCTTAACCACTGAGCCATCTCTCCAGCCCCATGGGACCATCTTTCTTAAAGATTTATCTTGGTTTTATTTATGCATAAGTGAGCATGAGTGGGTGCTGTTATGTATAGTACCCACAGAGGCCAGAAGAAGGCAGTCAGTCCTCCTGGAGTTAGAATTTGTATACATGTGATTGTGAGCTGCCTGACATGGGCCCTGGGAATCAAACTTGGGTCCTCTGGATGAGCAGTAAGCACTCTTAACCACAGAGCCATCTCTCGAGTCCCATAAGGGAACATCTTATGCAAACAAAATAGCCAGTGAATTTAGATGCATCCCTGAATTCCAAAGGGAAACGTGCTTCGCTGAAATGACCCACATAGATATAGTTATGTAGCCACATCTCCAGGAACATTCGAAGGAAACCGGGAAAACTGTAATACCAGATCTACAAACTGACAGAAAGTTAAGAAATAGCATCTCCCCCATTCCTTGAATCAAAATTAGCACCAGTTGTCATATTCATAGGAAAATAAATGTTTTGAGGCTCCTCTAATATAATGCTAACACTTTTCTCCGTACTGTCATGTTTAAAACATTGGTGATAATTGCACACAATTCAGTCACCCTGCCAGAAATAGTCTGTCTTTGTTTTGGTGGGCGGGACCAGAATTAGTTTGATAATCATACCCTCTCAGTCTCTACAAGCTATTTACTCATAAATATTTTAGCTGGGATAATTCTCTCCATTTTTGTATCACTTGCTGCTGAGAAAATAGAGGAAGAAAAAGCAGATGTAAATAAATTGCCTTATTACTCTTAAAACAATGCATTACCCTTGCAAATGAAACACAGAGGATAAAATGCATTATGGGATTAAACTCATTCTGCCTGTCAGCAAAGGCAAGGGAAGAGGACGCTCCCAAGGTGGGCTGCTAAGCCCCAGGCTCTGACATGGGGGTGTAGAAGGCTCCTGCAGGTGGAGAAAACAGAGGAGGTGGTTCTTGTGCCTGCCGTGTCATCTTCTGCTCCCTCACCCAGTAGATTGAAGGAGACCTGGGTGAGACTTGGGACCTCAATGACCATCCTCACCACTTCTCCATCACTTAGGTTAGCTCTGTCTAGTCACCCAGTATGACCTCAGTTTAGCTGGAACCTGTCAGGGAGGCAGAATGCCAGGTGCAGATGCCATCCTCACACACAAAAACACAGCGTTCGCCGCAAAGGGAATGAGTTTATTCCGAAACCAAGTGGCTGGAGAGATAGTTCGCTGGTTCAGAGCACTGGCTGCTCGCCCAGGAGACCCAGCACCCACATGTCAACTAATACAGCCCATAACTCCAGTTTCAGGGGATCCAATGCCCTCTTCTGGCCTCTGAGGGCATTGCATGCACGTGGTACAGTTATAGACATGCAGAACAATAGTATACATAAAATAAAAATAAATAACTTTTAAAATAGCTTTATTCTGAAGCCAAACATGAGTGACCATGGCTCAGGAACACAGATTCAGGCTGCTCAAATGTCATGTTCTCTGTAAATAAGAATTGAGATCAGTCACTTCCACAATCAACAAAGAGACTGGAGGTGCAGGAGCTGGGAGAATTCCTTTGCTTCACAGGAAGGCTACACAAAACAGCAGAGAATGTGCCAAGCTCTTTGACTTCAGTGAAAACCAAGGCTACTCAGCTCCCCATACTCAGAGATTCACGCTAACAAAAGTAATAGCTTCACGTGTCTGTTGAACCCACAGCATGAAGAGGGCAAGGTGGAGCTGCCTGGCATGGCGGGGAGGCAGAAAAGTGTCAGCACATGGAATGATGGCATTGGTGCTGAGCCTGGAGGAAGGGTGGAGGGTCAGAAAGAGGCACAGCAGGAAAGGTGTGTGAGGGGGTGAAACAGCCTGGGAAAGCCTGGAGACGGCCTAGGAGACGAAGAGGTGGCCTCGGGGACACCACACAGAACAGGAAGTTGACACAAGCCGAAAGGGCTTCTGATCCATTCAGAGGATTATGGGTATACCTCACGGTAGATGGGAGGTCACAGCCCTCTTCACCATGGTCTTTGCAGAGCTCGACTTGGAGGAATGGCTCCCTAGGGTGATGGGGAGATGATGAGGGTCAACTTGGGGCATGAGTGGACTTGGGGTTCCCAGTGACTGCCGAATGGAGGTTCAGAGATCTCCAGATGATCAAGGTGATGGACAAGGACTTAGTCCTGGAATCTAAATTCTGCATCTAGTTCAGTTCATAAACAGCGTATTTTGATTCCTCTGTTCATGTGCATCTTAGAGCACCAGACACTCAGTAGTCACCGGCACGTGTAGAATCAAGACACTGACAACTTTATCATTAAGGGAGCTTCGTCTTTGCCGCTTTGACAAATGTTTTGATTTTCTGAGTTTTCTCTTGTCTCTGTTCTCCTTTTTTCTTTTTGGTTATTGCATGGTAAAAAAAATAAATAACTTAAGATGCAAGGAATCTAGAGGACTCTTCTGTCATTTTAAACCTTTCCATTTCATTTTACGTGGAGTGGCCTAAAAAATGAAGAACTTTTCTCGTAAAAACTCCGTTCCTTCAGGGGCCTTGGTTTTTGTTTTTGTTTTTTTTTTCTTTTTTCTCTTATCAGCCAAGAGCTGGCTGGTGTGTTGCTGCAAGCTTTGCTTCATTGGCATATTTCCCAATTATTGAACTTAAATTACATCCTCCTTAAAACTATCCCTGCTAATGGTCCAAGTTGGAAGGGTGCTCCCTTAATTTAGGACAGATTTCTAGTTCTGGCATAAAGTGGTGGAAAGAGGTGGGGAAAAACCTTGTTCCTGATGTAAGAAAGGAAAACCACCATTTTAATAACGCGTTGGCTTGGAGTCTTCAGAAAGCAGTCATTTCACACATTAGTGTGCTTGGTCCCAGCCTGGACCCAGATTGCCATCAAAGGTATAACCAGTTTCCACCATAAAACTGTTTGGAGAAAGGTAATCAAAAGCCACAATGTCAGATTAAACCAAAGGCCCAAATCTCCAGGTGCCTGGGATCTGCGCTGTGCTTGTAGTTTTAGGGAACACCCCTTTGCTGACACCTTTTCTTGGGACATGTGTGTCAGTCAGGTTACTTAGTAAAACACCTCAGGATTTTAAATGGTATTGTTCTAGCTTGCTTTCTGTTGCTGTGAAACATCATGATGGAAACCAACCTGAGGAGGAAAGGGCTTATTTGACTTATAAGTTATAGTCCCTCACTGAGGGAACTCAAGACAGGAACTCAAGGCAGGAACAGAAGCAGAGACCATGGAGGAACGCTGCTCCCTGGTTTGCCCCGCCTGGCCTGCTCAGCTACCTTTCTTGTACAGCCCGGGTCCACCTGCCTACAGATGGCACCGCCCATAGTGGGCTGGCCCCTCCTCCATCAATTAGCAATCAAGAGAATGCTCCACAGACATGCCCGCAAGCCAATCTGATGAAGGAAATTCCTTAACTGAGGCTCCCTCTTCCCAGGTGCAGCAAGTTTGTGTCAAGTTGGCAGACGCTAGCCAGCACAGGCACGACGCACTTCCTTGATCCCTGACACTGTGACATCACATATTCTATGGCTAAAGAGGCTCCAAGTTGTACGACCGTCTGTTAGAGACAAACTGTTTCATTAACAGCCAGATAATAAATCTTTCTGGCCTTAAGGACAGATGAACAAAGTTGAGGGCACTGCATAGATACGAAGTCAATGTAACCATTTAACCATGTAATAAAAGCATACTTTCTGTTGAAAAGCCATCGAAAACTAGACAGCATTCTGGATTCGACCACAGGCCGTGACTGGCCGACTCTGACCTTAATGATCACTGGTCAAGATGACTGAAGGGTGGTGACTTCATGTATTGATTCTCACTTCTCCTCACGTGTCCGTGTTGAGGGTCATTCCACATGCTGAATTACATGCATAGGTTACCGCCCCGAATAGCAGTTATCAGGACAGGAGTGAGACCATAGATGATGAGTGTGCTTTCATTCTTTTGATAGCACAATCCATTTCCCTCATAATTAAGACACAGATTAACCTCGGGTAATTAATTCTTGACTCCACATTGGATTGAAATAATTAGAATAACTAGTTCATCTTGAAAACAATAAAACACAAAGTGCTGTCTAGACATAAACCAATGAGCAAAACTTCTGCATAGGTATGTACATGGTCAGTGCAACCATTTAAAAATGTTTTTAAAAACATTTTTTAGTTTATGAGCCCTCAAAAAATGTTAAAAGTGGGGTGCAGCAATCTGGGAAGGATTGTTTCTACCATGAAACAGAGCCCATTAAGGATTGTTTCTATCATGAAAAGGAGCCCCGGGCTCACTAATTGAGCCCCAGTAGCACATGAACCCTCCGTGGAGACAGACAGACTCCAGGTGAGGGTTTCCCCTGAGCAGAGCTTTGAACCTAGTGGAACTGCTGGCAGTGTGGGTTGGATCAAGGAGAAACTGAGGGCGGGTGCAGCCCTGCCTCTTTAGGCTCTACAGGAATCCTTGAAGGAAAACGATGTTCTAGAATCACTTGAAGACAGAAATGGACATCCTGCACCAGGCTTGGGACATGGGACATTTCATTCAGACCTCTGTGAGCCCTGAACTTGCCCTTAGAGCCATGGTAATAATTCAACTGAAATGGAATTGTTGACTTTCTGCTCTGTGTCAGACACGAAAATAAGTGCCTAATGTTTAATTTGCTTTTGGTAGCCATCAGCAGGCTTGGTGAAGAAGTCCTTGTTATACACAGGAAAAGGCAAGGCCACTGGGATTGGAACCTGCACCAGGCCGCCTCTGAAACCCATGGGTTTTTCTCCGTATCTGAATTGATGTTATTGGTGTTCACTGGGGAGGTAACTTCACAGAAGGAAAAGATTTTGAGCCAGGCTTTCAACAAAGGAAAGCAAAGTTCAGTGAAGTCTGGGTGTAAGTTTTTCTGTCAGGCTCTGGACTGGGGCCACCATGCTATAGACTAGGTAGCCTTGGGGATCCCTGGGCCCAGGTGATCCCTGCTCCTGTAGCTAGCTGGGTGAGAAGCAGCTGTGGAGAGAAGGCCAGACTGGAAATGCAAACAGTATGACTATTTCAGCAATAAGAATCAAATGGGGGCTGGCGAGGTGGCAGAGGGTAAAGGGGCTTATGACCAACCCTGGAGACCCGAGTTCGATCCCTGGGGCCCACATGGGAAAAAAAGTGAGAACAGACTCTCACAAGTTGTTCTCCAACCTCCACACTAGTGTCATCACACACACACACACACACACACACACACACACACACACAGAATAAAAAAATATATAGTGAACAAAACCCTACTTTTTAAGAACCAAATAGCTTCTTAATGTGTCCCTAATGCCCACTGACTCATCAGTTCCTCATCAGTCCCATATGACTATACAGGCATGTGAGGAGGACCAGCAGTAATGGCACCTGCTGGGATTTCGTTCAAAGTACCGAGCTACAGATCCAGCCACCGAGGATTTGTTCAGCAAAGCATGCCCGGGCCCCGCACTTGAACTCTGTTAAAGCATGCGGCTGAGGAGATGGCTCGGTGGGTAGAGTGCTTGCTCACAAACAAGAGGACCTGAGTTTGGATCCCCAGCTCCTACATAAAAGCCAAATATGGCAGGAGCCCGCTGTAATCCCAGTGCTGGGGAGGCAGAGACAGGAGGATCTCTGGAGCTTGTGGTCAGCCAGTCTTGCAGCATCTGTGAACTCCAGACCTTCCATCAAAAAGTTAGGCAGAGAGTGACGGAGGAAGACACTCAATGTCCACCTTTGGCCTCCACATACAGGCACACACATGTGTGTATGCACCTGGACATGAACACTCATGCATGTGCAAACACAGTACTCACAGAGAGAGAGAGACAGACAGACAGACAGAGACACATAGACACAGAGAGACAGACAGAGACAAAGACAGAGAGACAGGAGAGAGAGAGAATTAATATTGTAGAAATGCATACAATCTTCCCACATTATCCACAGTAGACTAGTCCAAGACCCACCACAGATACTGCAACTGCTAGATGTCCAAGGCTGGGTACTATGTTGGTGCACACCTTTAATCCCAGCACTCACAAAGTATAGGCTGGTGAATCTCTGAAAGTCTGAGGCCAGCCTGGTCTTCATAATGAGTTTCAGGTCAGTTATGGTTATAGACTGAAACTCTGTCACAAAAAATTAAGAAAAAGCACAGTACATACGCTGTTCACAGTCTCACAGACTGAATCATCTCCAGTTGGCTCCCAATACCTAGGACACTGAAAATGCCGTGTAGGTGGTTGTTCTATTGTAGTGTTTAGGCAGGAATCACAGGACAAAAGTCTGTACCAGTTCAGTACAGATGCAAGATTCTTCAAGGGTTTTCCTCCTCCGATGGTTGAATCCATGGATGTGGAACTCGAGGACACAGAGGACCAGTTCATTAACAAATTATTTGCAAAATACCAGATAAGCTGTGATTTGTTTACTGTGTATTCCTCATTGTGGTTCAAGGTGTGAAAGAATTTGTGTGGTGGTCCCACAGTGTAGCGTATAACGTGGTGGTCTTCACAACCCGCAGTACTGTATACAGAGGGATGGTCTTCAACCAGTTTCTTGAGTTAGAATCACAGGTGATCGTAACCTTCCCACAGTGCAGCATATAAGGCGGCCGCCTTCACATCCACTTGCTGGATGTCAGCCCCATGTTTTCACAGCTCTGTGATGGTGGGAAGGGCATCATCTAGAACAGCGGCCAGCCGTCATTAGGACTTGTATGCCGTGGTTCCGTATTCTCCAGAATCCCTCTTGTTCCTGTCGGTGCTTCTGGAGAAATCCAGAGAATCAATCCCTGTGAAATAGAAATAGAGAATCAATCCCTGTGATTCGAACTGGGCCTTGGTTTTAGATCTGTACAATGGGAATCGTAGTGATGCCTCTCTCTGAGGGCTTGTGGAGGTTCAGTGGAGTCACAGAACCATGTACTTAAAGAGTGACAGGCAAGCCTTTGCTAGTATAGACTTTGGAGTCTCTAGGTCAGACACCATGACCACATGTTATAATAAAACTACAATCCTGTCCATCATTTTATAAAACAGGAGTATCTAGAGCCTTGAAGCAAGAGATCCAAGCTTTGGAAACAGAAGAGTTACTTGTCTCTTGCTTTGACAATAAACCCAACAAGAGAGGACCAAGGAAAGAAGGGCTTATTCTGGCTCACAGTTCAAGGGTGCAGTCTCGCGGTGGGGAAGGCATGACAGTGGGAGCTTGAAGCAGTGGTCACATTACATCTGTAGTCAGCAAGAGGAGAGTGATGAATGTTTGTGCTCAGCTCACTTTCTCCTTTTTATTCGCCTTGGAGTCCTGGGGGAGGTTCTACCTACATTCATGGTGGGTCTTCCCCGCTCAGTTAGACTAATCTAGACAGTCCCTCACAGGCATGCCCAAAGGCTTGTTCCCATAATCATTCTGAAGCCCTTCAGACCGACAAGACTGACCATCACAGGAAATGTTCGAGCTTCATTTCTGTTGCTGTGATTTAACACCTCAGCCAAAAGCAAGGGAAGAAGGGTTGGTTTTAGCTCACGGTTCCAGGTTACAATCCATGGTAGCAGAGCGGCCAAGACAACAGGGACATTCGCACACAGGAGCAGAGAGAAAGGAACGCATGCCTGCTCCGTGCTCACCTAGCTCCCTCTCCTGTTACACAGTCCAGGGCCCAAATCTGGGAGTGGTGCTGCTCACTTTCAGGCTGAGTCTTTCCAGATCCATTAAGACAAGACACACCTCACAGACTCGCCCACAGGCCAGCTCGGTCTAGGCAATCCCTCTTCCCAGGTGATTCTAGGTTTGGGCAAGTTAACAATTAAAACCAGCCATCACAGGAGGGGGAAATACAACTGCTTTCTATACCATCAGGTTGATTTGTTGACAAAAGAGTGGGAGTCATGCCAGGCATCGGGCCCGCTCCAGGAGGCCTGAGTCACAGGCAACACACTGCAGCTGTCAGGAGAGGGTGCCTGTAAAGTCACATGAAGGTAAATCCTGTCACCACATCTGCCAGGGAAGCTACAAGCCACCCAGCCTCTCATGGCACAGACGTGGCAGTGGATTTGCTGGGCTGGAGATGACCATCAGCTGCTTGCTTCCCCAAGGACCCCAGCAGCTAGAGTAGACCAGTCTGTGTATAGAGTGTGTGCCTGTATTTTTAAGACATGCATGGAGAATCATTTCGTTGACCTTTGTAAAGAGCAGTCGCACAAATACTGTCGGGATTCGGTGAGTAGCATCTCTATTTGCGGACGTCTAGAGTGAGAACAAAAATTCAGTTCCTTTAGCCCTTTTCTCTCCCATGTCTTCTGGGTGGTTTTCAGGCTTATTTCTTACCACAGAAGACTCCCAGGAGCCTGACCTCCTTCCTGTCTCCCTGGGCCCTGGCATTCTGGGACGGGCGGGAGTTGGGACCAGAAAACCACCTCCTTGATAATTTCATTGTCCTCGTTTCAGCCAGACATTTAATACGGTCCACAGAACCCAAAGCAGTTCCATGAGGCTAGATGTAACCCATCTATTTTGCCTTGGATTTGGCAAAAGAATCCCCAAGGGTCTCACTCCCTGGCCCAAAGTTCCAGGTGAGAGCTGGGAGCTGGACTTGACCCCAAACCTCTACTGTGTCTGCTCTCCTGGGCTGCTGAAGAGACGCTCGGGCCATGTTCCTAGAAAGTATTGGCAGCTGTCTAAAGGGTGGCTTTGTGTTTTATAAGGCTCATTTCAGAAACTTTAAGGCCTTTTGCATGTTTGGAAAACTTGACTTAGTTTCCCCAGTTCTCCCATTACAGTCCATGTAGTTTCAGGACTCAGAGTGTGGGCTTAGAGCTGGTGCTTAGTACTTAGTGCTTAGTGATGGTATGACATAGGCCTGCTCTAACCAGAGGTGAAATTCCTTATGATGGTTGATCTTCATTGTTAGTTAATTAGATTGGGAATCACCTAGGAGATTTGTAAAGTACGGTTCTGGGATGCCAGAGATGATTGGAGTGTGAATATTCTGACCTTTGATGGATTTATGCTATGATGGCTTCAGTGAGAAGTTGGAAGGGAGGAAGCAAGGGGTGGTTGGAGGAAGTAGGGTCCTGGGTGGGGTGGGGTCTGTTTGGAGGAAGTAGGGCTCTGAGGAGGGTTTGGGTATTGTTTCTTGCCTTGTTAATGCTCTACTTTCTGACCACCATGAGGTGAGCTGTACTTCCATCCTTCTCCCCACCATGATTGACTGGGAGCCCTGAAGTTATGGGCTAAAATAAATAGTTCTTCTCTTTAAGTAATTTCTGTCAGGTCATAGCAAAAGAAACCTAACAGATACAGCTCTTGACCAGATACCTATAAGGTGTGGCTACT
The DNA here is from genome assembly GCF_000622305.1 of Nannospalax galili. Taxonomy (NCBI): domain Eukaryota; kingdom Metazoa; phylum Chordata; class Mammalia; order Rodentia; family Spalacidae; genus Nannospalax; species Nannospalax galili. Next base: position 2,233,315 of record NW_008333281.1, on the reverse strand, counting down.
GAAGGCCTAGGACACTCTAAAAGGTTCAGTGGCCACATCTAACCAATCAACACATTCCAGGCAGTGAAGGAAGCCTGAGTTGCCTCTCAGAGCAGCCTTCCTCCAGCTCTTATGAAGAGTCTGTAGAGCCCATTGGCTCTTGCCTCACAGTGTCTACACAGGCAGGGCTCAGCATGGTATAAAGATTTAAACCATTTGTAAATGGTCCCATTGTCCTAAGCAGAAGGCATAGAGTGAGGCCTTCCTTCATCCCAGTAACTCCTGTAGGGATGGGGCACGGAAAAATAGCATCATTTATTCCACTCCCAAATTAGAAGCCCACAAATGTCAGGTGACTGGAGACCCAGACATAAGCTTCGGCCCAGTTGGAGAGGATTGACAAGCGTTGAGTCTGTGGCTCGATGAGCTCGCTCATGCTTTACACCTGATGTAGAGAGACTTGACCATGCCCAGCCTCAGGTAGGATGGGACAATGACAGACCGCACTCACCTAGGTGGTGTCTTCTCAGGACCCTGTTAAAACCCAGTGGGAGGGTAAGGGAGAAAAGGAGGGAGAGAGGGAGAGAGAGAGAGAGAGAGAGAGAGAGAGAGAGAGAGAGAGAGAGGGTCAGAGAGAGAGAGAGAGCGCGCGCACTCCGAGCGATATCACAACACACGCCCTCAATCCCCAAGGGTCTCACTCCCTGGCCCAAAGTTCCAGGTGAGAGCTGGGAGCTGGACTTGACCCCAAACCTCTACTGTGTCTGCTCTCCTGGGCTGCTGAAGAGACGCTCGGGCCATGTTCCTAGAAAGTATTGGCAGCTGTCTAAAGGGTGGCTTTGTGTTTTATAAGGCTCATTTCAGAAACTTTAAGGCCTTTTGCATGTTTGGAAAACTTGACTTAGTTTCCCCAGTTCTCCCATTACAGTCCATGTAGTTTCAGGACTCAGAGTGTGGGCTTAGAGCTGGTGCTTAGTACTTAGTGCTTAGTGATGGTATGACATAGGCCTGCTCTAACCAGAGGTGAAATTCCTTATGATGGTTGATCTTCATTGTTAGTTAATTAGATTGGGAATCACCTAGGAGATTTGTAAAGTACGGTTCTGGGATGCCAGAGATGATTGGAGTGTGAATATTCTGACCTTTGATGGATTTATGCTATGATGGCTTCAGTGAGAAGTTGGAAGGGAGGAAGCAAGGGGTGGTTGGAGGAAGTAGGGTCCTGGGTGGGGTGGGGTCTGTTTGGAGGAAGTAGGGCTCTGAGGAGGGTTTGGGTATTGTTTCTTGCCTTGTTAATGCTCTACTTTCTGACCACCATGAGGTGAGCTGTACTTCCATCCTTCTCCCCACCATGATTGACTGGGAGCCCTGAAGTTATGGGCTAAAATAAATAGTTCTTCTCTTTAAGTAATTTCTGTCAGGTCATAGCAAAAGAAACCTAACAGATACAGCTCTTGACCAGATACCTATAAGGTGTGGCTACTGAAGGCCTAGGACACTCTAAAAGGTTCAGTGGCCACATCTAACCAATCAACACATTCCAGGCAGTGAAGGAAGCCTGAGTTGCCTCTCAGAGCAGCCTTCCTCCAGCTCTTATGAAGAGTCTGTAGAGCCCATTGGCTCTTGCCTCACAGTGTCTACACAGGCAGGGCTCAGCATGGTATAAAGATTTAAACCATTTGTAAATGGTCCCATTGTCCTAAGCAGAAGGCATAGAGTGAGGCCTTCCTTCATCCCAGTAACTCCTGTAGGGATGGGGCACGGAAAAATAGCATCATTTATTCCACTCCCAAATTAGAAGCCCACAAATGTCAGGTGACTGGAGACCCAGACATAAGCTTCGGCCCAGTTGGAGAGGATTGACAAGCGTTGAGTCTGTGGCTCGATGAGCTCGCTCATGCTTTACACCTGATGTAGAGAGACTTGACCATGCCCAGCCTCAGGTAGGATGGGACAATGACAGACCGCACTCACCTAGGTGGTGTCTTCTCAGCCCCCTGTTAAAACCCAGTGGGAGGGTAAGGGAGAAAAGGAGGGAGAGAGGGAGAGAGAGAGAGAGAGAGAGAGAGAGAGAGAGAGAGAGAGGGAGGCTCAGAGACAGAAAGAGAACGAGCGCACTCAGAGCCATATCACCAGTCAAGCCCTCTGTCCCTCCCCTGAGGTGGAGGGGACAGCAAAGGAGCCGTGTGGTCCCAGCCCTAGTCACTTTCACACAAGAAGAGTCACGTTATCAGAATGCACATCCTCTTGTCAAGAGTACGGCTTCGTAGGTGACCTGAGCTGCCCCTTCATCCCCCTTGGCTGATCTCCAGGTCCTGGAGAAGTGCCTAAATAATAAACACAAGTCCTTCCACAAAGCAGCCTGAACCTGCATTCCTAGCCGTCCTGAGCTACCCTATTCTCTGCCAATGGCCCGCCATGCATAACATATTTCAGAGAGAGTTCTTGGGCCTGAACATACCTAGTTTCCTGTCAAGGAATATGAGTTAATTGCCATCAAAAGGTCCCCAGCCTGTCCAGTGTCTCTAACTGACAGACAAGCAGAGGTACAGTAGGTTTCTGCTAATGACTGCCTTTGTTGTAGGGGCGGTAAACAACCTAGGTCTTTGTCACCTGAACTTAGCATCCCGAGTTCTAGCCAGAAAGGACCTTGTTTAGGCCCTGTGCCCATACTAAGTATTAGTACTCTGGGAGATAACAGCTTCATCCTGCCCACCAGATGCCCAGACAGAGCGGCTCCAGGCCTGCCAGTGGCAGGTGTTGGAGCAGAAAATGAGATTACCTGGTCTCTTCCAGATGACAAGAGCAGTGACTTCAAAAGATGTATTTTTAAAATAACATTTGTTTATGGTGGTGCTTTTAAAAATAGGAAATGTAATCATACAAGCAAGCAATTAGTGTCCTGCCAAATAAGTCTTACAGTGACATATGGAAGTAAGTTTAAAAAAAAAAAAAAAGTCTGCCTCAAATGAAGCATCCAAACCCCTCGTTTTGGCTCCCCTTCTCTGTGAAAACATCAAAGGGGGGAGGGGAAGGGCAGATGCAATGTTGGGAACCTGTGTGGGATTTTTAGCACCCCCCATGGGTAGCACCATGACTTGACTGTTATCACCACCTATTAACAAAGAGTTGATACAGAGCTCTACACAGCCCTGGAGTCTGGGGTGAGGAGTAGCCTCGAGATGACTCAGCAGGTAAAGGCACTTGCCACCAAAGCTGAGGACCTGAGTTCGATTCCCGTGACTCACAGAGTAGGAGAACACCAATTCCTGCAAATTGTCCTCTGACATCCACATGTGCACACACAGACACAGACACAGACGCACACTGCACGCATGCACACACACACACACGCAATGAATCAATAAAAGGTAATTCTCACTCCCCTGCTGTGCCCAGAGATGAGTTTCTTCCATGGACCATTGTTTCTATACTTTGGAAAGGGTTAGCCCACAGCAGAGGATGCTCTGACCTGTCTCCACGTAGTGGAGCATTGTGGCTCCTGACTTTTGAGGCAGCAGGAAACCTCACCTGTGCACATTGCTCACCGGGGACCCTCTCAGCCAAGCCTCAGTGTTTGTAGAAACAAGCTAATAAGTGACTGAAAAGGGAACATTTGGTGAGTGTATGGAAGGGGACAGTGAAGACCACCAACCAAGACCACTCGACTGGGGGACAGCAGTTTATTGCAGAAAAACTGCTGGACTGCTTTCTGGGATCAGAGAGAGCAGCAGCCAGCGGGGGAAGTCAGACATCTTTTATAAGCAGTTAGGTGCTTGGGTAACTTTCCATGATGTCGCCTGGGCAGTTTGGCTCGGGATTGGTTGGTCTCCTGATTAGCAGAGGGACTTTCCAAGGCTAAGCTCAAAATCCACCACTTTAGAATATTGGGAGCTGTGCAGCCATTTTAGGAGTCTGCCAGGAACCTAACAGTGAGATTCTGCTAGAAGACAGTCCCTGTGGGCTTGGTGAGATTTATGATAAAGTCTTTCCCAGTGCAGTGACACCTGGGAAACTGAACAGATCCAATCCACAGCTGTGCGCGAAGATGGCCCCTGGGCCGGGCATCGCAGTGCATCTCTAAGGACCGTCCTCACTCCTTCAGCATTCTGTGACACAGCGTCCATTTTTCCATCTGACCCTGAAGGAAGCTGTACTCTGGAGAGGTCACTGACCTCCCCACGTTCCCACAGTCAGGGGGTAGGGGAAGTGGGCTTTGTACCAGGTCAGTGTGAGCCCCAGGAGGCTGTCACAGTGAACAGGATTTGATACTGTTTTAGACCAGGATAGGCCATCAGATTTGTGCATGGCTAGGAAACCAAAAGTGGTTCTCCTCTGGTGGGTTCTGGATAAAGAGCCTGTCTGGTCAGAGCAGAGGGTGGAGCCAAGGTCTCCTGGGTCCTCTAAAAGGTGTAGAGCCATGTGCTTCTGGGAGGTTCTCTCACAGGGGAGGACTGGTTGCTGAGCCCTGTTCTGCTGTGAGCTCCATGGATCCTGAGTTGATACTGCAACAGATGATAAGGAGAGGCCCAACAGGCACAACTGTTTGACTATTAAACCCCTCAGCCTAAACTCCAGCCCCCCCACTTGCTGACTGTACCTCCTGCTACTCTTGTCCCCACCACATCCCCATCCCGTTGGCATCTGTGCATCCCTTTGCCCTCAGGGATGATGCTACTTTTGTGTGTCACAGTAGCTGGCCTCCAAGATGACACCAGTGGCCCACGCCTCCCACATCTGCGTTCTTGTGTCTGTCTCTCCCACACTGAGTGGGAACGACTTGTGAAGCCAGGAGCAGACGTGGTATGAACCCAAGCCTGTGGTTTTCATCTTCGTTTTGCTGTGGGTGAAGCCAACTTCTGTTATAAGCATGCTCAAGCAGGCTTGTGGGCAATACCGTACGGTAGGGAACCGAGACCACCAACCCACAGCCAACGCACTTCACCAGCAATACCAACTGACTTGGAAGCAGATCTGGCCCCAGGCAAAATTGAAAACAACCCCAGCCTCACCAATATCTACTCTGTTCACACACACACACACACACACACACACACACACACACACACACACACACACACACACACACACACACACACACAAACTGGGAGCCAGAAATACACAGTCTGAGCAGCTTTTAAGTCACTAACCCCCAGATACACTTTGCAACCATAAATGTTTATTATTGCCTTAAAGTGCCAAGCTTGGGCTAATCTGTTACGCAGCAACAGAAAACAATTACACACATGCTGTTCTTTCCTCTGGAACTGGCTAGAAGTCTTCCTCCTCCAAGCAGCCTTCCAGCCTTCCTCGGCTGGATCAACCGCTCCTTCTCACAGACTCACATTTATTCTTTATCATCCTATTAATGTAATTGTCATCAGGAGAAGCAGTGTTTCAGTTCCTGTCTCTGTCCTCTGCTGAGAAAGCCCAAGATGTATTCATCCTTCAGAAAGACACTGTTTCTGAATGAAGATACGTAGGTGTCAGACTCTGGGAAAGTGTAAACGGAATGTGTCTGAAGCTAGTGGTGTTTTCAAAGCAGATCTGACCAGAAAGACTAAGATCTTTAAAGGGGCTTAGAGGCAGCATTGACGGCTGCTCAATCTTAATCCTGCTCTTAACACCAAATGCTGAGAACAGGGGGTTTCCTTAGAAGGCGATCTGATGAGTGGGTTTAACCTGCACCTTTACGTCGCCTGCCTGTGTCCAAGGCACAGCCCTAGGGTGGACTGATTTTATCTAATAGTACATGCTCAGACATCCTTGTTTTAAGATGAAAATCGGCTACCATGAGTCTTAACACAATTATGTCTGTATACGGGGTGTGGGGGGCGGTGTATACATGTGAATGTGCTTGTGGAAGCCAGAGGTCAAAAGGGTCTCTCACAGAACCTGGAGCTCACTGATTTGGCTAGATCAGCTGGCCATTGAGCTCCGGGGATCTGCCTGTCTCCCTGCCACACAGAAAGCATCGAGATTACAGACCTGCCACCGCACTGGCTTTGTATGAGTGCGCCCTCTCTCAGGGTGGCTAGTAGAACAGAGATTGCTGGTAGACCACTGAGCTCTCCACTCCCACACAGGTGTGGGCTTCCTGGTCCCTGGGTCTGCAGGCCTGGGTCCTCTTCTGACCATAGGAGGGGCTCAGTGTATACAGGGAGCAAAGGCCTTTGAGAGTCAACAGTTGGTAGATGAACTTACTTCCCCTTCTGAGACATGTTCTACTCCGCCTCTAAGAGGACCGGGGGAGATGGGGGATTGGCCAGTGGTTGGCAGTTACAACCTATTTGTTTCTGCCCTTCTTCTGCCTCCCTCCCGTTCCCTCATCATCCTCTGTGGGACCATCTCCCAAATAAGCCACTTGTTCCCAAATCTTTGTCATGGTGTCTACTTCTGGCAAAACGAAATAAGAGGGGGCTAGGTCTTCCCTCCCCTTCTTTCCTCTAAGGTGTCACACAACAGACCTGAGATACCAAACTGAGATGGCAGGAGAACCTCACTGACTTCACCAAGCTGTGAGCGGGCGTGTGAGGTTCAGTGCTTAGGCAGAACTGTGCGTTCACCATTAAAACTCCGTGTACACATGTGGATGATGTCTTCTTCTCCTCTGTGTCCCTTCTGTCTCTGTTAAAGTCAAGATTCCAGACTTCCTATAATCCAGCTGCTCCCTCCTCAGTCCTCAGACTCTGAAGGGGCACCTGCCCCAACCCTGGAGTCAGACATGAGTATGCATCCCCAGTCCCTAACGTAGTGAGGAGGCTGGTGTGGCAAAGTCATACATTGGACCAGGGACATGGGGACAGAGGAGTAACTGACTAGAGAGCTGGGAACTGGCCAGACCTGGGACGGCTTGAAGAATGGGAACAATGATCCCACAGAGTTTATCCACAAGGTACCAGGTAGGACCTACTTTAGGCTTGGTAACCCTTGCTGTCTGTGGCAACTACCTCGTGTTGCAGACCATGATAAAGAGAGTGGGAAGGTTTGTGCAAAGAAAGGAATACACAGAGGCCAAGAATAGGAAATCAGAATGCAGCCAGCCTGGGGCTGGGGAGACAGCTCAGTTGGTTTAGTACTTACTGCACCAGCATGAGGCTGTGCGTTCAAACCCCAGCGCCCACATCAGAAGCCATGCACAGCAGTGCATACCTGTAATCCCAGCACTGGGAGGCAGGGACAGGAGGATTATCAGGACCTGATCAGCCAGGTAGTCTAGCCAAATCAGCTCCAGGTACAACAGACCCTTCATCAAGAACTAAGGAGGAGAGTGGCAGAGAGAGGCTCTGGGCCTTGACCCCAGGCTTCCACGCATGCACGAATGGGTTCGCATACACCACACAGCAGAGAGGGGCTCTGGGCCTTGACCCCAGGCTTCCACGCGTGTACGAATGGGTTCGCATACACCACACAGCAGAGAGGGGCTCTGGGCCTTGACCCCAGGCTTCCACGCGTGTACGAATGGGCTCGCATACACCACACAGCAGAGAGGGGCTCTGGGCCTTGACCCCAGGCTTCCACGTGTGCATGAATGGGCTCGCATACACCACACAGCAGAGAGGGGCTCTGAGCCTTGACCCCAGGCTTCCATGCGTGCATGAATGGGCTCGCATATACCACACACACACAAATAAAAATAAAATTCAGATACGCCAACTTGATTTATTAAGGAAGTCCTTTTTCTAGCATGCGTTGTAATGCATGTAATCCTAGCACTCAGAACGTGGAGATAGGAGATAGCCCAGGTCAACCTGGGCTACATAGCAAGATCCTGTCTCAAAGGAAGAACAAAAGTCTTTGGGGGTTCTAATACATAGTTCTAATAATAAGAAATAGATTTTAAAAATATTTTGTGTGTTATATTTATTTTCTGTGTATGAGTGTACTGTTTGCATATGTGTAAGTGTACCCGTGTCACACAATGCTGGTAGTCAGAAGAGGGTGGAAGATGCCCTGGGACTGGAGTTACAGATGGTTGTTAGCCACCATGTGGGTGCTGGGAACTGAACCCAGGTCCTCTGGAAGAGCAGCCAGTACTCTTAACCACTGAGCCACCTCTCCAGTCCAAGAAGTAGCTTTTAATAAAGACAGACTGTGAACCAGGCATTGGATTAAAGATTTTCCATAGCTATTGCTCAGTTCCTTCTCTCTTTCTCTCTGGGTTTCAGGGACCCCGCTCTTTTCTTAGTACACATGGGGAGGCAAAGAGAGAGAGGAACACTTGGTCAAGGTCACGCAGCTGGAAGGTAGCTGAAAGGCTGGGCCCTGGACAGAGAATGAGAGCCTGGTGCCCGGACCATCTCTGGTCTATCATGAACCTCACTGTAATGGCTCTTTAGAATGTGTGCTAGCTTTGTTTCCCAAGTGGGGTTTGTTCTCTTGGCTCAGCCTGGGAGCCCTATGAATGGATGGCTGAGATGTGTCGGGTGGCTTTCTCCTGGGACTGTTTTATAAGAAATAAAAAGGAGAGAGAGGTATTTAAATTCTTCAGGGGTATTGGTTTAGAACAGATAAAGTAGAGAATATTTTTTTATCCCTATTAGAGGCGATAGTTGGTGGTGTGTAATTTTTTGCTCTCCAAGATGGAGAGAGAATATAGGACCGATCTTAGAATGTCAAATGTGAATTTAGATGACATTTTGAGGAAACTGATAAACACACCATTCCACAATTGGACTTAACCTGCCTGTAAAGATTCTTCTGTGGCCCATAAATGATATGGTACCGTTTAAAATTATAGAGATAAGTGAGCCAAGTCTAATGGAATATTAAAAATATACAACACAGAAAGAATAATTTTATTCATTTTATTCTGCAAAACTTTCCTTTTCTCAAATGCTTCCTGGAAATTAGAGGCATCTTGACAGCTAACAGAAACCCTAAGGAATAAGGGAGTGTTCATGGGGAAGGGGTGTGGTGGGAACCCTGCCTGGAATTCATTCCCAGACAGAAGAGACTCAGGAGGTAGGACCAGGAGCTGGAAGCCTCCCACCAGCACTTCACTGCCAGCTCATGCGTGGATGGGGCTTCATCCCCCTGCCTCTGGACAGAACCAGACTGTCCAACCGGAATCACGCGCTGTCCTCCACCCACCCGTGTAGGTGGTTAGTTTGGAAAAAGTAGGTGTGAGTGCATTTGGTGTGCGCACATTTGTGTGTGTCCATTGGATTTGGGTGGGGGACTCAGAGAAAGACAAGTGCAAAGAACTGAAATAAGAGCAATTACACATATTAAATGTGTTTTCAAAGAATCCATGACACAAGCAAATGTTACCAGATGCAAGCGCATCAGTGAGCTTTCCCTGCCCTTGAGATTTCACACAAGATTTCTCCTCAAAAGCCTGGAGACGTGGGAAGGCTAACACATTTTTGTCATGTTAAGTGAGGGCATTTGCAAAAAACCTGCCAGCTTTATTTTTTATTTATTGTTTGTTTGTTTGTTTTATTTTGAGAAAGGGTCTCCCCTAGCCCCCAGCTGGCCTAGAACTAAGTAGACCAGGCTGGTCTCTTAGAGACTCTCCTGTCTCTGCTTCCCAAGTGCTGTAGTTAAAGTGTGTACCACCATGCCTGGATATGACAACTTTATTACTTTTTTATCACTGTCTACTCATGAAGAAACGGGCTGTTCACGCACACACACACACACACACACACACACACACACACACAGTCACAGAGATGCCAACAGGACAGCATCTCTGAGGGCACAAAGTTGAGCCAACACAACCATATGAACGATCATTATACTATCTCAGAGAGCAGCAAACAGTCCGATACAGAGAGATGCCACATCGATTCATGTCAAAGACCGAGGAGAAGCATAGTTACCACAGGAAGAACACGTGAAAATAGACAAAATGAAAAGTGTAACAATTCAGTGTTTAATAAGAAATGAGCCCAACAGCCAGGCTCTGGGATCTGGACTTCCTAGCATCACAACCCAAGTAGGCCGACTAGCTTCTTGGACCCTCCAAGGGAACTCATCAACCAATTGCTTCCTGGAGCTACAGTTCCAGTATGAGGTAGACCTCAGTGAGTGTTAACTACTAGCACTGGAAAGTACTTTTTAAAAGTCGGGGCTAGAGAGGTGGCTCAGCAGTTAAGAGCATTGCTGCTCTTGCAGAGGACAAGTCCGGTTCCCAGCACCCACACTGAGTGACTCACAAACTCCTGTAAGTGCAGTTCCAGGGGATCCAGAGCCCTTTCCGGGCCTCCAAAGACAGCTGCACATGCAGGCACGTAAATAAAAGTAAGTAATAAAGACAGTATTTAGGAAGAGTATGTGCCACACAAGCATTCCTAGGGATGCTTGTCTAGAATGGTGGTTCTCCAATGTAAGCAAGCCATGGGCAGCCACATCACCTAGAAGCCTCTCACAGAACAGATTCTTAGAGTCCACCCAGACATCCTGAGCCGAGACCCCAGCCTGCTTCCAGCAAGGTACCTAGGTGATGTCCATCCATACTAGAACCTAAGGATCTCCTCCCTAAAGACAGGGCTTCAGAGACAAACACCACCATATACTGCGTTCCTGATCTCCTTTCTGCCAGTCTTTCTCCAGTCCTCCAGTAGTGACGTCAGCAAAATCACATAGGGAAGTGAGGATGGGGTGTAGCTCAGTGGGTAGAGGGCTTGCCTGAGATGCATGAGGTCCTGGGTTCAACACCAACACCAAATAGCCCAGACACGATGGTGTAATCCCAAGGGAGATGGAGGTACAGGAATCAGAAGTTCAAGGTCATCCTCAGTTACAGTGGGAATTTAAAGCCAGCCTGAGATACATGAGACATAATCCAACAGCGTCTTCTGGCTTCCTCAGACACCTTCACTCATGAACACATACCACATCCGCATGCCCACACCCCCACATACACACACACACACACACACACACACACACACACACACACACACACACACACATCAGAAAATGAAGAAGAAATAAGAGATTTTTTAACAAAAATTTGCCTCACTTGTTCAAAAGCAATTATCTCAGAATTTAATAGTTTGTACTTAGAAGTGAGATTATGTGCCATTAGACTCCATCCTAGACTAGAGTCAGTGACCAAGGTGGCTGATACTTACTGTGTTCTTACATTGAGTCAGTTATGACCCTGTGCTCTCTTGGTGTCCGCACACACATCATCCTAACAGCCACTGTGCTCACCTTTCCTACTAGGATGAAGAGTAACTCCCCACAACTAGAACTGGTCTTATCTGGAAATAGGGCCTTCATAGGCACTGTCAACTCACCTCAAAGACAATAAATGTGAGTGGTCACGGACGTGGGTTCAGGGTTCCCCAAATTCCATGTTCTGTTGTGGTGCTGTTTCAGGAAGTTTTTCTAGTAACAGAACAAAGGGAGTTTTATAAATCAAGGCGCTTTTCGCTTTCAAATACCTGGGTAGGGACGTCAGATAGGCAGTTAGAGCAAAGCCAAGAAACCTCTGCTCTAGGTCTCTGGTGATGTTCTTAGCCTTTGAATTGGTGGGAGCTACTGGTTTGCCAAGAATGCATCTTAAAACACCAGGCGTAGTGGTGCACGCCTTTAATCCCAGCCCTTGGGAGGCAGAGGCAGACGGATCTCTGTGAGGTCAACCTGGTCCACATCCTGACTTCCAGACAGGCTGGGACTAGGGAGACCCTGTCAGAAAAAGGTTTTGATGGTCATAAGGACAAGGCAGTCAGGTCAGACACCAGAGTGAGTAATGAGTAGTTTTCAAAGGGACTCACAAGAGCCCATGGTAATTTGGTCTGTAACATTCTAACTCTCCATAATTTCAAAGTCTGGTCACTTGGCCTTGTAGAATCTTTAACAAAGATTTTGGTTTTATTATTACTATTATTATTATGAGAACAACCAGTTCACAGTATAATTAGCCAAGATACATTGTGCTGGTTTGAACACTGGCTCCCGGGCTGGTGATAGTGCTGTGGAAGGTTGTGGAACCTTGGGAGGTGGGGTCTTGCTGAAAGATGTGGATGTTTTGGGGGAGGGTCTTGAGACTTATCAGTCAGTCCTGCTTCCTGTCTCCTTCCTTTCCTGGTGCACTGGGATATGAGGCCAGGAGCCTCACTCCTCACACTGCCAGCAAAGAGCTGGTCCTTCCCCACCACAGTGGACTGTTTCCCTCACACTGTGAGCCAGAACAGCAATTCCTTAAGGCGTTTCTCATCAGGTATCTGCTCACAGCAATAAGGAAAGTAACTCATACAAGTGGCCTCCCAGGCTTCACTCAGGCAGCTCACAGAGGGTTAAATTGTGTGAAGACAGAACCTTCCCACTTGGCCCTGTTGCCATGTCCGGGATCTTCTGGGTCAGCTGAGAAGTTAGAACTTCTTTCTCAAGCCTCAACTGGGCAGTGGCTTAGATGACTTTTAGATCTTCCCTAAATAACCCTGACCTCTTGGGTTACCATTCTAGAGTCAGTGTGATAGGGTTCGTTATCATGGAGTCCCCCACGCAAGCCTTGTTCTCCTCTCTGTGGTAACTACAGGGTCCTTGTCTGTTTATGGAGTTAACAAGCAACATTCAGGGATGGTGCTCAGCTCAAACACCTGCACACATGCCAGACAGCATCCACCGAAGGTGGTCGGTAACCAGGGGAGAAACTGCTGTGTGATAACTTCTTAGGATAAGCTGAAAACAGATACCAGTTTAGGCTCACTGGGGTACCCCAACTGTCAAAGTTTATAAAGTTAAAAACAGTGTAAAATTATAGAAGGAATGACTTTTCCTGGGGAAGTGTATACAAATGTCTACTCAGCCTAGACAGGGCATAGGAACGATTCCACCCACCTCCATCTTGGTGAACCAGTGAGTTTATTGAGCTTACGGGAGGGTGGTGAGGGGTCACTCAGGAGCGTGGAGAGGGGTCACTCAGGAGCGTGGAGAGGGGTCACTCAGGAGCGTGGTGAGGGGTCACTCAGGAGCGTGGCGAGGGGTCACTCAGGAGCGTGGCGAGGGGTCACTCAGGAGCGTGAGTGAATCAGGAACAGTTGTATCACTGAACAATATCACCACCATCATGGTTGACAGCCTCCTGGGAGCTGGATCAGAGTCCCCCTGTAGAGATCAAGCTGTGCCCTGCTCCAAGTTACTCCACGATGAATAAAACTGTGGTTTGTTGGTCTTTCCCCTGCCCTGGGGGCTCCATCTTACAAGTAACTTTGGGCTCCACCCTTGAGTGTGAACGAAGATGAGGGAGGGAAGACTCCGCACCTTGTGCCGTTTACTTTTCGTCAACACAAACTGCATGCATAGGAAGAGGGCACCTCAATTGGGGAACTTCCTCCGTCAGCGGTCTGTAGCCATTTGTGTGGGGCATTTTCTTGATTGTTGATTGATACTGGAGGGCCCAGCCCACTGTGGACAGCACCATCCATGGGCACGCGGACCTGGGCTGTATAAGAAAGGTAGCTGAGCAGGCTGGGGGAAGCAAGCCAGTGAGCAGCGCTCCTCCACGGTCTCTGCTTCAGTTCCTGCCCTGGCCTCCCTCAGTGACCCAGTGTGGCCTGGGAGTTGTAGCTGAAGTAAACCCTTTCCTCTCCAAGTTGTTTTTGATCAGTGTTTTATCACAGCAGCAGAAAAACCAGCTAGAACAGCATGCAAACGTCACCATCTGGCTAGCACCACCCAGGAGGCACAGACTGATAACTTACTCCTTAAAACGAAAACAGTACCACCCTATAAATGCATCAGAGTAAACTGGACCCATAGGAGCTCATGGGAATATTAAAATCGTATCATGAAAACCAGGTCAAAAACTTCCTGAGGAAAGGTGCAGCACCTCCCCAGGGACCTACCAAACCTATCTTCTGACAGCCCAGTGTGTGCATCAAGGAACCACAGGCATGGCTCAGTTCACACTGTAACACAGCTTAGTCAAAATGTCATTTGTCTGCCCATTTGTCTGTCTGTCTGGACCCAGTTCTGCACTTTACCTCTGTGGGCCCCCAGGGTCCCATACCTCACTTCTGTGGTTCAATTCAGCCCAGAGGCTCAGCTCATACCTGTGACCCGGAAGACTGGCTCTGCAGCAGAGCCTCCAGCAGCCTCCAAAATGCCCTGTTGCCTAAGTCCTGATGCCATCCTCCTCACAGCTGTACGAGCTGCCTTTCTGCCTCAATAGGGCCTCCCCGAAGCTTGAATTCTGCCGCACCGTCTTTAAGCCCTTTGTAGCCATTTTATAAGCGACCTGTATAGATGCATTTACTGTGTGATGTGTCCTGTGTGGTGTGAGAGTTAATACTAGTGGTTAAGGCTGAAATAGAAGAATCTACGTATGCCTCAGACAGCTGCCAAGGGGAGTTAGGACTCCTTGGCAAACTGCAGTCAATGAAAACGATGTTGCTGGTGAAAGTTAGCTCACTGGCCTGCCACTTTAAGGTATTGGTCACTCTAAGAGACTGGATCTGGCAACCTAGAGAAACAAGGCCATGCCCCCTTCTCTCTCTTTCTCTCTGGGACAGAGAATTTAGAAGCCCTACTGAGCTATAGCCTTTCAGCCCACCCACTTCCAGAAGCTGCCAGAGAAATCTGTGGTCCTCTTTAGTACCTGACTCTAGGTTTGGCATCACAGACAGTGGACTAGACCAGCCTAAACCAGGTGGACTGGAGATTCTCACCAGCACCCCCAAACTTATTAAAGTCAGGCATTCTCTCTTACTCTCTGTCTCTCTCTGTCTCTATCTCTGTCTCTCTCTCTGTCTCTCTCTGTCTCTCTCTCTCTCTCTCTCTCCCCCTCTCCCCTCCCCCCAGGTCCCCCTGTCATGCTGTACCTGAAGGCTCTTTCTTTCACTCTTTTACTTAAGCTATCTTCATCTGTCTTAATGATGACCTTTAAAGGCTTCCCTTTACCCCACCTTGTAAAGGGAAAGCCACTCATTCCCTTGCAGGCCCCATCATACTACTGCTAGTTTGAGCCTGTGTCCCACCTAAGGCTCTCCCACCCCAAGGCTAGACCCAACCCTGCCCCACCCCCACCCAAGGTGGCCAGTCTCTCTCCTACTAAAACCCATTCTGAATAGTTCCTCCTCCACCGAACCTGCCTCTTCTTGCCAGAACAGTGAATTTATTGCTGTTCGATAGGTCCTGACATTGTGAATGGCACACAATCATGTGTGTTTATGTTTCTGACATAGCATGTTCACAACACCCCCTGTGTCAACCTTCCCCTTCCTAGAGGCTCCAGCATCTCCCAAGATCACTAACAGCAGAGGTGTGGGGGCAGGAGAGGTGACAGCTGTAATCCCAGGTAAGAGCTGGTGACAGCCCTCTTTCCCATCTCCTATTAGAAAGTGTCAATAGCGCCATTAATTACCATCATCGCAGGTTCAGCTCTCACTGTGTTATTCTTCTCATTTTGTTGCCATGGTTACCAGGCAGAGGTTATCTCTATTTCAACATGGTGATAGGACAGTCACGTTATGCCCCAGGAAGAAGCCATAAGTGTAACGGTGCTGAATCTCATCATAGACGTCTTGTCAAAATATGAGGACCAGGGCCTTCCTAAGCAGGAAAACATATACTCTCCTCCCCAAAGACGCATCATTTGGTTGATCGCGTGAAAGAATACCAAGTCCAGCAAAGCACTGCTTATTATTTGCAAATGCAATAAAATCATAAATTACCTCTGATGCTGTATCTCTGGACTCATTAGTATTAAAATCTCTCTCTCTCTCTCTCTCTCTCTCTCTCTCTCTCTCTCTCTCTCTCTCTGTGTGTGTGTGTGTGTGTGTGTGTGTGTGTGTGTGTAATCTGTGTGTGTGTGTGTGTGTGTGTGTGTGTGTGTGTGTAATGAAACATGAAGAGAAGCCAGTGTTTGGATGCAGTAGCATCTTCTGACCCCTATTCTCTACATCAGACAAGTTGTTTGCATTTCTGTTCAAGGTAGAAAACTAATTCAAAAATTGTTCTTGGTGGTTTGGTCAAAAATTTGTTTTTCCAAGTCCCTATTCAAGAGTTTGTGAGGAGTTCTTGGCTGTCATAAAGGCTCCTGGGGTCTGTTGACTCAGTGTGGTGCCTCGAACGAAAGCTTCCTCTGAATAGTTCCCACTGTTTGAAATCTTTCTTTGTAGTGACAAGGAACAGGGAGCCAGGATGATTGGACACTAAGCCACGTGCAGAGCTGCTCCACTCAGGGCTCCCTCCCATCAGAGTAGGGACCGTGCTCATGCTGAGCCCCTGAACTAAGCTTTCATGTCATCTCTGTGAATTCTGTGCTAGTTTCTAGCCTATCAAAATCGTGCCCGTGGGGGGCTGAGGAGATGGCTCAGTTAAGAGCCTGACATAGAAACTTGAGGATCTGAGTTCAGATCCCAGGAGTCTAAAATAAAAAGCCTGGCATTGGCAGCCCCTGTCTATAACCCCAGTACTTGGGTAGACAGGGACAGGCAGATCCCTGAAGCTCACTGGCCAGCCAGTCTAATCAATCTGTGGCCTCCACATCCATGCACACACATATCTGCACATGCATGTGTACACACACACACACACACACACACGCGCACACACACACACAATAATGCCAGCATTACAGTACACTAATGTAAATAGAAGAATTGAAAACCAGGATATGATTTTATTTTGCTTTTTGGCCCAGGAACTGAATCTGCAAAGGAGAGTCTGTGGGTGTCCGTCCTCACAGAGCTGCCGGCTGCCTCTGCTCCCTACTCTAGTTTGGGCTTGTGTAAGAAGAATGGTTCTTAGTCTCTGAATGCTAAATGTCCCTCATAGGCGCCTGTGTTTGAACATTTGCTCCCTGGTTGGTGGTGCTATTCTGGAAGGTTGTAGAACCTTTACGGGGGGAGGCGAGCTAGAGGAACTGGTTGATCCATCCAGGTGTGAGCAAGCTCCCACCACCACAGCCACAAGCCCCTCCCACTGCCTTGCCTCATCCCAGACATGATGATGGATCGTATCCCTTTAAACTGTGAACCAAAATAAGTCTTTCTTCCCTTGAGCTGGTTTACCCTTGGTTTTTTATCACGGAAACATGAAAAGCGACTAATACAGTAGGTGTCTGAATTGGTCTTTCTCTCATTTATAAAAGCCTCAGTCGGGATACAGTTCTTAAACATGTGCTCCCCTCCAGGCATTTGAAAACAAGGGTGTGGTGGTGAATAGGCCAGCTGCACTCCTAAGCACCGTGTGGAAGCTCCTTAGCGGGGAGACACTGAGGAAGAACACGCGTGTTATCACTACTGCCCCAGCAAGTCTGGATGGAGACTGGAGTAGAGAGAAGATGGATCCTAGCTTGGAAGATCAGAAAGGCCTTCCAGGAGGAAATGGAGTTTAAATGCTTGGATGGAGAGATGGCTCAGTGGCTAAGAGAGCCTACTGCTCTTGCAGAGGACCCAAGTTCAGTTCCCCAGACCCACACCAGGCAATTACAACCACCTGTAACTCCAGTTGCAGGTGGATTTGACACCTCTGCACAGATGTACACACACACACACATACACACACACACAATTAGAAATGTCTTTTAAAAATCATGAATATCATGACTGGAGAAGTGGCTCAGGAATTAAGAGCTTGTACTGCTCTCGAGTAGGAGCAGAGTTCCGTTCCCAGCACCATGTCAGGCAGCTCACAGCCTCCTGTAGCTCTAGATGGTCCAGTGCCCTCCCCTAGACTCCACAGGCAACTGCACAACCCACCTATTGACCCTCCTACCCCCTACATAATATACATAATTTAAATAAAATAAATCTTTTAAAAAGTGATTGGTGCCTTTAATCCCAGCACTTGGGAGGCAGAGGCAGGCGGATCTCTGTGAGTTCAAGGCCAGCCTGGTCTACATAGTGAGTTCCAGGACAGCTGGGGCTACAGGGAGACACTGTCTCAAAAAGACAGAAAAAAAAAGCTATGCTTCCATTAGGCAGAACTAGCCACGTGGCCCCACCTAATGGGGCAAATGTTCAAATGGAGAGGCTTGGCTGAGGGTCAATACGATGGTGAAGGACAAAGCAAGGTATGGGTACAAGAGATAGTCAATCCCAGGCAACCAGGTGAGGGAGACACTTCCCCTTACCGTGCTCCTTACCATGCCCTGGAAGCTTAGGGTCAGAGAGTGGAGTTTTAAAGGGACGAGGACATGTTGGAAATCTGAGGTCTTTTGGAAAAGCTGGGGTGCTACATAGGAATGGGAGGAGGAAACACCAGGAGTCTTATCTCCATCCAGCAAGGTGACATCAGAGAATTGATGAGAATTGGGGGTTTTCCCAATGTAACAGGACAGCAGTCCCAGGACAGTGGGGCCTTTGCAGGCAAGCTGAAGCAGGTGAACCCCCAAACTGCCTACACGTGGAGCCTACAGAAGGATGGCTGAGTGGCCTCAGTAACAGGCCAGGCAAAGAGAAAGAGCTAATCCTTCAGAAAACAAATGCTTACACAAAAAGGATTTCATATCGCACTTCCACATTCTTCATTTGAAGGAATTTCAGCGAGCTAACAGAGAATTAGCCACTTTAACTATATACCTCCAGTTCAAAGTTTGTAGACCCTTTGATCAGAAGCCAGAGAAGTTTCTTAGAAAATGAATTAGAGCCATTTCTAAAATGTCCAAAACTAGTCTTTAAAAAAAAAAAACAAAAACCCTTTTTATGTTGCACCCGAGATATTACAGGTGAGAGGTAAAGGTTGGTATGGTGCCTTGGTCCAGCATGAGGGCCTCAGTACAAGCAACATATGGAGGTACAGTCTCCACATTCGAGGGGAAGAGGGAAATAAAGGCAACTTTAAAAGTTGCACATGGAATTCAGTTTTTAGGGAACCTGAGCCCAGGACAGAGGAGCGGCTTCTGTTGCCTAAAGAAAATGGGAAGTCTTCTGCTGCCCATGTTAAATTGGAGAAAACATGTGAGAACAGATAGTAAGTCATGGAAAAAAAAAAAAAAAAAAAAAAAAAACAGCTCTGAAGTTCAGAAAAGAAACAGGAGCCATGGGACTTAGGCCTGGGAAGCTTCAAGATATAAGTGCTTATTGTAGCTAAAAGTAAAAAGCTGCCAGTGTTAAGTGCTGACAAGGATATGGATCAACTGAGCCTCTTGAATTTTGGTTTTGAGAGTGCACTGTGAATCTCTGTGGAAGTATCTGGAAGTATCTAAGACCTTCATGCCAATCTTCCAGTTCAACTTCTTAGTATGTTCCCAAGACAGCCAAACGCATTATGTTACACATGACTGTTTTCAGCAATGATCTTCATAGTGACTCCAAAATGGAAACAATGTGTGTCTACTATCGGTAGGATAAGCTGATAAACTGAGGTAAACAGCGATGGGGTAGAATGAACTACTACTGTTTAGCCCAGCATGGGAGACACGCCTGGGCTCCATGTTGTACACAGGAAGCCAGACACAAAGAGTTCGTACTGTCTCCTCCATTTATAGAGCTCAAGACAGATTTGCTTTGCTAAAAGTCAGCATAGTGACTGCCTTGAAGGAGTGCCATTTAGAAGGCTTATGCCCTCAGTGAGCTCACTGGACCATGAGGCATTGTGGGTCATAGACAGGCACTCATCCCTTCACATCCTGGGTTCCACATCCATGAATTCAACCACCCATGGATTACAAATATTGGGGGAAAAAGTCAAATGTAGACTGGATGCATACATATTTTTCTTACCCTTATTCCCTAAACATCACAGCATGGCAGCAATTTGCATAGCATTTGCATTGCATTAGGTATTCTAAGTGATCTAGAGATGATTTGAAATGTAACAGAGGACACCTGTGGGTTATATGCAGATACCATGCCATTGTGTATGAGGAACTTGAACACGCACAGATTTTATCCTTGAGGGATGCTCAGACCACTTCCCACACTTTTGCCCTGAGGGAAGCACTTAGGCTGTGTTTACTCTTGGAGACCATGAATAATATATTTAAACAAAAATAACTTGTATCTTGGGGCTGGAGTGATGGGCTCACTGATTGAAGTGCTTACTGCTCTTCCAGAGGAACCAGATTTGGTTCCCAGCACCTAATTCAGGTAGTTCACAACCACCTAGAATTCCAGCTTCAGGGGATCTGGCGCCCTCTTCTGGTGTCCACAAGCACTGCACTCAATGCATATACACACAGACACACATATAATTAAAAATAAAATCTTTAATAATGATAATGATCTGTATCTGGATGTTATTATAATTGTCTATGGCTGGCATCAGAGTCAGGTTCTTATGTGCACATATTTTTTAGATGTATGTGGTTTCTACTTGATTATCAATTTTGATTACAGCTTCTTAGTCATTAAATTGTCCTGTAGGGTTTAATGCAATCCTTGCAGGAACACAGCACTGTCAGAGGCTCCGCTAGCTTTGCAGTGAACCTGACAAACCCTGGAAGATGCTAAGGGCCTCTGACCAGTGATAGACACAGGACCTGCCACATGGCTCTGACCCCAGCTTTGCTCTGCTTGAAGGCTTCCCCCAAGTCAAATTAATCCCTCAAAAGGAGAAAGGAGGGCTTGGGAGAGGGCTCAGTCCAGAAAGATTTCCTCCTGAGCATGAGGATCTAAATTCCATCCTCAGAACCTACTTAAACAGCCAAGCATGGTGGCATGCACTTGAAATCTCAGTGCTGGAGAGTCAGAGACAGGAGGATCCTTGGGACTCCCTGGCCAGCCAGGCTGAGCTCCAGGCCAATGAGACCCTGTCTTAAAGGATGTGTACAGTGTTCCTAAGGAACAGCTCCTGTGGTGTCCTCTGGCCTCACGAGCCCATACACACAAGTACGTGCACACCAGCACATACATGTGCAGACACACAAACATGCACACATGCACTATTGTTTTTAAAGAGGAGAAAGGAAAGCAATCCAGTATCTCTCTAGCAGGATATTTCACAGGAAATGTCTCTCCTTAGACTTCAACCCTTATCGTCCAAATTTCTTTCTTTAAAAAAATATTTTTATGTATTATTTTTATTTTGTATGTGAGTGTATTGCCTGCATGTATGGAAATACCCCCATGTCGTGCAGTGCCTGTGGAGGTCAGAAGAGGGTGTTATATCCCCTGGAACTGGAGTTAAGCACCATTATTAGCCACCATGTGGGTTCTGGGAACTAAACTCAGGTTCTCTGCAAGAGCAGCCAGTGCTCTTAGCCACTGAGCCATCTCTCCACCCCACCCCTCAAAATTCCATCTTTCAAAAGCTTCACTGTCATAATTTTCCTGCCCTATGTGGACCCATTCTGTTCCTTTATGTGCTTTTTTAAAGCATTACAGTCTGTTCTATTTCACACAACCTACTTCAGAAAACCGTGTCACCGAGCCGCCATGAACGGGAAAGCGGCATTTCACTACTGCATATTAAATCTAGATTATGGTATGTGCTGCTTCCTGTCCTCGCTTTCAGTAATTATTTCTAACTCTCACAGGTTCATCCAGCTTTAGAGCTTTATGCCTTTAAATTATAGAGTAATCAGCTGCCCTGCGTGACTGTGCGGTCTTTCCGAAGCAGAGGTCCTCCGTGATCTTTGAAGTTCTGGGGAAGGGAATGGAAAAAAAACTAATAGTTTGGGGGGCAACGTTCCCTGAATTCCCATGCTAGTCTTAGCAATCATATCCAGGTAAGCGTCACAGGATCCTCGGGATTGTAACAACACCACCCCGCTGTTACAAGCACCAATAAAAAATAGGGTAAAGACAGCTTAGCCCGTGGTCTGCTGGGAGAATTGGATGGCAATATTGTCCCTGTCCCTTGCGAGGCGTAAAGGGATGTAAACATCTTATAAATATTGATGTGACCATTGGCTGTTGTAGCTGAATATTGTAGGAATCAATCTAAATCATATGTGGCGCCCAGCCACCTGCTGAAAAGAACGTGAATAGGTAATTCTTAGACTTATTTGTTTTTCCACAGGACACAAGCTAGATGGGGGAACGGTACTGGCTGCAGTGTTAGACAGGCTCATTCAGGCTGATTCTCCCTCTGACCTTAAATCTGAACCAGCTTGAAGAAGAAATGGCCTCTCTTGGACCTTTGAAAGCCTTACCTATAGCACCGAATTAACAATCCCGTTTTCTGAGGCTGGTGGAGTTTTAAATGAGATTATGGCATGTGTTGGGAAAGTCCTCTTGGCTTTCAAGTGGCTCTCTGAGAACAGGGTAGCCCATGTGACTGGAGCAGAGATGAACCCTTCAGCCCTCACATCCATGGGCGTGGTTGCTAAGTGATCTTTCACCATAGAGATGGCCGGTCCAGCTGCAAACCCCTGGGCCCCATTGGCCTAGAGGAAGAGTCAGCTTGGCCAAGCCTTCAGCAGTACTCAGTGACCTGCACTGTTACCCTACTGGATCTTTCTGCAAAGGCCACAACAGTCACCCCAGATCCACTGGAATGGGTCCCATCGAAATGTATCCTGGCAGCTGTTTTTTAGAGACATGCATTATTAACTTGATGAAGTACAAACATCCATCTTATGTCAACTCATATTATGGACTGCCCAAAGTTAAGATGGCCATATCTAATAATGCAGATCCAGGGCAGGAGAACTACAGAGCTTCCAATTTTAATAATTCAAAGAGTACCAGGGAGACCTGGTCTCTATTATGGCCCTGAAGCAGGTGATATTTCACCTAAAAAATGTAACCATTTATGACTCTCAGGAACACACACACACACACACACACACACACACACACACACACACAAAATGGTCTGTGGCCAATAAATGAGTTTATACAGTTCTATAAATGAAAAATGTAAAAAATAAAATAAGGGTGGCAGAGGCAGGCTGATCTCTGTGAGTTCAAGGCCAGCCTCGTCTACATAGTGAGTTCCAGGACAGCTGGGGCTACAGGGAGACCCTGCTTCAAAAAGACAAAAACAAAAACAAAAACAAAAAAATAAAATAAAAAAGGGTGGCAGAGTGCTGTGGGTCAGCAACAGCTGTGGAGTCACCTGTCGTCAGCAGGGGGTGACCCTGAGTTCACTACTGGCCTCTGTCCCCGGTTCACCTCCTCTAAATTCAGATGGTAACAAAGGGCACCAAGCAGGCCGGGTTCCAGCCTAGGACTGTGCATTCTCCCAGGGCATGCTGGGTATGCTGGTTAGGTTTTTGGCAACGTGACACAAACCAGAGTCACCCCAGAAGAGGGACATCACTTGAGGAATTGTCTCTGTGGCACTGGCCTGTAGCTGAGGCGTTTTCTGGATTGCTGAGTGATGTGGGGTGGGGGACAGCCCTCTGCGGGTGATGCCACCTCTGAGCAGCTGGTCCTGGCTTGTATATATAAGAGAGAATGCTCAGTAGAGAGCAGAGGAGCAAGTCCATAAGCAGTGTTCCTCCATGGTCTGTGCTTGAGTTCCTGCCCTGACTTCCTTCAAGGATGAGCTGTGATCAGGACATATAAGCCAAACCCTTTCCTTCCAAGTTGCTTTTGCTCAAAGTGTTTTCTCACAGTGATAGAAAGTAACTAGGACAGTGGGGCAGAGCCTACCTGAAGGACCATCTTTCCATCTCTACTGGAGCTCAGATTCAGAACCCCACCTAGTGGCTACTAGCAGGGTGATCCCAGCTAGACACACCAGGCCCTATTCAAACCCAGGCCCCTGGCAGGTGTTTTTTTTTTCCAGAAACTTCTCCTTTTGTGTCTTCACATAGCTGCTACTGGTCTCTCAAGCTCCAGCTGAAATGTCAGTTTCCCCAGGAAGCCCTCTGGTCCTGCCCTCCCTGTCCCACCTGCTCTTTGTACACCTGCCACTGCGACATCTGAATTAGTAATGAAGATACGATGTCCAGCTCCCCCATCCCTGCGTGCTGACTCCAGAATCCTCATCTGTCCTAAATCCAGCACCTACCACCAGGCCGTCCTGTCCGTACCAGGCTGTTAGTGATCTGGACTGAAGCCATGAAAGCGGGTAGAGGGAGGCAAGGCTGGACGCCATTCCGCACTCCTCAGAACTGTTGCTCTTTGAGCAAGAGGATGAACCCTCGCTAGATTTTCTAAACCTCAGTTCCCATCTCACCATGTGTCCGACTTCGTCTTTCTTCCCACAGAGACCCACTTTCCACCCTAGACTCCACCAGGGTGGCTGTTCCCCCCGCACCAGTACCTGCCCAGGCCAGGACTGAAGTCTTTTCCATGCTCCAGCCCTCCAGTACCTACTGATTCCACGGTGGACTGACCCTTGCTGTCAGCCACCCTCTCTACCCGGGCACCCTTCTGTGGTCCTGGCTTGGGCCGCCGCTAGCCCTCCATCCCACCCCTGCGGCCACGTCTGGTGGCACGTCCTAGACGCTCACTGTTTTTCCTGTTCTATTGGATTGCTGCAAGGCCTACCCTGAACTTTGTGAGACGGAGACTAGAGACAGGGGATGGAGAGATGGCAGTTAGAAGTGCATATTGCTCTCGCAGAGGGCTGGAATTTAGTTCCCAGTACCCAAGTCAGGCAGCTCACAACTGCCTATAACTCCAGCTCCATAAATATGACTATATGAATATAAAATATGACTCCATCTTGTAGCCTCAGTGGGTACTGCACTCACATGCACAACCCGCCCCCCACACACACACACACATTCACACATCCTTTTTTAAGATGAGACCCAACTCAGTTCCTAACACTTCAGTCCTGTATCATAGCTACTTAGAAGTGTCGTTGTCCCAGCCAGAGCCAGCGTCTGTCAGGACCCAAGATGGAGCATCACTTTCTCATCCTAATTGGCTGGGCCACCAAAGGCAGTTGGATAATTGGCACCTTCCAACCAACATCGTCACATCACCCCCTTAATCACTCCCCTGCAGCCTACCCACAGGAAATGGACATTATTTCAGTTGTGTAAGTTAATGAAACTGACCCAGAATTGAAATGTCACTACGTCTGCCGTGACCTTACCGTCCCATAGATTTGTTTCCACTGAGAAGCTTCAGGATTTGCATGATGGGAATGAATAATGTATTATTAAAAGAATAAATCAGCGTGTGATCTACATGAACAATGTCTTCATGCCAGGCTGGGTGAAGGCGGGATGAGTTGGTGTGTTTATACAGAAACAGGCTTAAAGATATACAACCGCATTGCTGCAAGTCCTTTAAGGTTACAGTGGTAAAAGATCCCTGTGTGGCTTTCGGTTGGTGGACTGAGTGGAATGCAGGGTTACAGGCGTCCTGTGTTGGCGCCCCTTCCTACTGACTGAGCAGTCTTGCCAAAACCCAAGGCCTCAGAGAGTCAAGTGTCTTCATTATAAAATGGCGCCACCGTCTAATGTAGAAAAGCCCTAATGGTCAGGTGGCGGGGCCCAGTGGGCTGGGACTCGTCCTGACAGTGAGCATGGTTGCATGGGTGGGAAAGCTGACCACAGGGCCTTCCTTGGGATAGGTTTTACTGTCAGCCTAGACCAAATATTTAGTGTTGGAAGGCCCCGGCTTTCTCACTTCTCAAGAGAAATTGCTGGTGTGGCACACAGTGAAGTCAGTGGCAGTCTGCTTGGCCTGAGAACTCTCTGCCAACATCTGTACGGTCATCCTAAGGACAGCTGCAGTTGGTTTCGTTCAGCTCCCGTGCTCACCTTTCAGACCCGTCACAGTCATTAATAGATGGGTTGCTTGGGTTCTCTAGGAATAGTTAAGACGGCTTCCATCTAACAAACTATTACTTTAAAGATTTATTTTAATGTTTAATTATGTGTATGCATGTGTGTCTGTGTGGGTGTGTGTGCAAGTGAGTACAGGTGTCTGTGGGAGGCCAGAAGAGAACATCAAATCCCCTGGAACTGAAGTGCAGACAGTTGAAACACGTTCATTGTGGGTGCTGGGAACCAAACTCGGGTCATCTGCAAGAGCAGCAAGTGCTCTTAACCCCGAGTGGTCTCCCCAGCTAACTGTTGTTCACGGAGCCCCCTTCTGTGTGTTAGATCAGAGGCTTGATGTGCATTAACTTGTTCCAACTTCTGGAAAACAGTCTCCAGGAATGCACTCGTCATAACAACCTGCAGACTGAGGTAAAGGAGTTCTGTGACTTCCCTGCATCACATGGCTCAGAAGCAGGAAGGCTGGGATTTGGAATCAGCCTCTGGGGCTGTGAAGCCTTTAGCCGCAAATGTGACGTTATACTTGTATGGTTACAGTACTGGCAGGCAGGGCAATGCCAAAGAATGCCTGCTCCTGCTGGGCCCTTCTTGGTTTAAGCAGTTCCTTCCCCAGACCCGCAAACCAGGGTCCTGCCTCTGTAGGAGGTCAAAGAATGGGCGTCCAGAAGATGAGTCTAGGCTAACCCCCTGTGAGCCGAGAACGTGCTCTGTAGCTGAGGTGCTTGTAGAGGGATTTGGGGACACTCAAGGGGTGCAGACTTTTCTGGACCTAATGTAATCAAAAGAGTCCTTAAAAGTCAAATATTTCCTGGCTGAGTAAGAGAGGATGACGTGAGTTTGGATGAAGAGAAGGGAGGTCCCACCGGCACCCTGCTATGAGAGGACTTGTTCCCACACCCGCAGCCTCTGATAGTCCGCCTGCCTCTGCCTCCTGAGTACCGGGATCGAAGGCGTGTGCCACAGGCTCGGCCGCATCTATTTTTCTTCACTGTTTGAAGCACCAGAAGGGCGCTTTGGGCTCACGGTCTCAGACGTTGTGGACCACAGAAGGCGCCGCTCAGTTGGAGGTGGAGAGGTGGAACCCCTTGGCACAGGAACATACATCAGAGGCTGCGCCCCTCTCTGCCCATAGGTGACAGATGAGGCTTCCCTCTTGGCTTTTCTTCCACCTGCCCCCTCCCTAGAGGGCTGCTTCCCAGGCTTCCCACGTCAGGGCGAGTTTTCCCTCCTCAGTCACCTCTGGGAACAGCCTCAAGACAAGTGGACGGCTCTCCGTCGGTCCAACGTGTTGACCATCAGGATTAGCCACCGCGCAGGGTTCTCCACCTCCCTCCCCCTGTGCTGCAGTGAAGACCTGAGAACAGTCTTTTTCTCTCTGTACGCCAACTTGCAGACATTTTTGCCACAGCACTTTTCATTCTGCCTAAAACCTGGGACAAAGGATCAAGATAAGAAGCTTGTGTGGACTGGGGCTCCGGGAGTATCTAAACTTCTTGGCTTTTACCTGACTGGCTTTGATTCCTAATGCTGTCATCTGATGGCTCTGTGACTTCGGTTTAGTGGCCTAACCTCTCTGATTTTACCTGAAAGGTTGATATTAAACCACCTTACAGGGATACTGTAAGGGTGTGGGTGAGCACCTACAGTCCTAAGATGCCAGACAAGGGCTGTGGCTTTTGATTTCTGGTTAAGGTTGAAATATCAGCAGAAATATGACAGGGTATGTAAATACACAGGGTATGTGAACAGCCAGAGAACAGAGTGGTTACTATATTTTGGGCTAAGTTCTAAGCATTCCACATGTGCTAACTCTCTCACGCTCACTACATGTGGGGATCTATTATTCCCATTGTACAGATGGGTGCTCAAGGCATGCAGAGACTCAACCACCCACCAGGTTAGCTGCAGGGCTGGGGTTGGATCCAGGCTCCACCCTGAACTCAGCTCTCACTCTACATCACAGCCACCCTCTGGGCAGTGAGAACTCCAAGTTCAAGTGGGTAGAAGGCAGATTCTCAGTGGCCCTAGTTCGGATAGGACCAAAAGCCACTCGGGAGGACGGCGTTCACTTGGCTTGCTCCCAGGTCACAGCCCGTTATGATGGGGCGTCAAGGCAGGAGCTCCAGCAGCCACCACATCCCCTCCAGGCGAGAGTGGAAAGGCTGGATCTTTGGTTGCTTGAGTTTGAGTTTGTCCAGCTTTCTCCTGTCTTTATAATTCAGGACTGCCTGCCTAGGCAGTGGTGCTGCCCACGGAGGGCCAGGCCCGCCTACATCCATTAACAAGCAAGACCGCCCCCCCCCAGACATGCCCACAGGCCAACCTGATCTGGGCAGTCCCTCACTGAGACTCTCGCCCCAGGCGATTCTGGGTTGTGGCAGTTGGAACTAAGCAGCACATCAGTCTCTCTCTTCTGGTGCGCAGACCTGGTTCTGAGTAACGGGATATTTTGTTCTCTGGGTTGTGAAACAAAAGCCGTCTTCAGTTCAGCTTGAGAGCTGGGGTCCTTCAGTGGTGGAAGAAAACATTCCAGAAAAACCCAAAGGACAGCAACAGCCAGAAGCCCAACGTACACTGTCCTGGACAGTTCTCCAACACTGAAGGACACAGCTGATGACCTTTGACCTTCAGGCTTTGGCCGAGGCACCTCTGGGTGGTTTTGCTTCTCCCTCTAATCACACATCGGTCTCTTATTGCCACTGCCACAAAACAACAAGAACTGTGGCTTAAATGACACAAGTGTGTCATTTTATAGTTCTGGAACTCAGAAGAGGTACAAAGGACTGTGGGTAAGAATCTAGGCGTTGGCTGGGCTGGTTACTTTTTGGAGGCTCTAGGGGGAAATCCATTTCCTTTCTGGCTTCTAGAAGCTGCTCATATTCCTTAGCAGTTGGCCTTATCCTCCACCTTTATTATATTTATTTATCTGTGTGTGTATGTGTGTATGTGTGTGTGTGTGTGTGTGTGTGTGTGTGTGTATCATGGTATATGTGTGGAGATCAACTTTTAGGACTTGGTTCTCTCTTTTCACCATGTGGGTCCTAGGCATTGAACTCAGGTCCTCAGGCATGGTGGCAAGCGCCTTTACCAGCTAAGCCATCTTGCCAGACTGTGTCCTCCATCTTTAAAAAGTGGAAGGCCATCCTGGTCTACACAGTGAATTCCTGACTAGTTGGGGCTACAAAGGGAGACCTTGGCTCAAAGAAAAACAAAAAAGTAAAACACAAAATAAAACAAAGTAGACTCAATCAGGAATTTTTTCAACTTCATACACCTACAATGTTATAGATAAACAGACAAACCAAGACCATTTCCTTGTCTGTAAGATGAGGATAATAGACTCACCTAATGGCCTAGTTGCATTTCTGCTGCTAAAATACCCCAACCCAAAGCAAGTTAGGGAAAAAGGTATTTATTTGGGTTATAATTCCAGGTTACAGTTCTTTATTGTGGGGAAGTCAAGGCAGGAACTTAAAGCTGATTCACATCCACAGTCAGGAGCAGAGAGAGGGGAAATGCCTGGGTCCCTGCTTGCTGACTCCTCTCTTACACCCCCAGCCTAGGGAATGGTGCCACCCACAGAGTGCTGCATCTTCCTACATCAATCAGCAGTCAAGACAATCCCCCACAGACATACCCACAGGCCAACCCAATGTAGACAATCCCTCATTGAGTCTCTTCCCAAGCGATTTTAGGTTGTGTTAAGTTGGCAATTAAATCTAACCAGCACACCTGGCTTAGAGGTTATGCACGCTTGCAAATGTTGAGGCCACACCCAGTTTAGAGGTTGGCACCCATGAGCGACCTCAAAACAGCAATTGCTGTTACTGTTACAGCGATAATAGAATCACATCAGATGCCGTTGAGATCACAGGACTGCATACCGAACTGTAAAATGGAAGCAATCTTTATTTTCTAAGTACCAAGTTCCTATAAATTTATCCTCTGAGTAACAAGAAACCTCACATGATATGAGAATGGGACATAATCTTACAGCTCTTCCCCTAGTGACCTCAGTGACTTTCTCAAGGAAGGGTACACAGGAGGTTTCCTGGGTAAACCAGGACTGGTCTCACCAGGTTCCAGCAGAATGTTTAATTGCAAGCATTCAAAACAGGCCATACGTGTACTCCACCACCACCACATACAGGACCCCAGTGCAGCTCCGTCACTGAGTGCAAACCTCACACAAATCGCTTAATAACCCTGCTAATGGCTGCAATAGTTAAACGTGTTCCATTTTAATAACAACTTCATGCATGCCTTCTCTCTTAAATCTAAATAACACCCCAGCTGCTGTTCCAAAAGGAGTACTATAACTGGCTATTTGCCATCGTAAAGATGGGGAAATTTGGGTTAATCACATTTTAAAGGGGGGAAAGTGTATTTAAAGAGATTTCAAATTGCAAAATTAAAACTGCACACGTGAAATGATTTTCCCATTAACGTCTTCCCCTTAGGGAATGGCTCCCTGAGCTGCAGCTGGGCTGTCGGAGAGGGTTCGTTACCCTTCCGAGACAAGAGAAGTGGAACAGCATCTCCCAAGACATGCTTTTGCAGGTGCTAAGAAAGTCCCGGCCCTGATGGGTTCTTCTGTGGTACCTTGTAGTGGTGCCCTGGTCACCTGCATGCTGTGAACATTGTATCCCAACAGCAATTAACTGCTGGGACTATAGGCTGCTCCAAGAGGCGTTGAGAGAGAATTTCAGCAGACATTAAAACCTGTCTGCACTGATAGAGATGTGCTGGGTATATTTCTGCCTTCATTCTCTTTTTTAATATTTAATTTTATCTTTAATTATGTGTACACATGTATGTCTACATGTGGATTTGTGCACAGAAATGCAGAGCCTATGGAGACCAAAAGAGGGCGTCATATTCCCCGGAGCTGGAGTTCCAGGCAGTTGGATGCTGGGAACAGAGCTCAGGTCCTCTGAAACAGCAACAAGCCCTCTTAACTGCTGAGCCATCTCTCCAGCTCCTCGTTCTTGTCTTTAAATAATTCATTGTGAGTTTTGCACTGGTTCACGTCAAGATTGAGACTGTTCAATGCCAAGTTTTTCCGGATCTTTTCTTTCTTGTTAGTCCCTGTGGTTGAGGGATCTTGGCTGTGTGACTGGCTAATTAGCAAGAGTCACCTTGAGGAATGTCCCTGGTGGCCAAGCTGAGTTTGTCTTGCATGAGTTTGTCTAAACAGCTCGGCCAACCTGAGCGCAGGACGGCGCCCCGTTTAGGGACAGGAGAAGCTCATTAGAAGATAAAACAGAAGTCATTCCACATCACCCACCGTCCCTGAGGATCCCTTGGCCTTTTCGTTTTTCGGTGTTCCAGGTTTGCTGCCTTGAGAAGTTAAATCCATTGTCAGACACCTGGGCTGGAGAGGCGATAATATGCATGACTAGGATTTCAGACTGTAGTCCAAAGAATTTGCATTGAATCCAAGCCAATCTGGTGAGATATATTAAAATTAACAGACATCCTTTTTTACCCAGCAATCCTTTTTCTGCAAAGCTGACCTAGAGGAAATAAAACCTCAGGACTTGAGTCTTTATGTCCGTGGTGTCTGTTGGGATGTTGGTTTTTTGTTTGCTTGGCTTTGGGTTTTGTGTTTTGTTGCTGTTTGGGGTAGTTGAGTTGTTTCTTTTGTTTGTATTTGGCTTGGTTTTGGCTTTTGGGAAGTGGGCACTGACCTTGAACTCATGATCCCTCTGCCTCAACCACCCAAGTGCTGTGATTTCAGGTGCGCGTCACCATGCCTGGCTGAGGCTCTGTTTTTGTCGGTGCGAAAAAGGGAATGAAAATTATTAGGTGTCCATCTGCACTGTACAGCCTTCTGTCCTAATTTCATCTCTGTTGCTGTGATAAAATATCCTGGCAGAAAGCAATTTAAGGCTGCAAGAGTCTGTTCTGGCTCGCAGTTCCAGATTACAATCCTTCGTTGTGGGAAGGTCAGGCAGCAGGCGCTTGAAGGGGCTGATCACATCTCACCCACAGCCAGGAACAGAGGGAGAAGGAATGCAAGCTCGCTTCCACAGCCGCTTTCTCTTTATACATCTAGAACCCCAGCCCTGTGAATGGTGCCTACCCACTTTCGGCCTGAGTCCTCCCACATCAGTTAAGGTAGTCAAGACAATCCCTTCAGGTCAACCTGATACAGACAGTCCCTCACTGAGCTCTGGCCAAGTTCTAGGTTGTGGCAAGTTGACAGTTAAACCTAACTGCCACATGTCCCCTACCATGAAATATAATTTGGCTCATGAAAAGTAACTAAAAAGAAGAATGAAGTTACCATTGTTTTGTGGGGAAAAAAAATCAAACGTTCCCTGTGTGTTTAAAGTACCCTATAAGGTAGTAAGACACAGGTTGGGCACATTTCCATTTCTTGAGAAACATAAATGGGAAATTAGAATAAAATGTTGCAAGTGAACTTTTTACCTATAAAATGGCTACACATAAGGCGCGTTGGCCCATGCCTGTAACCCCAGTACTTGAGAGACTGAGCCATGTGGATTGCCACACGATTAAGGCTGCCTGGGTTATACAGTGAATCTGGGGTCAGCCTGGGCTACAGGGCAAGACTTTGTCTCCAAAAACTAAAAATAAAAAATAAAAAAGAAGTGGATGTTGATGAAAAGGTTAAAAAGAATTATCTGGGAATAAATATATGACTTGATTTTGGTGGAACTTTGGCCAAAGTTTAATCATATTTCTGTTCTTTTAATATTGAACTTGTAATAAGATAACATCATCAGGATCAGTTATGAAGAGAAATTATAAAATAACCTCGAGAGTAGGGGAGATAGCTCAGCTGGTAACGTGCCTCACAAGCATGAGGACCTGAGTTCAATTCCCAGCACTCATGTAAAAAGCTAAACATGGTAGCGGGCTTGTGATCCCAGGGCTGGGGATGTGGCAACAGATGGACCCCTGGTTCTCACTGGCCGCCCAGCCTAGGTCCAGGCAAAATGAGAGACCCTGCCCCAAATAAGAAGGTAGACGGCCCCTGAGGAGCAACACCCAAGATTTACCTCTGGCCTTCACACACATGTTCACATAAACATACACATGCACCACATATGTACATGCATACACATGTACTACACAGGCACACACATACAGCACATGCATGCAAACAACACATGTACACCACACACAACACTTGAACCCACACACACACAGTGTAGCTCTAGTTAGGTAGGAGAGGAAATGGCTGATCCAAAGGTTCTCCTCAAGGTGTGGAAAGGGAGAGCTGGGGGCTCCACTCGAGCCGTCAGGGGCTGGCCAGGAGGCGTCCTCTCTGTCCTCATCCGTCCTCCATCCCTCCCACGGCTCGGTGTGAGCATTGCTGTGAACTTCAAGGAGGTTCATGTATTTAAAATGAGAATTTGGGGGGTCTTCAGCTCAGCACTGCCCATGATCCTTTGTAACAGGTTAAACACTTTCAATGAATCCAAAGATGGGGGCACTCTCAGCTGAGTGACCTGAGCTAGTGGAGTGACTGGAATGTGGGTCCCGGTGGGTGTTCACTGCTTGCTTTTTATGGCGTCACCTACAAGCTGCCCTTGTGCTGGGCTTTACAAGTCTCCTATTAAGACACCTTCTTAAGTGTCTGGATGGTGTTTCTAGCTGTGTCACAAGTCAGTAGCCTTTGAAGCAGAGCCTCAAGCTAAATTTGAGCTGTTTCTTGCACCGAGTAGCTCTCTCATTGATGACCTGAGTCTGGCCGCATGAGGCTGCTGATGAGCAGGGAGGATGTGGGCTGTTTCTACATTCCCTTCACTCCCCAGAGCGCCAACATCCAGCCTGCTTGACAGGTGCTGTTTTTAAGTTTCCCACAACCTTGACCACACCAGAGAGCTGGGGTAGACATCACCTCAATCACTTCTTCATTCTACACCTGGGCTCAGGGCCAGAGAGGGCCAGTGAGTGTCCACAGCCGCTCAATTTGTCTCATAGTTGGATAAGCAAATAGGTCTTCAGATTCCTGAGCTAGAGTTGGCTCAGCCATCCCAGACTGCCACTCGCCACCTCCAAATTGAAATGATACACACTAGCGAGCGGCTCCTTGAAGCAAAGATTAACCCTGGCAGGGAGGTGGCATGTGCCAGGTGTGGAGAGCACAGCTGGGCTTCATACAGGCTGAGTGCCGGGACCACGGCCTCCATTGTGTGTAAACGTGTTTGTGTGCATATATGTGTGTTCCTGTGTGTGTGTCGCTCACTGTAATACCCAGCAAGATGCATAGTGCCGCATAGTGGTGGTCAAATTGGGGGTCCTGTATTCCTAGTCAGGGATCAGAAAGAAGATAATGCCCCAAAGAACCCTCAATCCCAAGGAGAAGCAGGTCAGGTGCGCTGGACAGCCTTTAGTGTCAACTTGACACACCTGGGTAGGGGGATTGCCTCCAAGGACTGGCCTGTGGCCATGTCTGTGGGGCATCTTCTTGATTGTTGGGTGATGTGGGAGGGCACACACTATAAAAGAATAAATATGATAAATTTTTTGTTACTAACACAAGATGCACAGAGGAATGCCACATAGTGATGACTGAATTAGAAGTCCTTTATTAATAGCCTGCTGTCAACAAGGAGGCTAAAGCCCAAAAGAACTTTCAACCCCAAGGAGAAGCAGAGCAGGTTTATAAAGCTTTAAAATCATAATTACATCATGCCAGGGGCAAAGCCAATAACCATTGTTACACCAGACCAGGGGCAGGTCAGTTAACAAAGAGGTTTTCAGTTAACAAAAAGTTTCAGTTAGGAAAAAATAAGTTTCTCAGAACATGGGAACAATGGACTCCATAGAGATGCAAGTATAGCTGGGAGGGGGGATGTGCTACCCGGCTACTTAGAAGTTTCCCAGTATTGTAGAAACAATGCACTCCCTGAAACTGTCTGCATGAGACATTCTGCCTGGCTGGCTGTAGTGGGAATGGCTGGACAAAAACACAAGGTAAAGCGGAAGTCAGCCAGAGCAAGATGGAGTCAGTTCTGCCCTGTCACTCTCCTGTGGCAGTCAGAGGACAACCTCAGGAGTTACTCCACCTTTTGTTCCAGTGGTGTCCCCTTGCCTTGAACTTCACCGCAGAGGCCAGGCTGACTGCCCCACAGGCTTTCAGGGTTCCTCCTGTCTCTGCCTCCGCAGTGCTGGGATTGGACACGTGCGCCACCATGCTCGGCTTTTCGTGTGGGTTCTGGGGATCTGAACACACGGGTCAGTTGTGCTTGTGAGACCAGCACTTTATGGACTGAGCCATTGCCCCAGCTCCAGTCCTCTACATTTTTTTTTTACAGAAAAATTCATTTTTAGTACGTGCGCCACCATGCTCGGCTTTTCGTGTGGGTTCTGGGGATCTGAACACACAGGTCAGTTGTGCTTGTGAGACCAGCACTTTATCGACTGAGCCATCGCCCCAGCTCCAGTCCTCTACATTTTTTTTTACAGAAAAATTCATTTTTAATACAATCGACATTAAGATGTTTGCACATGTGTTTCTAATCTCTATATATCTGA
>NW_008333281.1:2194046-2197040 GCF_000622305.1 Nannospalax galili | reverse complement strand
CAAAGTATGTCTGTTAAACATCCAAGAAGGTTAGTTCCACCAGTCTGGTACTTTTAATTACTGTGTGTCATGTAGATAAATCCTGGGCGAAGACCAGTTGTTCTCAGATAAACCTTACCTAGACATATAGTTAAAGGCTAAGGCTCACAACCATAAATGACAGGTCCTCTGCTTTTTAGCCATATGACCTCAGCTGGACTCTTTGGCCTCTCTGTGCCTCAGTTTCCCCTCCTATGAGTGGGAATGTTGATAGTGTGTTCTCCTGGGGCCACTGCCAGCATTCTTTAGGCACAGTCCTCCAGCTAATTCGCGATCGGCTGTTACTGTGGTTCCCAGCATCTGTCCCTCCTCTCCCTGGGCAGCATGCATGTCAAGTGAACTCAGTCCTCTGTAGTCTGAATCAATGTCTGTTGTCCTGACTTCTTCACATAAAACTGGACCTCCAAGACCCTTCTAGACTCCATTTCCCCTGCTGCTGACCTGGCTGATGGTGCTGCAGAAAGCATAGCCTTAATGGGAGATAGAAGAATGGCCCCCTGGAGCTTGTGACTTATGCTCAGCAGGAGAGACTTCGCAGAGAGATTCAGAGAGAGAGAGAGAGGGAGAGAGAAAGGCTCTGGATTATCTGAGTTTATCTTAATATATCAGCAAACATCTCTGTCAGAGTCAGGGCTGATTTGACTCAAAAGGACATGATATAATGTGACCACAAGCCAAGAGATAAGAGCAACCCAGGGCCCGGGAAGAGGCAAGCAGTGGAGCCTCCCAGAGCCCCTCCGGGGAGGGTGGCCCTGGAGCTGCCTTCATTTTGCCACAGTGAGACAGATTTGGGGTTTCTGGCCCCACCACTAGAAGAGAATAAAATTGTATTGCTTTAAGTCAATCAGCCTTCAGTAATTGGGGAGAGCAGCCACCTAGAGACTCCCACAGCGCAGAAGGCACCTCTGTGCCATCCAAGAGTAGAGGGTGCTCCCCATTCTATCTTTGTGCACCTGGCCCACTTCAGTGCTCACACCTACACCTGTGCTTGGAACCTGGTAGCCCTTAAGAAAACATCCCTGGGTAATTTGTCTCCTACAGGGACAGTGCCTTCCTACTTCCCACAACCTGGCCATTTACCCCCATGTCCAGGGTACACAGCTTAGTGCTCTTGTGTCCTAGCTTCTCCAGAAACAGCTTCCAAATTAGCAAATGGCTGATGACAGGTGTCTTCCCAAGTAGTCTGTGAGCTCTACTGTACCATGACATTGTGAACCAGCCTTGTCTTAGCCTGGCTCACAGTAGGTGTTTCACAAGCGCCCTACTACGGGGTGACCATCTGCCCCCATAACTAAGACAGTCTTGAAGCTTACTGACTACTTTAGTGACTTTTCTCATTAACCTCTGTGCCATCCAAGAGTAGAGGGTGCTCCCCATTCTATCTTTGTGCACCTGGCCCACTTCAGTGCTCACACCTACACCTGTGCTTGGAACCTGGTAGCCCTTAAGAAAACATCCCTGGGTAATTTGTCTCCTACAGGGACAGTGCCTTCCTACTTCCCACAACCTGGCCATTTACCCCCATGTCCAGGGTACACAGCTTAGTGCTCTTGTGTCCTAGCTTCTCCAGAAACAGCTTCCAGATTAGCAAATGACTGATGACAGGTGTCTTCCCAAGTAGTCTGTGAGCTCTACTGTGCCATGACATTGTGAACCAGCCTTGTCCTAGCCTGGCTCACAGTAAGTGTTTCAGAAGCGCCCTACTACGGGGTGACCATCTGCCCCCATAACTAAGACAGTCTTGAAGCTTACTGACTACTTTAGTGACTTTTCTCATTAGCATGACCAAATACTTAACAAGAAGCAACTTCATTAAGGGAAGAAGGTTTTATGTGGCTCACAGTTTAAAAGGATACAGTCCCTGGTAGAGGGGAACGCATGGCAGCCAGCCAGAAGCGCCCTACTACGGGGTGACCATCTGCCCCCATAACTAAGACAGTCTTGAAGCTTACTGACTACTTTAGTGACTTTTCTCATTAGCATGACCAAATACTTAACAAGAAGCAACTTCATTAAGGGAAGAAGGTTTTATGTGGCTCACAGTTTAAAAGGATACAGTCCCTGGTAGAGGGGAACGCATGGCAGCCAGCACGTGAGGCAGCCGGTCACATGGCATCCGCAGTCAGGAAGCAGAGAGATGGATGCTGGTGCTCAGCTCGCTTTCTCCTTTTTATTCAGTCCAGGGATGGTGCTGCCCACATTCAGGGTGGGTCTTCCTACCTCAATTAACCTAATCTAGAAACTTCCTCACAGATATGACCAGGGGCTTGTTTCCATGGTGATACTAAATCCAATCAAAACAACAGTTAGCCATCGCAAGGAATATGATTACGTATTTTGCCATGTGGATAAACGAGGAATCTTTGCATCTTCTTTTGGTTCTACTGTGAGAAAACTGGACATAACAATAAATCTGTCATGTTAGCAGGGCAGTGTGGGGCACACTGGTAATCCCTGCACTTGGGAGGCTGTGGCAGGAGGATCAGGCACTGAGAGGCCAGTCTGGGCCACATAATGAGACCCTGTCTAAAAAATCTTAGACAATTCAGTGGCCTTGATTACATATACAGTGGTATACAGACATCATCAGTGTCTGTTTACAAAATGTTTTCACCACCCTGAACAGGAACTCTGTACCCACTGGGCACTAACTCACTTAGCCCTACCTCCCTACCCAAGCCACTGATAACTCACATTCTAGATAAATATAGAGTATTATAGATAAATACAAATATAGTATTTGTCCTTTTCCATCTGGCTTTCTGTACTTATCACAGTGTTTTCAGGATTCATCTGCACTACATCCTATGTCCAATCTCTATTCCTTTCCATGTAATAATATTTTGTAGTTTATTTTGTAGTTTATCTATGTTTAATAATACTTATGGATATAGTACAGTTTGTTTACCTAGTTACCTGTTGATCACATTTAGTTTGTGTCTACCAATAGCTATA
>NW_008333281.1:2176172-2194012 GCF_000622305.1 Nannospalax galili | reverse complement strand
TATCTATCTATCTATTTGGGAGTGGTTCCACTTTCTACCAGGAGAGTTCAGAAAATAACTTGCAGGAGTTGGTTCTCTACTTCTGTCATGTGGGTCTCGGGGATCAAACTCAGGTCATCAGGCTTGGTGGCAAGGACCTTTACCCACTGAGTCATCTTGCCAGCCCTGAATCTATATAATGTTTTTTAAGGAAGATTGAATCACTTTAGGATTTTCCTTTTTGCTTGTCATACAGATCTGACCTCTTCCATTCCCAGGGGAGAAGAATAAAGTCAAGTCAATCCATCAGAATGCTGAAAAACTGAAGATCACAGCTTGTAAAGGTCGTTGAAAATGAGAACAGGTTAGGAGAGAATGTGGTGAAGGTGGTGGGGAGCTAGTCTGCCCTCCTCCTCCCTCTCCTCCTCCTCCCTCTTCTCCTTCTCCTCCTCCTCCCCCTCCTCCCTCTCCTCCCTCTCCTCCTCCTTCTCCTCCTCCTCCTTCCCCCGTTCTCCCAGCTGCATGGCAGAGGCCTGTTCCCACCCAGCAGACAGGAAATCAGGTGCATATGGCAAGACCCCACAGGTTTCCTCGTGTTTAATGACTCCTTGGGCATCAAAGGAAAGACCCCAACTGAAGTCAGAGTAGAATGCTGCGGGAGGGGCCAAGGATGTGTTACCCACTGAAAGGCAGCCATTGAGCTGTCGCACTCATTTTTTAAGATTATTTAATCAAGGCAAAATTCACATAATATAAAAATGAACTGGTTTTGTACTTTTATGTTTGTGGTCCTGGAGAGCAAAGCCCTAAATATTAGCCATCTTTAGATAAGCATTGTCCACTGGTAACACGGGACACCCTTCTGTATGCTAACACACCGAAAGAAAACTCTGTCCATTAAGTAGCTGGTCTCTGCCCTAGTTACTTTTCTCTTGGCTGCAACAAAGTTCCTAGTGACAGTACCTTGGGGGAAGAGGGGTGTACTCTCTCAATTTGAGGGTGTGCAGCCCTCCGTGGTAGGGAAGAGTGTGGCATGGTGTGGTGGCTGGGGTCTCCGAGTGGCTGGGTCCATAGTGGTGGGAGCTTGTGGTAGCATCTGTTTTAGTTGGTATAGCCCCCAAGGCCCGCCTCCCAGTGGCACACTTCCTCCAGCCAGTGTCCACCTCCTAAAAGTTCCCCAACCTTCTACAATAGTATGGCCAGCTGGGAACCAAGTGTTTTTATAACACATGAGCCTAGGGGGTTGAGGGGGCACTGTGCCTCCAAGCCCACAGCTTGGATGCAACTCCTGGCAACTGTAATCTCTGTGGATTTGCCTCTTCAAATACTCCCTTTAATTGGAATGCTGCAGCATGCAGCCTTCCGGATTATCAGCATCATAATGTTTACTGACACCCATGCATCCCTTCCCCACTCCTCATGGCTGTATCATAGTCCTTCTATGAATAGACTCCATCTCATGGCTGTATCATAGTCCTTCTATGAATAGACTCCATCTCATGGCTGTATCATAGTCCTTCTATGAATAGACTCCATCTCATGGCTGTATCATAGTCCTTCTATGAATAGACTCCATCTCATGGCTGTATCATAGTCCTTTCTATGAGCAGACAACATTTTGTTCAGCCGGCCATCCATCCACTAACAGTCTGGCTCCACCTTCTGGCCGAGATGGGTACCACTGCTATGCACGTGCATTCTGAAGCAGCCATCCTTAAGTGTGCATCAGCGAGTGTACACCAGGACTCCCACTCTGTGCTGTCGATACCACTGATGCATTTCCTCTGCACACAGACTTGGTAAAGCATGTAGGGCTGTGTGAAGGAGCAGCCGTTTCCTGCAGATACAGTCAAGGCTTTAATCCAGTCACATCTGCTAAGTCCCTCGGCCGAGGTAACACTCCCAGGTCTCAGGGATCAGGAGGCCCTGGACATCATTGGGGTTGGTATTCGGTCCAGTACATACAGAGAGTTTGGGGTCATTTAGAAGTCAGCTGGAAGACCCACACCCAGACTCAAGGTGCTCCAGCAGAGGGAGCAGTGTGGGTGAAGAGCCCAGGCAAGGGGTTCTGTTTCAGATAGGCATGGTATTGAGAGAGAGCCTTGGTCTCTGTTGGTGAAGTTTAAAACACGTATCCCTTGGGACTGGAGAGAAGGCTCAGTGGTTAAGAGCACTGGCTGCTCCTGCAGAGGACTGGAGTTCAGTTTCAAGTACCCACATGGTGGACTAACGACTATCCATAATTCCTGTTCCAGGGGATCTGAAGCTCTCCTCTGGCCTCCATGGGCACTGCATGACATAGGTACACTTACATACATGCAGGCAAAACACTCACACTTAAAATAAAATTTTAAAACTCTTTTAAAAAATGAAAGACCTGGCGGGGCTGGGAGATGGCTCAGTGGTTAAGTACTTGGTATACAAACCGGAAGACCAGAGCTGAGATCCCCAGAACCCACATAAAACACCAGATGGGCATGGTGGCCCACCTGGAATTCTAGCTTTGGAAAGCAGAAATGGGGATTCCCCCCCCCACCACCACCGAGAGCAAGCTGGCTAACAAGACTAATCGTATCAGTGAACTCTGGGTTTGACTGAGAAACCCTGGCTCAGAGAATAAGATGCAAGAGTGGTTAGTGGAGGATTCCCGACATCAGCCTCAGGCCTCCACGTGCACATGCACGTGCATCCACAAATGTACACCTATGCACATGTAAAACCATGCATGCATGCCACACCAAAAATGGAAAGACAAATGAATACATTTTTAAAGGACCCGGTACATAGATAAATTGACCCGACCGAGGAAGGTACGGGTGGTCCACTGGTTAATAAAGGAATAAGCTAGTGTTAAGGAGCTCACAGGAGATAGAAAAGGCACTAGGGGAAGAATTAAGAGCTTGAGCAAAGGGCCTGTGGTGAGTGGGAGTGCAGTGAGGATGGAAGAGTAAAGTAGAGCATAGGAGCCTGGGTGCGGCTAAGGCTGGAGACGGAGATGGGCAGGACCTGAGCCCTGTGGTATCTGGGCCTCGTTGACTGATGGTATCTTTAGCCTAATACAAATAGGAAGCTCTTAAAGCACATCCAGACTGCAGCCTTCAGACTGCAGCTGCCCCAGGATACAAAAAGTCTGACACGATCATAAGTCTGCTTAACATTGTGAAACATTTTTGCAATTTCTTTTTTATTACATTTGCTTTGCATGTGTGTGTGTGTGTGCGTGTGTGTGCATGTGTGCAGATCTCCATGACACAGCATGTGTGGAGGTCAGAGGCCAACTTACAGAAGTTGGCTCTCACCTTCTACCACCATGTGGGACCCAGGAATCGAACCCAGATCCTCGGGTTGGGTGGTAAGTGCCTTTATCCACTTTGTCATCTCACCGGCCCTAGGATTTCTTTTGGTGCTTGAGAGTGAACTTTGAAGATGACAGTGTCTGTGGCAATGTCCAAAGGATAGACATGCTGGTATCTGCAAGTACTTTGCATGATGGAGGGGTACAGCCATGGCTGTGTGTTGGAAAGATTTCTATGGTTTGAATATTAAGGAGCAATGAAGAGAGAAGCAAACAGCCCAGCCGCTACAAGACCATCATGTTGGTCTCAAAAGACACAACAGGGATGGACCCTGACCTGACGACAGAGTCCAAGGGAAGAGCCAGCCTTGGGGCTGTTTGGGAGCGAAAACCAACCGCACTTGTGACAGGCTGAGTATTAGGACGGCAGCAGCACAGGCGGCTGAGACGAGATTCGAATTTCGTGACTGCCGCAATCTGAATTTAAGATGGGGGCTTGGGGACTGCAGGTGACTCGGGCCATAGGTCCTACTCTGCTCGGTTGAGCACATGCCTGTCTCATTGGCTGAAAAAAGAGGGTAGTGAGGGAAAGGTGGCTGTTAAGGCCTTAGGAGCATTATTGAATGACAGCTTCGGAGATCTGAGTAACAAAATGACTCGCAGCTGTGGTGATGTGGCTGCCGTCAGATGGAAACAGGTGGGAACCTCAGACAGGAGCAGGCGCTGTTCCACCCCAGTTGTCCAGGAGGCCCAGAAGTGCACCCTGGCTACATGGCTCCCACGTAACAAGTATCCACTGAGTAAATAAAACCCAACAACAACTTCACAGAACTTTCCCCACCAACTGAGACAATAAATCACCTCATTTATGCAAGACGATCTATCTTGCTCTGTTTCGTCCAGTGGAAATCTGTGGGCAGAACCTGAGGTCGGGGATTAACAAATAAAATACAGTACTGTCCTAGTAGCTTTCTATTACTGTACTAAAACAATGTCCCAAAACTACCTTGGGGAGGGAAAGGTTTATTGCATCTTACACTTCCAAGGCACAGTCCATCTTTGAGGGAAGTCAAGGCAGGAGTCAGGGCAGAAACCTGGAGGCAGGAGCCGAAGCACAGACCATGGAGGAACGCTGCTTACTAGCTTGCTTCCTCTGGCCTCTGGTCAGCCTGCTTTCTTATACAGTCCAGGACCACCTGCCCAGGAGTGGCACCACCCACAGTGGACCTGGCCCTCCCACATCAACCAGCAATCAAGAAAATGCCTCACAGACTATAGGCCAGTCTCGTGGCGGGGGGGAACACCTCAATTGAGGGTTCTTCTTCCCAGAGTGACAGGGCACCATCTGAAGCTGTCTAGCACAGCTTGCCTTTGCTCCCCAAGTGCTAGGAATAAAGGTATGCACCACCATATTCAGCTTTAAAAAAGTTTTTCAAAGAAAACAAGTAGCCAAGAATAGGTACCTGTATTTATTACCTAATACAGTTGCATTTTATGAGAGGGACTAAGTTCATTGTAGACAGATGGCTTTGACTTTCACCGTATCACATGTTGGCCCCTCAAAAGGGATTGTGCTTCTGAATTCTATCTTTGGAATACGTGATCAGGCCTTAGAACATTCTTCACCTGCTCCCCGCCCTTTCTATAAGAACATTATTTTATACCATAACTATATTCAAGATTGTGCCTACTTCTCTATTGCCTGCCTAGGAATTTAATTTTGTTGTCTAAATGGGGGAAGTCTGTTTTCTTCCCCAGTTATGGCCCAAATAATAAATGTTGATGTAGCTGTGCAATAAAAATATGTCCTCTATAAATTGCTTTGCTTGTCATTAAGATGTTTCCTAAGCAAGTTGGATGTGCACTATGTTTTTGTCATACACTTGCAGCAATCTTAAATTACCTGCTGTGTCTATACATATTCAGCAAGCCATAATGGGACTGTGCCGAGTGGCTCGGGAGCAAATCATTTATTCAGATTAGAGGGGACTTGGGAGGTTCTGGTGCTGGTGGCTTGGGATTGTGCACAAATGAATTGGTTTCTGGGTATCTTTATTTTCTCACTCTTCACATTTATTTTGGATACCATAGTTTCTCAGGCATCTGTCATCAATGTCATTGGGGCAGTTACTCTCCCCTCATCTCCATAGACCGACCGTCCATCAGGACCTCAAGACTGAAATGGCCAACCATCTGTTGATCTGGCAGACTGTAATCTCAACTGAAGATGCTTTTATGAGGTTTCAACCCAAGCACTTGAGCCCAAATGTATACTCAAAATATAGAGAGAAACTCAAGGGGTGACGGGAGGAGCTGGGGAAGTTCGAAAGGGACATCACAGAGGAAAGTGTGGGTTGATGCCAACCTGGCACCCTCATGATTGTTTATCACTTGGGTACTGGGCACCTCAGGAAAGGCAGAATGAACAGGATCTTAGCAGACCCAAAACGGTCCCTGTCCAGCTAGCTTGAGCAATCTGTCTAATGTTAGGATGGAGTAGCCCCTGTGGAAGTATGTACGCAGCTAGACATCAAGTAGTGCAACTCTGGTTGAAGGGTCTATGGAAAATCATGTGATGGACAGTCACCCATCACAGGTATCATGGCAGCTCACCTTTCAGCCAACAGGGCACATACTCGAACGCACATCGACAGCGAGTTGCCGTATTACCTACTTTTCTCACGGCTGTGACAAAACACCTGAGAAAGTGACTTAAGGAAGGAAGGTTTACTTTAGTTCACCGTTTGAAGGTGTCGTCCATCATGGCTGGAAAG
The DNA here is from genome assembly GCF_000622305.1 of Nannospalax galili. Classification (NCBI taxonomy): domain Eukaryota; kingdom Metazoa; phylum Chordata; class Mammalia; order Rodentia; family Spalacidae; genus Nannospalax; species Nannospalax galili. The sequence goes on along the minus strand of NW_008333281.1, from coordinate 2,187,964 downwards.
GCACGGAAGGAGGAGAGCGAGGAGCATCTTCACAGTCACGCTGGAGGTGTGTCTCCTAAGTGATTCTAAAATCCAGTCAACGGTGAGATGAACCTCGACAACTGTCTGCGCTGAGGACTTTTCAGAGCTCTCGTTACACCAGGACCCACTGTAAACCTCCAAGGCCGTTATCTGGTCTACAAAGCATCTCCCACACTTTGCTTTTGAAGGACGTCCTACTGACATCTTGAGATCCAGGATCCTGAGAACACCTTTTAGGAAAGGTGTCCTAGTTCAAAGGAAAGCTGAAGGCGGGGGTCTCTCAGAAGGGAGAAGAGAAAAACTTGCTGGAGGACAGAGCAGATGTGAGAACCATTCTTTAAGAAATCTTGGCACCATCACAATCACGATCATCTTGTGCTAGTTCCACAGCACTGCCTAAGGGTCATATGATCATCCTGTCCTCACAAACACTCCATGAGGGGCGTGTTCCTATTACAATACAGAGCCGTGCAGTGGCTCACAGGGTGGTTTACACTTGTTCTTTCCCTGGGCCCCAGAGAGGGAAGGTTCCAGAAGGACAGGCTGCTGCTCGGTGTTTGAAGGAGGGCTGTTACAGCCAGAAAGAAGGTATCACTCATTAGAGACACCCAGAGAGAACACTCACACAGTTCAGGTCCCCAATATGATTCCCTGACTATCTATAATCTCTCTCTCTCTCTCTCTCTCTCTCTCTCTCTCTTTCTCTCTCTCTCAAACAATGGTACCTATTTGTTTGGCAAAGGCGACTGCCAGGCCCGCTGGAGAGGGAAGCAGAGGCTACCCAGCATCTTCCTGACCTATTCTTTCCATTCTCTCCCACTCCACCCCAGGCTCACAGGCCAATCTTGTCTCAAGTTCTAAGCCCAGACATTGGCTCTTGCCAACCACTTGATTATATCAGAGTTCGGCAGTAACCAAGGATGATGGTAGTGAATCCAGATACATCTAACCCGGCTGCCTGCTGAGTGTCAGGATGGTGCGAACATGCTTCCTTAGAAAAACTCAGACAGTCATTCTATGGGAACTTGAAAGGTCTGGGTAGGTTATGATGTTGTCAACGGAGACTGGTAGCGCAGAAACCGTGGGGACCCGCTGAGTGTGCTGTCTCTTACTCAACGATCCTTGTTCATTCTGGGCACGCCTCGCCTCCTCAAAACCCCTCGCTCTTTTTCACCTGGCCGGCCTTACTCGGACTCTAAAACATGCAGTGGAGGCAATAGCTCCAGCCAAACTCCTCTTGCTTTCTTTCCCTCTTGACCACGGGAGGGCCACATCACAAAGACAGTGGGATTAAGACAAAGACAGGTGATGGCACCTAACAGCCCCAGGTCTCTCCAGCCTCTTTCTCCCTCCACCAACTGAACTGGGGGTTGGAGTACCTACAGGAGGCCTAGCCTAAGATTTAAGGGTCTTGACCTCTAGTTGCAGCACAGGGAGCACCCTGGGGGAACAAACATAGACTAATTACATTGAGAAACAGTAGTTTACCTGTTCCTGAGGTAAGTGTTGACCTGCCTGAGGTGATACTCCACCCCCCATGTCCTGTGTCTCTACAGGGATAGGGACAGCCCAAGGCAGGGCTTCTACTAATAGTGCCTGGCATCTGCCTTTCCTAGCCATCACTGCATGCTGTCCTGTTCTAATTTCATCTGTTGCTATGATAACATGTTAATTTTACCTTACACGTCCAGGTCACAGTCAATCATTGAGGGAAGTCAAGGTGGGAACTCAGTTCAGGAGCCTTCAGGCAGGCCTGCTGGCTATTCCCATGTTACATCCAACCAGGGAACTCCAATTACAGTCAAAGAACCAGAGCAGAAACCATGGGGGGACCCTGCTTGCTGGCTCGCTCTCTGGCTAACACCCTGGGGTCAGGCTTAGATAGCTTTTTATACAACTCCAAGACCATTTGCCTGCGAATGGTACCGCCCACGGTGGGCTGAGCCCTCCTACATCAATTAATAGTCAAGATAATTTGTCACAGACATGCTCACAGACCATCTACACGGTTCCTCAAATGAGGCTTTTCCTCTCAGGTGATTCCAGGCTGCATCAAGTCAGCACTTAGAGCTTCTGGTACGCATCCCTACTGTACTGGAAGCCATCAATACATCTCGGCTCTCATTACTAGTGACGTCAGAGTCGGCTCCCTATGCCCCTTCCTCCTTATCTGACATAGTCTAGCATCATGATGAGAACCAAGAGCTTTCCAAAAATTTAGAGTCTCAGACCCCATGCTACCCCTATCGAAGCAGACTCTGCCTCTCTGCAGCCTCTGAATGAAGGCTCCCTGCTGACCTACGCACACTAGCATTTTGAGAGGCCTTGTTCTAGATGGAACCTCAGTTACATATTGAATCATTCTATCAGAGCTGCCCCCGGCATCTCCAAGATGCTGCTTCCGTGCCTGTCCTCAGGCTTCGAGGGCAGATGTACTGTGCAACAGTGTTGGGACCCGCTGCCCTGGCTCAACATTCCTCTGACCCTAGCAGGCCTTTGAATGCCCAGGAGGGCAGGTTAGCACACACACTGTGTGAGGCACCTGGTCCAGCAAGTCTGGGGTAGGGACTGAGTTCTCATTTTGATCAAGTCAGGTGTGTCAGCGTCTCAAGACAACCATGACACAGTGCACAGACCAGGTGACTTTAGCACAACAGAAATGTCTTCTTTCTGGGTTCTGGGGGTCAGAAGTGCGAGATTGGGACATCCGTGGGGCCGGGTATTCCCTGACAGAGCTGGGGGATGATGCTTCCTTGCCTCCTCCTACCCCTGCTGTTCCCAGCAGCCCTTTGCACTCCGTGGCTGGCGCTGCGTCACCCGGCAGCCTCCTCTATGAAAAGATCCTCTTTTCTGCTCCAGTCACATGGGATGAAGATCCTTCCTCATGACCTCCTTTTGTCTAATTCATCATCACAACCCCATTTCCAGATATGGTCACAGTCCAAAGTGCAGGGGAGCTAAAGTTTCAACAAAGCTTTCGCAGGTTGGGCTAGGGAGATGGCTCAGTCGATAAAGTACTTGCCTTTGTGAGCACGAGGACCTGAGTTTGATCCCCAGAACCTACATGAAAATGCCAAGCATGGTGGCGCATTGGGAAAGGCACTTTTCTGGCACTGTTATCCCAGTAGAACTCCTTTGTGCTTTCATTAACCCTCAGTTTGTAGCACAAGAAATTTGTAGCACAAGAAATAGACACTGAAGACTTAAACCCATTGCCCCACGGGCCTGGTGAACAGTAGAAAGAAGATTTGACCCTGAGTTTGAGCCCAGAACGTCACTGCAGGCCTGGGAGTTCTGTGCGTTGGTTCTGTTGAGGAACCAGCGTTCCTCTGTCACTGCGTAGCCTCACAGCAGCTTGGAGATCCATCATGGCGTCCATTTCCATGAGCTACTTGGACAGTTCCAGGCGAGCGAGAGACCCTATCTCACACACATACACAAAAAGATGTAGACAGTGCCTAAGGAATGACACTTGAGGTTATCCAATGGCTTCTACACACACACATGCACACATGCCTGCATGTACATGAACATGCATGCACAAACACTTGAAGTACTCAGGAAGCATAATTCAGCCCATAATTCTAGGTAATAATGTTGATGATATCCATCCAGGTGCCCTGCTTTGAGAACCACTGCTTTTTACTCTGAGCTGCAAACCAGAAGAAACGGTGCCCACGACATGCTACCCAGACTCTAACATGCTACCCAGAGTCTAACACATGACGCAGCACACAGTAGGCTCTCCATAACTGTAGGCTGGAAGAATTAATTAATCCTCCTCCCACAGACACTTGGCTACATAAAAGACTTCAGTTTTTTCTCGATACTGCCAAAGACTTACAACGTTTCATTTAGCAAGCACTCCATAAATGTGGGGTGACTGAACATAGCTGTCATTCCTCATTAAAAATCTAAAATAAGAAACTTCCTGGGTCCCTGCGCTTTTATTTCACCTGCTAGAGCCAAATGGTAGGGTGCTTATTAAATGACACGGCTCCTTTAATGGGAAATTAACAATCTACAAAACACCAAGCGTTCGGTAGCAGGCGTTTGATGAGCTAACGGGCCACGGTAATTTGTTGATTGCCCTGCCTTGATTCCCCAGTGAGAGTCCATCTGTATTCAGCAAGCACTGCCAAGTTTCCCAGGGAGAGCTCTTCCTCAGAATCCTAGCAACCTCCAGCCTGCTCTGGAGCATCATAAATCACTGTCCTATTTCACCCAAGTCAATGATCTCAGCAGAGGGTGACTCTACTCCCTGGGGGTACGGCCGTGTCTAGAGGTAGGAGGGAAGTGTATGATTGGCATTTAATGGGCAGAGGTCAGGGATACTGCTTGGCATTCTCCAGCACATGCAGCAGCTCACCCATCCCCACAAATATCAGAAAGGCCCAGACACAAAGATCACATGGGTGTGACAGAGGAGAGCATGGCATCTGAGCCACCTCATCTTCAATGTCTGGCTTGTGTGGCCAGAGACAGGAGTAGCCCGGGAGAACACAGGGCCAAGAGCTGGTGAAGGCTAAGACCTCCGGGTCCCGTTCCTGGTCCCCTCTTTCCTGCATGTAGAAAGTCAGCTGTCTCATGGTAGCTTGGTGCCAAGCTCTACGCAGGCCTTACACAGTTCTCTCACTCAACCTCATGGAAATGGACGCCATGATGGATCTCCAACCTGCTGTGAGGCTACGCAGTGACAGCCCAACGCTGGTTCCTCAACAGAACCAACGCACAGAACTCCCAGGTCTGCAGTGACGTTCTGGGCTCAAACTCAGGGTCAGATCTTCTTTCTACCCTTTACCAGGCCCGTGGTCTGGGGCAATGGGTTTAAGTCTTCAGTGTCTATTTCTTGTGCTACAAACTTCTTGTGCTACAAACTGAGGGTTAATGAAAGCACAAAGGAGTTCTACTGGGATAACAGTGCCAGAAAAGTGCCTTTCCCGATACCAGGCCCCAATATAGATTCAGTAAGTATGAGTCTGTCTCCCCGTGACCAGCCATGATGCACACAGATTTTAGGGAAGAGAAATCACGAAGTGTGGTGTATAATTCTCTTAGTTGATGTGACTTCTCTTTAACTAGAAGATTCCATTTACTGGAAACAGACTTAATGATGAAGCTTTTATTCCGTTCACCTCCTTCGGGGAGTACTTAAAGATAACTTGCAAACTGGCAGTTAGAAGCTGGTGTTCTTTGCCCAATCGGGACTTAATTAGTCCTTCAGCATCTTCTCCCCCTCCTCAGAAGTTGCTCAGTGTTGAATCCCACATGACCCTAGGGTGAGGAGACATGGAACTTTCAAGCACGGTTCAACATGCTCAGTAGATGAAGGAGACTTTACAGTAAGAGTTAGGGCGTTTTAAAGATTTTTCTGTTGTTGTTGGCAATGAAGGAAATACATATATATATATTTTTTTTATATATATATATATATAATCGATGTGCTAAATTAGACACTTACAAATTATGCTCCCCTCTCCAGGGAAAGGCACATTAATTTTCACAATAACTGGCTCCATTCTCACTGGGCCTCCAGGAGAGGATGTGTGGAGTAGAGACCTGACCCCCCTCTTTCTCATGTTCATGGTGTCTTTCTGCAGTGTCCTGACAAGTAAGGTCTACTCTCTGGATATGGAAGCACTCTTGTTTAACTTAAGTCAACATGGCAGGATTGCATCCCCAGGGCCTCCCGTGGGCTCTGTATGCAGCAGATACCAACAGAAGATGGCTCAAACGACCTGATTTAATTTGACTGAAAGTTTTATTTCCGATTGCACTGACTATGGTCCCCTCTCCTTGGGTCTCTGCTTGCCTGTTCTGTTACAGGGAGGATGGCCGCAATGGCCTTCTAATGAAAACAGCTATAGGAAGATTTTAGCCCATCCGCTCATTGACCAGGTCTCTCCTGCGTCCTTTACACTCTGCCTGTTGTCCTTCTCCCTCCAAATTTATTGCTATTGTGTAAATATTTACACCATGTGGCCCCTCCTCGCTTGCCCCTCTCTGTCTTTATGACAGGATGACTCCAGCTTATCATGCATGACCAAGTTCAAACATGGCCACCTCTCTGTGGCATCCCACCCTCCCAGCGAACACTGAGGCCCCCTTTCTTTGAGCATTTCCTTTCAATCTTTCACTCACTTATTAACGACGACCTCGGGTGCTGAACCCCGGAGGTAGGATGAGTACAGAGAGATGGGCAGTCAGGAGACTCCGATGGCAAGTTCAGCAGGCATCCACGGGGAGGTGTTGCAGATTAGAGTTCCTGAACCCGGGATATCCCTGGCCCCCACTCCCCACAAGGCATGGATAAATGGCTGGAAAGTTTTGATGGTCACAGCTGACAGGGGGTGGGGGGTGCTGACACCTGGTTGGTAAAGACCAGGGATGGGCTAATAATATCCTACAAGGCAAGAGGCAGCCCCCCACACACACACACACACAGGAAGGCAGTAGCAGCCCTCGGGGGTGCTGACACCTGGTTGGTAAAGACCAGGGATGGGCTAATAATATCCTATAAGGCAAGAGGCAGCCCCACACACACACACACAGGAAGGCAGTAGCAGCCCTCCGTTTGAGTGGAGGAAGCTCAGGGTCATTGTCAAAGCCCTTGGGTCATTGTCCTATTCAAAGGTGATGGGACACACCATTCCCTGTGGTGTGGGATCCTGGAGAACTAATTCTGTCTTGCGGGGAGGGGGTTGCTGAACGAATACTATGAGCTTAGTTTCTGAAGTGTGTGCAAATACCCAAGAGGGATGACGTCTCATTTTCTTCCCCAATCGCCACCATCCCTAAGAAAGCAGCCTTTTTTTCTGTTAAGGCCGTTCCAGATACCTCCTCTGGATTTTCACCTCCCCACTCCTTACCTTCCAGAATTTCACCTTCTTCCTGCCCTTGGAGAGAGAACTCGGGGACGTTTGCAGTCTAGAGATTTCACTACATGAATGTAATCACCCAGACAAGGAAAGAAAACACTCAGAGCCTCACACCCGAGGACTGTGCTTGCCTTTGCCTGTATCAATTTCTTCCTTATGAGCACTAAGGGAGAGAGTATTTCTGTTCCCTTATCTACGTAATTCCCTCCCCTGTCTGGCTGTGTGCTTGTCAGCATATGTGCAGATCAAGAGCACCCTGAATGTTCAAAGGAGCTAAGTGACCTGTGGGAGCCAAGCTTACCCTCTGTTCAGCTGTCACTAACTGCGTCTCTCTGATAACTATTGTGAGGGAGGCCTTGTGTCTACCTGGGATGCACCTGTCGGTCTGTCCCCAGAAACATCCCCCTCCCCAATTGTCCCTCCTCCTTCCTGGGTGCAACGCAGATATTTGGAAATCAAATCTCAGCAGGAGAGGAAGGACTCCCAGAGGCGAGCACCCTGTCAGCATTTTAAAGGGATTAAGTTGTGTGCAAGCTAAGCAGCCTGCATCAAGGGGAACACGGGGAAGTGACAGCCCTCTGCTGGGGCAGACCACCCACCAGCTTGCACCCCAAGTGTCTCCCTTCCGGGGTCCCTTCTCTGGCTAGTGATAATATTCCAGCTTGTAGTGTTACCCCCCCGCCAAGTTCCATGGTCAAAGCTTTTGTTCTCAAAACATTTTTGTTCACACTACACACACACACACACACACACAGAGAGAGAGAGAGAGAGAGAGAGAGAGAGAAATTAAATCAGTGAAAGTGCTCCAGCATCAAATTCCCAGTAAGAAAGAAACACAGCAAAGCTTGTCACCTGAAGAAAGAGACAGTCTCTGAAACCCTTCAGAGGGAGCTTGAGCAACACAGAGTACTGTAATCAAGGCATCTGTAACTGGGTGGTACCAGAGGGAAGAGCGGCTTTGAGGGGGGAGAGTGTGAGCTGATTTGAACTGTGTGTCTGTGGTGGCCTTTTCTGTGTGATCATTCATATTGAAAGAAAGTGAGATTTGCCCTAGCTAGATGGGTATGCAGGGTGGGAGATAGCCTCACCTCCAAGTACTGGGGTTGCCATGTCAACTGCTCAAGACCCAAATTTAGCCCACAGATGATCTCTCCTGAGAAGCACGTTCTACAAAGAAGCACCATGCGGCTGTCTGCATCGGTGCCCAAACACTGGCGAAGCCCCAACTCTTTGACAGAGACAAACAGAAAGGCCTGTGGAACCTCTCCAGCAGGAGCTCACAGCAGGGCAAACTGGAAACCGTCAAGCCTGAGAGAGGCCCCCTTTGGCCCTGAGGTGCCGGTGGAAGCTTCCAAAACTTGTGACAAAGGCTTGGAGCACCTGCTTTGATGTCTTCATCCTTCTGTGAGGAGTGAGGGATGACTACATAGGAGTGTGTGGTGTGGAACTGGGGTGGCGTTTGGTGACTGAGGCTGTTGGCAATCACATTGTAATGACAGACATGATGACTGACAGGAAGCCAGTCACCACACTGTTAATCAGATGGCAGACTCTCCCCCTGGTGTAGGAGCCGGCACAGAGGGAGAGCCCTGGGAACTCTCCTGTGGGCTCCCAGTGATGAGTACAGAGAACATTTCCACCATGTATGCCTACTAGTGTATACTAGGCATTTTTCTGTTGCTGTGATAAACCCAGATCAAGAGAACTTACAGAAGGAAGAGCTTTTTCTCTTCTTTTTTCTGGCTTATGCTTCCACAGGGGGAAGTCCATTGTGACAGGAGGCATGGCAAAAAAGCCAGGGCAGGGAGCTGAGAGCTCACATCTCCATCCATAAACACAGACGCCTGGAAGTGGGGTGAGGCTATGAGCTCTCAAAGCCCACCCCCAGTGACACACTTCCTCCCGCAAGGCTCCGCCTCCTAAAGATCCCTTGACTTCCCCAATAGCACCACCAGCTGGGGACCAAGTATTCAAATACTTGAGCCTGTGGGGGACATTTCTCATTCAAACTACCAGACAGTGCTGTACTTGAAAAGTTCCAGGAGGGCAGGGAATGCATCTGGCTAGCTCAGTGCTGTGTCCTGAGTGGCTGACTTTACTGGGCATTCAACATGCATCCACTAAATAAACAACGCATTGGTGGGTTGGAAGTGGCCTCGCTCGGTCCCTTTTTCTTCCAGGATTCTCCTTTCCCCCTGATGGGAAACCCAGCCTCCTAAGTTAGGAATCTCCTGCTTCCTCCTCAGCAACCTCCTATCAACCCCAGCAGCACAGGTTTAATACACCTGCCTGTCATCTCCCTCCAGCACCAGCCAGCACCTCCCAGTCTTCCTGAAGGAGTCATCCTCCAGTCTGGATACCACTCCTCCTGCAATTCCTTCTCACAGAGTCCACCACGTTAGAACCCAGCTTCAAAACAATGAGCTAAAGACGAGGTTTGAACAGAAGATGCCCCATCAGACTTCCAAGCCTCAGACTTTCACCTCAGTGCGTGCCCCAGGTGCCTCAACCCATGTCCCCTGACACTCCACCTTGCAGTTTCATGTACCCTGACTCATGGAGTCTCAGCCTAGACATCCAACCTCCTCAGCTCTGCCTGCCCACACTATTGAACTATCATTTGGGAATCATCTGATTCCTGTCCTCCTTTAGTAAAACAAACCATCTCCCTCTATCGTTCTGAATTATAGTTATCAATTTCTGAACTCCCAGGTTCTGCTGTTATAGCAAAATACTTGAGACTTGGTCTTTATGAAGAAAAGAGGTTTATTTAGTTCACAGTTTGGGAGGCTAAGATTAGGAGGCTCTGTCTATTCACCCCTCATGAGAATTTCTTTGACTATATCACACACAGCATAAAAATATATAGGAAAAAGGCCTTGTGCAAAAGGGGCCACGCTCCTGGGGCTCCCTGCTTTTATTCCTTAGCAAGCTTCCAGCACAAAAGCCTTTGGGATACAAATTTAAATTATATCCAAAGCACAGCACCATCTAACCTAGTTGCCTTTGAAAGCATCCTGTTAGGGGCCATAGCATCTTGTCACTGATGCCTACAAAGGCTAATGTGGTTTGGGAACATTATCAATTGTATGATTACTTGTATGTATTGGATGGATGGATGGATGGATGGATGGATGGATGGAAAGACAGAGGGTGGAAAATGGGTGGATAGATGGAGATATAGGTAGATGCATGCCTAGATGAGTGGACAGAGACGTAGACAGGTGAATGGAGAGATAGAGGGATAGAGAGGAAGATGAACAGATGGATGGATAGATAAATGAATGGGTGGGTAGATGATGGGTGGATGATGTATGGATGGATGGAAACATGAATGGCTAGAGGGATGGATGGATGGATGGATGATGGATGGAGAGATGAATGGATGGATGATGGATGGATGATGGATGAATAGATGATGGATGGATGGAAAGATGAATGGATGGATAGATGGGTAGATAGACGGAAATAGGGATGATTGGATGGATGGAGAGATAAATGGGTAGATGTATAGATGAACAGAGAGGGATGGAGAGATGGGTGGGTAGATGGAGATGTAGATGGATGGATGCATTCATAGATGGGTGGATAGAGATGTAGATGGGTGGATGGAGAGTCAGAGGGATGGGGAAATGAATGCATGGATGGATGCATAGATGGGTGGATAGAGACATAGAGGCATGAATGGACAAACAGAGGGATGGAGGGGCGGGTGGATAGATGGATGAATATATTCATCGGTAAATGAAAGGACTGACACATAGATGAATAAATGGTGGGTGCATTGGCAAGCGGGTCGATAGATGGACTGGTTAGATACAGAACAAAATGAACAAAGGAAGTACAGGGGTGTTAATAAAATTATTAACTCCAGGAAAATAGTAGACAAACAACACCACCCTCCACCCTAGAGTCAATAATGTGGAGTGTCCAGGGAGGGTGGTATCCTATTGCATCTTGTTGTGTCCTGTTGACTGTTTGGTCAGGGCATCCCAGATTCCAGGCACATAGTAGGTAACCTATGGCACACGGCCAGGCACAGTCCCTTGGTCTTGAGTATTCTGTACCATGGAGAAAGGCATAGTTTAGGGAGTGGGAGTCATTTGAAACCCTCTTAGGAGTGGGAACCAGTTGCTTATACCAAAAGCATTATCTCACCAGGAGACAGATGGTCAAGGAAATGTCAGTGAAGAGGTAGCTGATGACCCTAAAACTGTCATTTCCCAGGAAAGATGCAAGCACTGCCCTGTGCTCCCACCATACCTACTCTCTCAAGGCATCACCCTGGCACGGCCTTCTGTCTCCTGGATGGGTAGTAAAACAGAGGGAATGCAAAGCGTCCATGCTGCAAACACAGAACAGGCTCTCACCAATAGTGCATGTGGTTTCTTTGCAGAGAGTGGAGAGAATTATCTAATTATCGGTAATTATACCCAAAAATAGTCACACTAACCAGTTGAGGAATTGCATCTTAAAGGAATTTGCCGCTAGAGAAATAATATTGAAACATAGCCAGAGATAGAATGTATCACAGGAAGAAGAGGGAACCTGATGGATTCCTGAGCTAGAAGCCTGAAGTGTGTTTGAACGCCCTCACTGAAGAAGTGTTTGTTACAGCAGCTATTCCACATGGTGTTTCCCAGTATTCAGTGTGGGCTTCCCTTTGACCTCTGAGCTATCCTGATATGCAAACAGTTGTCAGGCATTGGGCATTCACATGGCCTCTCAACATGTGGGAGATAAAAACAGGGGGATCAGAAATTTAGGGTCTTCCTTCAGTGGTAAAGTGACTGTCTAGCAGGCACAAAGACCTGGGTTGAAGGCTTGGCACAAAAGAAAGGAAGCAGGAGGGGGAGGGATCTAGGGAGGAGAGAGGGGGAAGGGAAAGAGGAA
>NW_008333281.1:2157191-2175982 GCF_000622305.1 Nannospalax galili | reverse complement strand
GGGGAGGGGGGAGGGCAGGGGTGGGAAAAGAAGGGAAGGGAAGGGAGCAAACATTGAACAAACTTAAAGAAATGGGGACACCAGCTTTCTAAGGATTCCCTTGTGTCACAAAGACACAGTCTTCAGGGCCAGGATCAAGGTCAACCAGTGTGCAGCCCCTCAAGGTCACCTTGCACTCAGAGAGAGCCAGTCCGGGGCCTTACCAGCCAGCATGGTTGAACAGCTTAGAGGAATGTAGCTCCCTTGACGCAGCTAAGTGGCAACTGAGCACAGCGCACAAAGGCAGTGTCTGCGAGCGTTGGACTCAGGCACAGACCTGGACCTACATGCCTTTCGGGCTTAGAGCCGTGCTGCTCAGAATGGTCCATGGACGGGCAGCAACAGCACACCTAGACCCTCATGAGAAGTGCAGAATTTCAGACCCGCTGAGTCCCAGTTTCCATCCTAACAGATCCTCCGGGTTGTTCACGTACTCCTTATGCTTTGCTGTGCTGTCTTTGAAGACCTCCTTTTCAGGGACCTTCAAACCTGGATGGTACTTGGATTTAAGAGTGCCTAGTCCTCTGATTCAGGAATCATTGAAACTGCAAAGAATTGATGTGGACATTCTCAATCTACCAAATCACCTGTGGTTTTAGACGTGACTTCCAAATATATACAGAAAGAGGGGAGGGAGTTAAAACATGGTATAAGGTGCTTAGCATGGATGGAAAAACAGTCAGTAAACCTAGGCCTACAGGAAATTGTTCTGCCTCTTTGAGAAAGCAACCTTCTCTGAAGATGCCCACCAGAACAGGTGTCACTAAATCAGATTTTAAGCAGGATAGGTTTGCTAGTGCTGGGTTGGCCTCCAGCATTCAACCCCAGAAAGCAAAATGTTTCACAATTTGGAGTGTTAAACATCTATAAAATCCCAGGCTCTGTTCATCAAATATCCAGGATATTCCATTCTGTTTTCGTTGTATTTTGCTGTTATTGCTGTTTATTCCATGAAAAATGATTGCTGGAGTCAGGCAAAACCATGGTCTGAGGGAAACAAGATTGTTAGCCAGAATGTTTTAGAAGTCCTCCATTCCTTTCTCAGTGGCTTATCTGTGGACTGGTGTTAATTTTACATGTTATCAATGTGAGATAAAGGGGGAAAGGAGCATCACAGTGGTGAGCAGGCCTTGAGGTGGTACATCATATCAAAGACAACATGATGAGGCCTTAAAGGGAAGAAGCCTCGAATTAAAGTCTAAGAGGACTTGAATTGAGAAAATATAGCTTACAGTGCAAGAGAGATAGCCAGCCTAGACAGGACGACGGGGAAAGACTTATACAGAGAAACCTGCCTCCTCAACAAAGGGAAATGTCTGACTTCTGTATCTTTCAGAGGGTGGCAGGAAGTTCCACACCATGTGATTTAATCTAGGCTAGCCCATGTGACAGGGAACATGGAGGAGCCAGATACTAGGTAGGATCATAAATCAAAGGTGGTAAAAGTTGTAGCACAGAACAACTTCTTAACTCTGTCCAGAGATGGAGTTTCAGGGGGTGTGGCCTGACTGTGGGATCTGGCCTCTTAGAGTGACCAGCATCTTAAAGGGGCAGGCCCACGATCTAGCAGTTATAGAGAGACATAATGATATAAGTTATGTAGACATTGTAGAAAATTTTCCATTTGCCTCTGCCCACAGCGCTGTTCACATACAAACACCAGGAGAGATTTAGAAACAAGATGGGTCTAAGCATCAATTCAAATAAAATATCAATTTTAATAACTACGGAGATGATCAAGATGCCCAAAGCTTCAGGGGAAGCCAGTCTAAAAAGTCCTTGCTCATGTTTTGAAATGCTAGTGCATTTAGAAGTGCGCAGGACAGGAAATGGCAAAAGGAAAGCCAGGCAAGAGACAAAACGAGATAAAGAAACGCGGCCATCATCGTCAGGCCCAATACACCCTGAGAGGCAGCTCTGCCCCGTAGGGTACCAAGCCACATCCTGTGAGTGCTCAACCAATGGGGCTGAAGGTACTACTGCCCCTGCTGGTGGTGGAAGGAATTGAAACCACCAGCCATGGGGTGGCTAAGCCATGGCTTGAATGCAGACAGAACTCAGCACTCTCCTCTCTCTCTCTCTCTCTCTCTCTCTCTCTCTCTCTCTCTCTCTCTCTCTCTCTCTCTCTCTCTCTCTCTCTCCCCCTTCTGACAGAATACTTCTACGCTCAGGCCCAGCTATAACCTTGTCTAGAGGAAAAGCAATCTCGCCATAGGGATCTTTGCGTTTCACCCCACATTCAAGCAAGAGGCAAACATGCATGGTGTCAGGGAACTGCTCAGCACAGCACATGTGCAGGTGTCTCACAGGATATGTCTGTTCCCAACTCCTGCCACCATCCGCTGCTATCCAATGCACAGCCCACCACAGGAGCTGGTAACCGGGGTGGCATCCCACAGTGGTCAGCAACATGTCAAAGAGTACATGCTGTATTCTGTGTGAAGCAAACAAAGCTCTCTGTAAACCCATCCCTACAAACAAGGACACTTCACAGTCCGCCACCAGACTCCTGGCTTGGCCCTTTGCAAAGGCAACCAGTAGTGGAGTTGCGTCTAGAAGGTGGTAAGACATTAGCTGCTTCCTGGACCTCACTGTTCCTCGGACCTCAGTGTCCATCTGCAATTCCAGACTGGCCACAGCAATACCCTGTTCCAGATGTCCAGTGCCACCTGAGACTTAAAACAAGTAGAGAGGCCATTAAGGCACGTGCTCTGATGACTCTGGGTGACAGATGCCTCCAGATAGAGCCATATAGAAGGGGAGCTGGCTGTGAACTCTAGAGTAAGATCCTCTCAATAGTCTCATCACCTACAACCAGGTTTCTATACCTTGGCTGCAATCTGAGACCTGGGTATGGGACATTGAGCCCTAGACCATGGGCGATTTATGGAAATATAAAAAGGGGGTTCTGGGTAGCCTGCACACAATCTGCAGGACTGTTTCTTCCAGGGTCAGAAGAATGTAGCTAGTGACAGAATCCTAGCTGGGTCTGAGCCAACTCTGGTGAAAGGGTTAGAGCTGGGGACCATCATGTGTGTTTCTGCAAGTCCTAACAATGTAAGGGAGCCCACGTTGACCAGTAGGGTCTTCACAGGTCACGGTGCTGTAACTGGGACTGGAACGAAGCAGTAAATAGAAATTCTCTCTCTCTCTCTCTCTCTCTCTCTCTCTCTGTGTGTGTGTGTGTGTGTCAGGATCTCATGTATCCCAGCTGGCCTTGAACTTGCTGTGTAAATCTCAATGATCTTAACTCTAAGAATGATCTTAAACTCTTGATCCTCTACCTCCCAAGTGCTGGGATTAGAGACACCAAGTTTAGTGGTGATGGGGATCCAACCCAGAGCTTCAGGCTTGCTGGGAAAGTCCTGCACCAATTGAGCTACCCCCCCCCAGGACTGATGCTTTTAAAGAGACCCATCCAAGCAAGGCCTGTCGACTCACACCTAAAATCCCAGTACTTGGGAAACTGAAGTACAAGGATTGCCATGCATTCTTGAGAGTGAGTTCCAGGCTAGCCTGGGCTACCAAGTGAGACCCTGACTCGATGATGATGATGATGATGATGATGATGATGATGATGATGATGCTGACAGAAACCTTCACAAGCCAAACCTTGCTTGGAGGGAAAAACCGGAGGAATTTATGAGGATGTAGGTCTATCTGTCAGATGCGTCGGCCTCTCTCCTGACTAGCTGTGCCATGGGCAGCATCCATGTGTATAATGGGTGCCTGACACATGAATAATATATATACATATAAAATGTGTGTGTGTCACTGCTTAGAATAAGGAGCATGGGGTACAGGTCCTAGACACTTTAAATAATTTACACTTTAAATCTGCATTGACTCGGAGAGTAATCTCAACCTGCATCTAACATTTATGAATGTAAGTGAAGCTTGTGTTGGGTTTTTTAATTTTTCCAAAGCCAAATTGCCTTTATCTGAGAGTTAGTGTTGGAAGACATTTAGTTGGTAACAGTTTGACTTAGTTGGAAAACCTAGTGCTTAGAGTGAGTGATGTGAGCCCTTGCTAAGATTTAATGAGATCAATGGAAAACTTGCTCTCGGGAAAAGGGTACATTTTGAGTAATTTCCCATCTGAGCGGCTGAGGAGAGGGAGCCTTTGGCTCTGTTGGGCCACTGAGATCCAAAGGAGATGATGCAGATATAAAGCTTGGGGACAGAGGACCACGGAGGACCAGCATTTGCTTCCCACGTGACAGAGAATCCCAACACAAGTCACGCCAGGGGCAGCACGGATGCCTGGCCTGCCCAGAAGCACGGGAGATGCTAGCGGGAAAGCAAAGCTGTTCTCTTTCGCCACTGCTACTGGTCTTAGAGCCATGTGTGGATCTAGGAAGTCCAACTGATGACAAAAGGGTACATTTTGAGTAATTTCCCATCTGAGCGGCTGAGGAGAGGGAGTCTTTGGCTCTGTTGGGCCACTGAGATCCAAAGGAGATGATGCAGATATAAAACTTGGGGACAGAGGACCACGGAGGACCAGGATTTGCTTCCCACGTGACTGAGAATCCCAACACAAGTCACGCCGGGGGCGGCACGGATGCCTGGCGTGCCCAGAAGCACGGGAGATGCTAGCGGGAAAGCAAAGCTGTTCTCTTTCGCCACTGCTACTGGTCTTAGAGCCATGTGTGGATCTAGGAAGTCCAACTGATGACAGGAGAGTGGAAAGATTCCCCTGTCCAACATTAAGGCAGTCGATGACCGGTGACAGCCTGTCACAATGTGGTTAAGTTGACCATGGACCAGGTCCTGTGCTAACACCCACCTCAAGTGTGTCATTGTATTTGGTCTCTATTAAAGGATAGAAAACTATGATAGGCACCTGGCTTTCCCCCATTTTCTGGGTAAGAAGTATTAATTGTTTTAACAACTTCTCTGATATTAGAAAGAGCAAAGGCTTGAATCTAAGAAAGTAAAGAAATAATTCACAGGATCATCTCCAAACTTGACACTGTCCTGTCTCCCAAGGCCTCTGATTCAGAAATAGTCCTTTCATCGTGAAAGCAAAAGATTATAAGGCTGGGGATGCATAAGCATGAGGACCTGGGTTCAGATCCCAAGCACCCATGTAAAAAGGCAGACATGGCAGTACATGCACTGGGGAGATGGAGAAGGGGAAACCCTGGGGTGTGTGGTCAGCCAGTCTAGGTGAATCTGTGAGCTCTGGGTTCAGTGAGAGACCCTGATTCAAAAAGTAGGGTAGAGAGTGAAGAGGAAGACAGCCCAAATTGATCTCTGGCCTTCACACACACACACACACACACACACACACGTGTGCACGCGCGCGCAAACATGCACATGCATACAAATATTAAAGTATACCAGCACATTGTCTACCAGATTGCAGGACCTTGTGGGCTGTGACATCCTGTGCCAGTAGAAACATTAGGATTCAAAAGGAGTTTTGAACTCGTGAAGCCTCATTCAGTCAACTTCTATATCCCACCTCTTTCCACCAGAGCCCACTGTTTCCTAAGCTCTCACAGACTAAATCCACATAGAGTAACCATTCTGCGTTAGAGCCCATCCTGTTAGTTCTGAGAACTGAGCAAAGTCAGTCCTGGGGCCCTTCCTCAGGAGCTCAGAATCTAATAGACACACTGAACAGAAATGTCCCCGTCCACCATCCCCAGTGATAAACAGCTAAAAGCTGCCTTTTTATTTTTCATATTCGTTTTCCTGTGTGTGTATATCACATGCCACAACATGCATGTGGAGGTCAAAGGACAACTTGTAGGGGTCAGGTCTCTCCTTCTGCTTTGTGGGTCATGGGGACGGAACTTAGGTTCAGGCCATCAGGCTTGGCCATAAGTGCTTTACCTGCTGAGCATCTCACCAGCCCAAATGTCGTGTATGTTATATACACAAAATGGAATGTTATTCAGCCATTTAAAGGAAGGAAGTCTTGCTGTTTTCAGTAACAACATTAAGAATCTGGGGGCATTTTGCTAATTTTGCTAATTAAAATAATTCAGACATAAGACAAATGCTGCATGATACCGTTTGTAGGATAAATCTAAGACAGTCGAGCTTGTAGAATCAGAGCGGAATGGTGGCTTCCAGGGTCTGGGGAGAAGGGGAAAGAGGATAGTTTAGTCAAAAGGAACGAAGTTTCATTTATGCACTATGGACCACTCCTAGGGGCCTACTCTAAAGCTCAGTACCTATAGCGGGTAATACTATATTGCAAACTTAGGCATTTGCTAAGGGGGTAGATCTTAGATGTATGTATTTGTATCACGTGCAAAATAGTAACAATAGAAAATAAAGATGGTGGAGACTTGGCGTGGAGGTGAACACCTGTGGTCCGAATGTTTGGGAGGCTGAAGCAAGAGGATTGTGGGTCAGAAGACAGCCTGAGCTACATAGAGAGACTCTATGTCAAAAAAGGGACCCATCAATCAGCCAGTCAATCAATGACAATGTGAGGAACCCTTCCCAGATGACCCGTAGGTTTATGACTCCTCTGTAGTGATGTAGAGGCAGGGTTCTCTACAGGAAAAGAGCTGTGGAATGTAGGCCTATTGCAAAGGGGGTTTATTAGATTGGTTTACATGGTAGAGGCTGGGGTGTCCCACAGCAGCCATCTACACACTGAAGAGGCTGAGAGCCTGGTACCTGCTCGGGCCGGGCAAACCTGAGGGCCTCAGCCTCAGCAGCTCCAATCTTGCGCTTAAGGCCTGGAAGATTCCTGGAGAGCTCTGGTCTTCAGACCCTGTTGGAAAGCCCAAGAAAACAGAATTTGATGTCACCAAAGAATCTGATGGCCATGGTGGGTAGTAGGAGTAACAAAACAACAACATAGATGTGACTCGCTCGGAAGACGTGTAAGCAGGTAGACAGCACGCATTTTCCCATGGACCACATATGTCTGTGCTCCTGTTGGAAGGTGCTGTCCCTGTGAGGGAAAGTCTTCTCCCTTTGGTGAACTCTCTCCAGAGACACCCTCACAGGCACACCCAGAGGTGTATCTCCCAGGTGATTCCATAACCCCTCAGGTTGACACATGATTAACCATCACTAATGGTTCATGGATGGGCTTATCAGTAAACTCATCTAGTTGTGCACATCTGGTGTGTACATCTTTTGGTGTCTCAGTCATACATGAATACCATAATGCTTCCTTAAAATTATGCATTGCTGCCCCATGACAGCACCCCAGATATGCAGATGAACCCCATCCCTATGAGTCACCACAGGCATGTCCCTCCCTCCCAGTTCTCCGATGGTCTCCAAAACTGACATCTTCCACCCAGCAATCAGATGGCAATTTCTCTTTAACATGATCCCCAGAAGTGAGTGTGAACATACATAATCCAGTCTTACTTCAGTGTCCGATTGCTTGGTCACTCTTAGGTCTTAGCAATGATCATTCAGTGATCATAAATTTTAGAAACCCAACTTGCGTCTCAGACCAAAAAGATAGCGAGTGACCCTCCACACTTCCAGGGAAAGGTAAATCACCATGCTCCATCCCAGGCATGGAGCAATTGACCCATGACCCTCGGCCAAAGGGAGCCCCGAGCTTTGTAGTGGGTGCTCTGCTGTTAAGGTGACTTGGATGATTTCTCTCTTGTCTTTTTACTTTCCTATTTATTCATCTCTCAAAGTTTTTATTCCAGAGTCTCAGGAGCCAATCACTGGCTCAATGCCAATCATGTGACTCAGTTCCACTGACCCAGTAAGCTATGGTCAGATGGTTAGGACACCTGCTCCACAAAGTTGCCCCCTTCAGGCCTAAGCAAATTACCCAGAAGGTAACAGGCTGTCTGGCAAATCTGTCTGTCTCTGAAATCACACCGAAGCTTTTACAGTCTATTTTATTTCCGTGCCCCTTCAGACTTTGTGTTTCTCTCAAACCAATAGATCACTTTTTATTCACTGATGTTTTCTCTTTCTTTGGGGAAAAAAAATCCTTCTACGTTCTTCTCTGTTTCAAAAGATGCTAAGAGACAGAAAAGAGATGCTGTTCAAATGTATCTCTTTCCTTCCATGGGGTTCAATACTTAAGTTGATAGCCACATAGTGTAAAAAGAAATACTACCAGTGAAGATTTACTGAGGTTTTATCTGGCTGTGACACTGTCCTAAGCTGGTGTTTAAATTCACTCTTTCCTACAGTGGCCTGAGCAGACCTTCCTCTGTGTTCCCACCTACACAATGGTGATGACATCACCCGATATACAAGGTGATGGGACTTTTGAGAGGCGAGGTAGCTACATTTCTTGTTGATGCCTATCTGCCTAGTATGCACTCTATAGATGACGCCTCCTGGTGGGCGCAATGGTGGTTCCTTGAAGAGACCCGGCTCAGGCTCTGACCAGTGTTTGCAGCCTGAGCACCAAGCTCAGATGGTGACTCAGATAGCCAAGGCAGAAAGTCTAGAGTCTCAGGTTGGGATACAGGGAGCTGGAATCCTGCCCAGCCAAGATCTGAACAGCATTCCGGGAGATCCATGTCAGGACCCTGGACAGCCCTTGGATGGGTTTGGAGGGAGAGCTTGAAGGTAGAGCTTCTGGTGTCGCTCAAGTTGTTGTAAAACTCCCCATCTGGAACCCTAGGCTCCAAAAGTTTTATTTCTTTGAGTCTGTGTGTAGGTTTTGATAAAAGTCAATCTCTGAGTGCCAAGGATATTGATCAAAACTGGAATCTCCTGACTTGGGTAGGGCAGGAGGATTCTTCATCTGATCTTAGCCAAAAGGCTGCAAAACCACAGGGCAATAGACTTATTGATGAGGCCAGAAGGGCACTGAGTCATTGGCAGGGAATAGGAACATCTCAGCCTTTGGTCTTGGGAGTTCAACTCTACTGATCGACTACTTTTTTTTTTTAATTGCAAAGGAAAAGAGGGCGAAAGGGAGACAACAGGGTCAGTCAAAAAGATCAAACACTGACTCTTTATACAAGAATGAACAAGAGGCAAGTGTTTCCGTCAATCTCAGGAATAGCACTGGGCTACACATGGGTTCTATACAATGTAAGGTACTGCTTATGTTTTTAAGACTTTTTTTAGTTTTAATGATGTGTATGGGAGGGGGTGTGGGCACATGAGAGCAAGTGCTTATAGAGGCAGGAAGAGGGGGTCAGAGACTCTGGAGCTGGGGTTAGCAGGTGACTGAACAGCTGGATAAGGGTGCTGGAAACCGATCTCAGGTTCTCTCTAGCTCACTTGTTATTGTTTGAATCTAAGATGTCCACAGGCCGGTGTCTTGAACCTTGTTTCTCATTCTGTGGTTTCATTTGAAGAATCTCTGTAGAATCATTAAAAAGGGGATAAGCAGGGGCTGGAGAGATAGCTCAGCGTTATGAGCACTGGTTTCTCTTACAGGGGGCCTGGGTTCAAATCCTAGTACCCACATGACAGCTAACAATCATCTGTTACTGCAGTTCCAGGGGATCCAATGACCTCTCCTGGCCTCCACCAACATTGCATGCATGTGGGGCACTTACATACATGTAGGCGAAACACACAATTAAAAAATAACAAAAAAGGAAGGGGGTAGCTGAGGGAAATAGATCACTGAGGTGTCTGTGGGATCTACTATCCTTGGCTCCTTCCATCACACACATTCTGCCTCCTGGTCTGCTACCATGTGGGCCTCCTACACCCCCTGGTCTGCTACCACGTGGGCCTCCTACACCCCCTGGTCTGCTACCACGTGGGCCTCCTACACCCCCACTTCCACAGATCTACCCCACCATGCCTTCCCTGCTAGAATAGACTAGAATCACTGATACTACAAACCAGGATAAACCATTCCTACCTTACATTGTTTCTGCCTGGTATTTTGTCACAGTGATAAGAAAAGTAATTCACAGTCTTTAGTCTCCACAGTCTTCAGTTGCCTCTTTTGTGAAAGCTTGGTGACCACACAGAGTCCCTATGGATGAACGGAAACCCATGAAGATAGTCTTTGTGATGTAAGGATCTAAATAACATGTAGATAAAGAAGGTTTTCTTTTTCCTCTCAATGAAGCTTCCTGGACTTAGGGAACCATCTTTCTAGCCTCCATGCATTCAAATTCAGTGTTTCTACCTGTCTGTCTGGGACAAACTACAGTTAGAACAGAAGTAATCTTGGGGCTGGTGAGATGGCTCAGCAGTTAAGAGTATGTACTGCTCTTTCAAAGGATCCCAGTTAGGTCCCCAGCACCCATATAGGGCATCTCACAACCACCTGTAGCTCCAGGTCCAGAGAATCCAACATTATCTTCTAGCCTTGCACACTGCACTCCCATGCACAACCCCCCCACAGACACACAAAAACGAAATATTTTAAAAAGAGGTAATCTTGAAGGAGAACAGCAAGAAACACACTGTGGGTTTTCTACAGCAGAACTAACACCAAACTTTTTAACATGGACCTGAGACATGGCTCATATCACTACTTGACTCGGAATGAATAACCTGCTGTGTTGTTTGCTGGACTGTGGGACAGCTGGAAAAAAAGGAGGTTCTGAATTCTGCTCTGAGCTTGTGGCTGGCAGCCTGAGTGGTGTTAGATAGGCTCCTTATCTGACTTCCCATCTGGAACAGGAGGAGGTTTGGATTAGCTGGTCCTTGAAGTGCAAAACATGTGGGGATACTCGAGCAAACTGCTTCCTGTTTCCATGAGTAACCCAAGTTCTGCAAAGAGAGGCAAGGAGTGGTGTGTGCCACCTTCTTCGGTTGGGAGCTGCCCGCAGACCTTGGCTGTGTGAGAACCCACTGCTAAACTAGGACCCATCCTTGTGCTCCACTACAAAGCTTAAGTTGGTAACTGTCCTTTCACAGGATTTAAGCAGCCGTAGAACCAGACAGACTCTTGGAAATGAATGAAAGCACATATTCACCTCAAATTCAATGTGCTGCAAATTATGTGGGTATGGATGTACATATCTGTATTTGTATGCGTGCGTGTGTGTGTGTGTGCATGTGTGTGCGTGCATGTGTGTATGTGCATGTGTGTGTGCATGTGTGTGTGTGTGCACACGTGTGTGCGTGTGTGTGTGTACACACGTGTGTGCATGTGTGTGTGTGCATGTGTGTGCACACGTGTGTGCGTGTGTGTGCATGCGTGTGTGTGCACACGTGTGTGCGTGTGTGCGTGTGTGTGTGTGCACACGTGTTTGTATGTTAATAAAAATTATGAATAAACAGATTTCACTTTCTATTTCTCTTTTTCTCCCCAAACACCCTCTCTGTAATTACATTTAAAAAGATTTTTTTTTTTTTTTGGTCTTTAGGAGACAGGGTCTCCCTGTAGCCCCAGCTGGCCTGGGACTCACTATGTAGACCAGGCTGGCCTTGAAC
The DNA here is from genome assembly GCF_000622305.1 of Nannospalax galili. Taxonomy (NCBI): domain Eukaryota; kingdom Metazoa; phylum Chordata; class Mammalia; order Rodentia; family Spalacidae; genus Nannospalax; species Nannospalax galili. The sequence continues at coordinate 2,164,627 of NW_008333281.1, read as the reverse complement.
TCACAGAGATCCGCCTGCCTCTGCCTCCCGAGTGCTGGGGTTAAAGGCCTGCGCCACCACACCCAGCTCCACCTTATGTTTGAGGCAGGGTTTCTCACTGAACCTGGAGCTCACCGATTTGGCTAGACATCTGGCCAGCGAGCTCCAGGAATCTGCCTGTCTCTGCCTCCCCAGTGCTGATCGCAGACACAAGTCACACAACCTGGCTTTTCACATTGGTGCTGGGGGTAGAACTCAGGCTTGCACTGTAAGCACTTTACCAACTGAGCCATCTCCTCAGCTCCTGACAATGTGTTTAAAGCTTTAGTTTTGCATCCTACAAAAAAAAGACTGAATTGAAGCAATGCCCAAAGACAGTGACTGTGAGCAGATGCATAACTGATTTTAAATGTTAACATTTCACATCAGCTAAATCCCCTACTGGTTAAGCTGAGGTCTTCTGGGGTGCTGACCATTGTCCTGTCTCTGCTGATGAGCTGTGTGTTTGAATGGATGGGAACCGTGCCTGTCATTTTATGAATCTTCGTGGCTGAGAGAAATTTCTTCTTGTAAAGACCTCTTCTAGGAAGCATACAAGGAACAGCAGGAATTCTTGAAAAGCAGACCAGTGGGGCTAGGGAGATGACTCAGTGGGTAAGAATACATGCTGTGTGAACATGAAGACCTGAGTTAGAATCCCGGCACCCACGTAAAAAACAGCGTGGCTGTGCATGTTCCTTTAACCCCCGTGCTGTATAGGACAGAGACAGGAGGATCATTAGAGCTTCCTTGCTTCTAGCCTACCTCCAGGTTCAGTGAGAGACCCTTTCTCAAGGGGATAAGGTAGAGAGTGATAAAGTAAGACACTTGACATCCTCCTCTGACCTCTGCACACACACGCATGTCCACACACACTTATACACATGTTCACATGACATACATAAAACACACACAAAAAAAAACATACTCACCCACACATACATAAAGAATAAAACAGACCAATCATCCTGTCACCACAGTCTTCAGCCTCCTGCCAGGGTTAGCCCACCACCTCTCCGGGTGCCTCAATGCCTTTACTTTCCAGGGGAAGTAGAACAAATCATTCTGTTCATCCAGTCGTCGTTATGAATGTGATTCCTGGGCCCCAGGAAATCCAGGCCTGACTCTCCTCTTCACACACATGGAAACCTTCACAACTAGCTCCTCATCAGTAAAATGGGGTGCAGAGCCTTCCTTATACAGTGACTGTGAGGCTAAATGAGCTCCAATATATGAAGTGTTTGCATAATTCCTGGCACTTCATAAGCCTCTGATAAGCAGAAGGGGGTGTGCCTTATTACTGCTTCTGTTACGTTTCTAGGGCCTGCTGTGCACCAGGCTCCGTGCAGACTCCTGGGCATGCAAACCTGGACCTAGCCTGTGGTTTCGGGAATTTCAAACGCAGGTGGGGAGGAGTGTGTGTAGACAGGCAGCAGCGGCAACAGGACACCTGAGGCAATGACGAGGCTCTGGCGCGATCCCAGAACAGGGCATGAAGAAAGTGAGGGGCACTGAGGGGGAATAATTTCTGACACATTCGGGTGCACTCCAGTCTATACGCAGGTCTGCAGAGGTGGGGGGAGATGGCATCCCTTCCCTCGCTCTGGTTCATGGTCTCATGTCCCCACAGCACAGTGTCTTCTGAGTCACGCTGTAGATGCATGAATTGTTTTTGCACCATGAGAAGCAGTCTCGTTTGTATACATAAAATACCAAACAAGGCCACCAGAGTCGAATGAATCCATCCTCTTGTCTCTTCCTTCTGGGAGCCTTCAGGCCTCCCCTGCCCTGAACTCGCCGGGTGTCTGGGTATTATTGTGTGTCTGTAGCTCATCAATCGTTTTCACACTGAGTGACTCTTCTCAGACCTTTGTCTTCTAGAGAAGCAGGTCCAGCCTGGCCCGAGACGCTCGCCTCGGCTTCTGTCTAAAACTGCGTCCTCAGAGTACCTCCCCTAAGGAGCCACCCAAGGGAGTTCTCAAAGCCCTTGCCCTACGGCAAATGCACACAGCTCTTCAGCCACGGCAGCTGACCGCAGTGTCCTCTGTGGGCTCTCCTCCCTCTTCCAGTGGTCCTTTTCCCTCTCTCTCTTTCTTGTTTGTAGAACTGTTGTGGAGAACTGATGAGCAAGCCCCTTCTCTCCCCGAGAGTGCTTCTTCGTCACAAATGATCCCACTCCTTTAGGACATTTGCTGACATTTAATTCATCTCTGCTTAGATGAATTCTCAGAACTCCCTGAGAGGAGGGACAAGGTGGTGGGACATCAGAGAAATGCCGTCTTTCTGTGGAGGGGAAGGTGATGGATGCTCAAGTCCTTCCTCATAAGTTTCCCTGTCACCTGCAGACCTGTGGGCCTCCTCTCTGCTCCCTCTGCTTCTAGCGGATTTATTCTGCCCTGACTGATGACTTTTCTTATTCGCTGGCACTGTATACTCTTTCTTTTTTCAGTCCAGCCTTGGTTCTGTAGCTTTTGCACCACACCTGTTACTTGTTTCTCAAGACCAGAACCTGGATGAATTTTTAACCACATATGAGACTCTCTACAAGGATGGAGAATCGAGTTCATCCCTCCATCAACTTGGACTCCGGACACCTGCTCAGATGCCTTGAATGATGTCTGTCTTTTGGCCTGACATTGTCACAGTGCCCTCCCCAAACATTCATCCCTCCATCAACTTGGACTCCGGACACCTGCTCAGATGCCTTGAATGGTGTCTGTCTTTTGGCCTGACATTGTCACAGTGCCCTCCCCTGTCACGAGCCGGGACTCTGTCCAGCAGAGTCCAGGAAAGACGACACAGACACCAAGGTGGGGTTTAGGCTTCTGTTTCTCTTTCATCCTTTATTCTCTCTTATTCTCTCTCACGTTCTCTTCACTATGATGCTGTCTCTCACTATGATGCTGTAGTCGTTGTTCTGTTCTATTACATACCTAGCTGTTTATAGTGTAGCTCATTAGGCACGTAGCAAGATCATCAGGCTGGCAGCACCTGTTTTTGGGCTCACCATACTTCAGCGTTGGGGTAAACAAGCGGGATTCACAAGCCTTGGCAATCAGCCAAGAGTTGAAGTAAACAGCACCAGGTTTGGCAGCCAGCCAGGGTTCCATCTTTGGCTGGCTCAGCTGTGCTCGCTTCCCACATCTCCCCCTTTTTGTGTTTTAATAAACCAAGGGAGGCCAAGGGACCGTGCCTGGCTTAGGTTTCCCTCTTTCACTTGGCATCCTTACCCGTCATCAACTCGGCAACATCATGGTTGTCGGTCTGCCTTAGGTTGGTATGCAAATGAGAGGGTCGTACCCGTCATTGACTACCGGTCCAGCATGTCTAGCCAAATGCGGAGGTGACTTGCCCTTCTCCAAGGCAGCCATAGCCTGTGCAAGCTTTTGCTGTTGGTGAGCTGTTTGCTGCCGCATCTCTCACACATACACATCATACAGGCACAAACAGCAACCGGCAGGAATTCCCAAAAGCCATGGCCCCCTATTCTTAAGGCTAAAGGTGCCCTACATAGCCTCCCGCCACTGCTGCACAGTGGCAATCTCTATTCGGGTGTTATTTGTTGCCACTTTTATCTAATAAACATGATTTACCAAATTTAACATGCCCGGAGGAAGCGGGCCTGTGGCATCAATACTATACAATTTGTCAAGCAAGAACCTTAATAAAATTTGCAAAGTTCACCTTCCATGATCTCTTAAGGAAGGCATTCAATAAGACAATCAATTGTTTTACAGTATTGGCATTTTGTACATGGTAATGGGTAACACAAATATGATGAAAGAAATGAGAACATGTTAGCTGTTACTTAGCCCAAAGGGCATCAACTTGTTCTTGTAACAAGGCAGTTTGTTGATTTAAGTTCATGAGTCCAAGTTGTATGTTACACTGAGTTCTAAGTTTGCAGGACTTCACTAACTTCTCAACCGTGGAAGCTGTAACCGCAGTCTGAGACAGGCGATGCTAGCAGCGATGGCAGCAGTAGAAATGATGGCTATGCTAATGATAGCTGCTGTTATTCCAAAACCTCTTTTGCTTCTGTGCAATATCAGTTCAGCACCTGGGGGAAAAACACAAACAGCTCCCCTCACCTGCGCTAACGCTGGCCACCTGTAGAGGCCGCTCTTGGACCTCTCCTCTCCATAATAAATAACCTCCTGATAATACTGCTCTACACAACTGTTGCCAATCACTGGGCATTAAGTATTGTGGATACACCTTAATGAATTTCAACAAAGTTTTAGGTTCATAATTTCAAAGATACAGTTTTTCAATTTCTTGTTCCTCCAAAACTCTTTTAATCTGATAATACAGTTCATGCTTACTTTATACGTTTCCCATATTCTCAAATATTCTTAAGTTCATGCTTACTCTGTACTTGATCAGGGCAGCACACTTACCTGCCCCTCTGCCTGCAGTGGGAGAGGAGGTGGACATTGTCTCCTAACACTGTATCTATTGCTGTGATAAAACACCATGACCAGAAGCATCCTAAGGAAGAAAGTTTATTTTAGCTTACGGTTCCAGAGGGTCAGGGTCCATAATGGTAGGGGAGGCATGGCAACGGGCGGGGGAAGCAGGGAGCTGAGAGATCAGATCTGTTCTAGTTTCATTTTGGCTGCTGTGGTAAAACACTGATCAAAACCAAATTGGGGAAGGAAAAGGTTTATTTGACTTATAGGTTATGATCCATCATCAAAGGAAGCCAAGTCAAGAACTTAAGACCGGAACCTGGAGGCAGGAGCTGAAGCAGAGACCACAGAGGACCACTGCTTTTCTCTTCTCTGGCTTGCTTAGATATCTTTCTTATACACCCCAGACCCACGTGCCCAGGAATGGACCCCACAGTGATCTGGACCCTCTACATCAATTAGCAATTAAGAAAATACCCCCACTAGCATACCCACAGGCCAGACCAATGGAGAAAGAGCCTCATTTGAGAGTCTCTCTTCCCAGGTGTGACTAGGTTTGTGCCAAGTTGACAAAAAGCAACCAGCAAACCAACCAAACATAGGAAACAGCAAGCTCAGGCTGGAAGTGGGGTGAGAGTATGAACTCTCAAAGCCCACCCCTAGTGACCCACTTCCTCCAGCAAGGCTCCATCTCCTAAACTTTCAGAACCTTCACAAACAGAGCCACCAACCAGGAGCCAAGTGTTCAATACATGAGATTATGGGGGGACATTTCCCATTCAAACCTCCACACTCAGCCGTTCCTGGAAGAGAAGGATGATTCTTCCCTCTCTCTCTACATTGTGTGTCAATGTACAAAGAACTCTTCCCCTTCCCTATAAGAGGCAGGGCAGGGGTGCTGAGATGGAAGGCTCTGTTCATCTTTCTGCCTCTCCCTCAATTTGCTCATTGGAGGAAGTGTTGCTAAGCAACACTAGGGGTAGAGAGCAGGATTACTGTACAATAGGATCCCCAGGTCTAAGAGGAGGTCCCAGCTCATTCTGCTTTCTTCCTCTCTCACCCTCACATCGAGGTGCAGTGGACCCTTTTGTGGCCCCCTGTTCCTGGAATCTGAATGTTCCCCTAGAGGGCCTGGGGTGGCCGTCTCAGTGCTATTGGCTCAGGTGTGACAGATGATCAGATGGAGGCGCTAGTCCATTATGAGAAGCCGTGGTCTGTGGATGACTGTGTAATGGTACTCAGTCCTCAGTCTTGACAGCCATCTGGCTCATCATTTCTCACATGTGTGGGAGTCCTTGCATGTCACCTAGTCCCATAATCCAGGGGAACCATGGGCCCCCAAAGGCCCTTCACACAGTGCAGTCCTGTCTCCCATCTCCTCTCAACTTCCCATATTCCCACCATCTCTAGAGAACTCTTGCCCACTATGTGTCACAAAGTTCTAAGCTGTGTCTTTGACCCACCTTTACCTGGAACACCCTACAGTTTCCCTATCTGTCTTTCAGGCAGTGGCTGCCTGTCCTTCAGCCTCACCTACTCCAGCAGATCCAACTTCCCAGGCTGACTTGCCTGCCCTTTGGATTTCCCATCACCCAGTCCATCCCTCCATGGCTCTCATCAGGACCACAGTCCCCATCCATTCCCTAACGATTTGCAAGCCTATTTAAGGAACTGCCAGATCGACTTATTTTTACATTTCTATTGCTTATGGGGCATGATAACCCAAGAACCAAAGCAGAAATTGATAGGATACCCTTTCATCTAGAACATGTTCAGTGCTGGGAGACATCTGAATGTACAGGTACAGGTGGGGAAACTGAGTCACGGGAGGACTCCTTTGCTTTAGCTGGCCAGTATTAGAGCTGTGCAGCCCAAGATTCTTAAAAACAGGAGCAAATGCATTATGGTTTGAAAATACCCCTCCCCCTGTGGCTCATGTGCTTGGTGCTGCTTTTGGAGGGTCTACAACCGTTTGGACATAGGATCCAGCTGACAGAGGGACCCAGCTGACAGACACAGGGACCCAGCTGACTGACAGACAGAGGGACCCAGCTGACAGACAGTCAGAGGGACCCAGCTGACTGACACAGGGACCCAGCTGACAGACACAGGGACCCAGCTGACAGACAGACAGAGGGACCCAGCTGACTGACAGAAAGAGGGACCCAGCTGACAGACAGAGGGACCCAGCTGACTGACACAGGGACCCAGCTGACAGACAGACAGACACAGGGACCCAGCTGACAGACAGACAGACACAGGGACCCAGCTGACTGACACACGGCCATAGCTGGAAGACTGAGGGTTACAGTCCAGCCTTGGTCCTATCCCACCTCTGCTTCCCAGTCTGTGCTCTCCACCACTGTGACCTCTGCTGTGCCTTCCTGGCCATCAGGAACTGTACCGTCTTGAACTGTGAGCCAGAATAAACCCTTCCTCCCTGAAGTTGCTTCTGTTAAGTATTTCATCACAGAAACAAGAAACGTAACTAACATAATATTAAATAATATTTTTTATTCTTTGAGAGTTTTGTACACGTAGACAATATATATTGATCATATCCAGTCACCACTACCTCCCTCCAACATCCCCTTGTGCCTCGTATCCCATGTCCCTCCACCGCCATGTCCTCTTTTTTGTTGTGGTTACTAACCATGCGTCCAATTAGTGCTGCCCATAGGTACATGGGTGACCATCCACCAGGGCATGGCATTAACCACATCCACAAAGGAGAGTGACTCCCTCCCTTCAGCTCCCACAGTGATGGGGCCCACAAGGCCCCTCTCCCATCCATGCTGGAATTCGACTGGCTCGACTTGTGCAGACCTTGTACAGTTAACGCCATTGCTCTGAGTTGATTCCTGCAACAGCTATGTCATGTCCAGAAGTCAGCATGGGTTTTAATCTTGTAAATCCTCCAGCACCCAACAGGATGCACCCAAAGCCACAGCTGGACCCACTGTACACCAACAGCTGCCCACATTCAGTCTGAGGACTGTCAGCACG
>NW_008333281.1:2147711-2156900 GCF_000622305.1 Nannospalax galili | reverse complement strand
TTGATCAGGGCAGCACACTTACCTGCCCCTCTGCCTGCAGTGGGAGAGGAGGTGGACATTGTCTCCTAACACTGTATCTATTGCTGTGATAAAACACCATGACCAGAAGCATCTTAAGGAAGAAAGTTTATTTTAGCTTACGGTTCCAGAGGGTCAGGGTCCATAATGGTAGGGGAGGCATGGCAACGGGCGGGGGAAGCAGGGAGCTGAGAGATCAGATCTGTTCTAGTTTCATTTTGGCTGCTGTGGTAAAACACTGATCAAAACCAAATTGGGGAAGGAAAAGGTTTATTTGACTTATAGGTTATGATCCATCATCAAAGGAAGCCAAGTCAAGAACTTAAGACCGGAACCTGGAGGCAGGAGCTGAAGCAGAGACCACAGAGGACCACTGCTTTTCTCTTCTCTGGCTTGCTTAGATATCTTTCTTATACACCCCAGACCCACGTGCCCAGGAATGGACCCCACAGTGATCTGGACCCTCTACATCAATTAGCAATTAAGAAAATACCCCCACTAGCATACCCACAGGCCAGACCAATGGAGAAAGAGCCTCATTTGAGAGTCTCTCTTCCCAGGTATGACTAGGTTTGTGCCAAGTTGACAAAAAGCAACCGGCAAACCAACCAAACATAGGAAACAGCAAGCTCAGGCTGGAAGTGGGGTGAGAGTATGAACTCTCAAAGCCCACCCCTAGTGACCCACTTCCTCCAGCAAGGCTCCATCTCCTAAACTTTCAGAACCTTCACAAACAGAGCCACCAACCAGGAGCCAAGTGTTCAATACATGGGATTATGGGGGGACATTTCCCATTCAAACCTCCACACTCAGCCGTTCCTGGAAGAGAAGGATGATTCTTCCCTCTCTCTCTACATTGTGTGTCAATGTACAAAGAACTCTTCCCCTTCCCTATAAGGGGCAGGGCAGGGGTGCTGAGATGGAAGGCTCTGTTCATCTCTCTGCCTCTCCCTCAATTTGCTCATTGGAGGAAGTGTTGCTAAGCAACACTAGGGGTAGAGAGCAGGATTACTGTACAATAGGATCCCCAGGTCTAAGAGGAGGTCCCAGCTCATTCTGCTTTCTTCCTCTCTCACCCTCACATCGAGGTGCAGTGGACCCTTTTGTGGCCCCCTGTTCCTGGAATCTGAATGTTCCCCTAGAGGGCCTGGGGTGGCCGTCTCAGTGCTATTGGCTCAGGTGTGACAGATGATCAGATGGAGGCGCTAGTCCATTATCAGAAGCCGTGGTCTGTGGATGACTGTGTAATGGTACTCAGTCCTCAGGCTTGACAACCATCTGGCTCATCATTTCTCACATGTGTGGGAGTCCTTGCATGTCACCTAGTCCCATAATCCAGGGGAACCATGGGCCCCCAAAGGCCCTTCACACAGTGCAGTCCTGTCTCCCATCTCCTCTCAACTTCCCATATTCCCACCATCTCTAGAGAACTCTTGCCCACTATGTGTCACAAAGTTCTAAGCTGTGTCTTTGACCCACCTTTACCTGGAACACCCTACAGTTTCCCTATCTGTCTTTCAGGCAGTGGCTGCCTGTCCTTCAGCCTCACCTACTCCAGCAGATCCAACTTCCCAGGCTGACTTGCCTGCCCTTTGGATTTCCCATCACCCAGTCCATCCCTCCATGGCTCTCATCAGGACCACAGTCCCCATCCATTCCCTAACGATTTGCAAGCCTATTTAAGGAACTGCCAGATCGACTTATTTTTACATTTCTATTGCTTATGGGGCATGATAACCCAAGAACCAAAGCAGAAATTGATAGGATACCCTTTCATCTAGAACATGTTCAGTGCTGGGAGACATCTGAATGTACAGGTACAGGTGGGGAAACTGAGTCACGGGAGGACTCCTTTGCTTTAGCTGGCCAGTATTAGAGCTGTGCAGCCCAAGATTCTTAAAAACAGGAGCAAATGCATTATGGTTTGAAAATACCCCTCCCCCTGTGGCTCATGTGCTTGGTGCTGCTTTTGGAGGGTCTACAACCATTTGGACATAGGATCCAGCTGACAGAGGGACCCAGCTGACAGACACAGGGACCCAGCTGGCTGACAGACAGAGGGACCCAGCTGACTGACACAGGGACCCAGCTGACAGACAGACAGACACAGGGACCCAGCTGACTGACACACGGCCATAGCCGGAAGACTGAGGGTTACAGTCCAGCCTTGGTCCTATCCCACCTCTGCTTCCCAGTCTGTGCTCTCCACCACTGTGACCTCTGCTGTGCCTTCCTGGCCATCAGGAACTGTACCGTCTTGAACTGTGAGCCAGAATAAACCCTTCCTCCCTGAAGTTGCTTCTGTTAAGTATTTCATCACAGAAACAAGAAACGTAACTAACATAATATTAAATAATATTTTTTATTCTTTGAGAGTTTTGTACACGTAGACAATATATATTGATCATATCCAGTCACCACTACCTCCCTCCAACATCCCCTTGTGCCTCGTATCCCATGTCCCTCCACCGCCATGTCCTCTTTTTTGTTGTGGTTACTAACCATGCGTCCAATTAGTGCTGCCCATAGGTACATGGGTGGCCATCCACCAGGGCATGGCATTAACCACATCCACAAAGGAGAGTGACTCCCTCCCTTCAGCTCCCACGGTGGTGGGGCCCACAAGGCCCCTCTCCCATCCATGCTGGAATTTTGACTGGCTCGACTTGTGCAGACCTTGTACAGTTAACGCCATTGCTCTGAGTTGATTCCTGCAACAGCTATGTCATGTCCAGAAGTCAGCATGGGTTTTAATCTTGTAAATCCTCCAGCACCCAACAGGATGCACCCAAAGCCACAGCTGGACCCACTGTACACCAACAGCTGCCCACATTCAGTCTGAGGACTGTCAGCACGCACTTTATCTCTTCACCTCCGAAACCATCTCAGAGGCAGGAAACAGGTTCATCCATGTCCACCAAGCAGAGTCCACATTTTAATCAAATCCCACCCCACCCCCAACTCTCCTCACAAGCATTGCAGAAGCATTCATTTGTTTGTCCATACATAGGTACCAGTGAAACAAATGAAACTCACTCCAAAACAAGAGGGAAAAGCCAATTCAATGCACAATCTATCTGCATCTCAAAGGCTGTCAAGATGACAGATGAAGCTAGGAGTTTGGCCTTTAAAAATATTAATTTCTTGTAAAGATGAACTGGAGAACAGTGGAGATGAAATCCCCTCAGCTCCTAGGAGGAACCAGCAGGACCAGAGACTGAGCCTCCTTCTCTGGTCTTGGGTGTCATCTCCAAGTTCAACTCGAATAGTGAATGTTCCTGACATCGAGTTGCCCATGGACCTTTACTCCTGGTCTGAGGCTAGTACACATAGTTCGATGTGCCTGGGCTCTACTGTTGGTTCAATGGAAGCACTTCTAGCCACCTTCGGATGATGCCAAGGCGGTCATTCTCACTTGAGGGCATCAGCTGTGAGTGCCATTATGCTAAGGGAAGAGGGAGAGCATCCAGTGCACCTGCTAGCATGAGCCTTCCAGGACCCAGGCAGAGCCCTGTTTCTAGCATGTCCTTTCCAGCAATAATGAAGGGCCTGCTCCCTCCTCTACTCCTTCCCAGCCAGCCCACTCTCCAAGGACTCCTTGTAGGCACCTCTCAGAGACAATCCTGCTGCATTTCAAAGGCCCCTGTTCTTTGTGCTTCCTCCTCTCTCTCCTGGTCCACTACACAGTCTCCATCCTCCCACCTCCTCTGGAGCATCCACCTTGTCCAAAACACCTGTCTGAAAACACAGATAGGCCCCAGCTTGCCTGGAATATGGACTCCAAATTCTCTGTCGTCTGCCCCAACCCCTGCCTCCCTGTCTGTCCTCGTCTGTGTGCTCTGGATTCCTATAGAACGTTATTCCACACACGTGGAAGGCCCTTGCCTCCTCTGCCCCTTTGCACATTCTATTCCTTCAAACTGTGTGCTCTTCCCTTCCTTGTCTACCTGGGGAACTCCGAAACAACCCTTCAGACTCAACTTCCCCCCCCATGCCTTGCTTGCCTCCTCCAGGTGCTGTCAATCACCTAGCACTGCCTCTACTAGGCACCAAATGTGCTATGTATGTGCTACAGGTGATGGACATATTGTACCTGGGAGCCAACCCCCTCAGGGCAATTGCTGACAAGTCACTGAGTCCCTCCCTCCTTCCCAGGGACCAACTATGTGTCTTCTCATGTGTGTGTGATCCAATGAATTTAATTATGGTTGCTTCTAGGTGCATGGACGAGTGGTTATTTACAGGCGTGTGGACAATTTATGGGTAGCTACATAAGACGGCTACTAAAAATGTCTCTTCCTCCCCCAGCAATCGCTAATTTCCTGCAAATCCTCAGGGAGGGGTGGAGAACTCATGAGCCCCTCCCCACTCCATGACAGGCTGATGGGCTCAGGGAATGGACAGTGAGAGGCAGACAGGATCCTATAATTTTTCCAGGAAATGATACATTTCATTTGAGTAAATGAAGTACTTGTTTAGCAAATATCCTATTTTGCTTTATTTGTTCACAGGGACACAGGCCATGGGCTCTGGGACATCCAGGCTTCCAACTTATCTGTCTCTCTGGGGGAGTCAGCAGTTTTTAAATTATCATTCATTCAATTTGTTTTTAGACAATTTCACACACATATGCAGTGGAAACGGACCGCTCTCACCCCCACCTCCCTGCCACCCTGCCTACCCACCTCTACTAATATCTCTTTCACATTCATGTCTATTTACTTTGTTCTGTGACTGAATGAGATGAACCAGGGCTATCTGTGTGCCCATGGCTTTGGAGCTACTGTTTGGAGCCTGATGGGCTCAGCAGAGCGTATACAACTAAAGAAAGTGGCTCCTCCTCTCCCAGCATCCATCAGTAGCCAATAGTTCAGAGATAAAGGACGGGACTCTGTGAGCCCCTTCCCTTCCTTGACTGATTGTCCATAGGGCCAATCTTTACAGCCCTCTGCCTACACTGAGGAGCCCTACACGGCAGGGGTACCCATGCCTGACACTGTAAGCCTGCCTACCAACCCAGGTCTAGGGAATTCATGGTCCCAAGCAGAGAACTTATTACTGAGGAATAACTAAATTTACAAAGCAGCAAACCACTTTCCACGCGTGTCTGTGTTTATACCCATAGCTGTTTTAACCTGATCATCCATTCACATTCCCAGGTCCCAGCCCCTGGTCCCATGTGTCCCATGTTGCTTTTTGGATGTGAGAAAGCCAAGCCACTGTGCACAGAAACTCTAACGCTCCATGATGTTATTAGCATAGATACCAATCAGGGTCTCCTCTTCCCCTAGTGGCCACAAAACCACCTTTGGGGCCAGGAAAGAGATGTGAATGTTTCCTGTTGACCCTACCTTCTGAAATGTCTCCACCTGTCATCTGAGATGAGGTCTCTGGGCCTTAGCTCTGTCTTCTCTCTGTGAGGCAATATCTCCTCCTACCTTTAACCAAACACATCTTGAGTATTGGCCATGTCCCCACACCACCCAGCCGTGAAGACAGTAAAGCTATGTCAAGACCACCCCACCCTCCCTGACTTCTGGTCTACTGGGAGAGACAGAGCCATGACAGGTTCCTGCCAGAAGAGAGAATGATGGCACAAGACATCTGGAAAAGTCCGTGAAGAATTCAGGAGACTCAGGCATGCCATAACTTTGGTTTGAGGTTTTTGTCTGATTTATTTTCCATGCTGGGGATCAAACCCAAGACCTTGTGCTAACTAGGCAAGTTCTGTGTCGCTGAGCTGTATTCCCAGCCCCTAGAATTTTTATTGTGTGTGTACATGATGGTGTGTGTGAGGGGGCTCATGTGTGAGGGTGTGTGTGCACATGTTGCACATATGTGTGTATAGACGCCAGAGGTGAATGTCAGGCGTTGGTTCTCAGGATACCATCCATCTTGGTTTTTATTTGGTTCCGTCTTTTGTTTTGTTTTGGTTTTGAGACAGTGTCTCACTGGTCTGGACCTCACTGATTCAGTTGGGTTGGCTAGCCAGTGAGCCCCTGGGATCTGCCTGTCTACACAGCCCTGGGATTACAAGTTCAGACCCCATATCTAGCTTATCCTGGGTTCTGGGGACAGAACTCAGGTCCTCATATTTGCAGAGCAAGACCTTACCAACCAGGCATCTCCCTAGCCCTGGAATTTAGATTTTTTTTTTTTGAGACAGGGTCTCCCTGGACACTCAGCTGGCTGGGAATTCACTATGTAGACCAGGCTGGCCTTGATGTCACTGAGATCTGCCAGCCTCTTCCAAGTGCTGGGATTAAAGGCATGTGCCACACCCAGCTTTTGGTTTCTTTTTGGAACAGGATTCTACACTGCAGCCCCAGCTGGCCTGGAAGTCATGAGAACCCTGATTTAGCCTCCAGGAGTATGGATAGGAATCACCATGCCCAACCAGAAGATTCCCTCTTCTCCTCATTTTATACACATCTAGCCCCAAGCAAGGCGCTGCCACCACCACAGGCTGAGTGTGTGAAAGTGGAGAAGCCTACTTGGTGACCAGTGTGAACGCTAAACTCATCACAGAAGACAGAAGCAGAAAGCTGACAGGCACATTTCCACAAGCATCTCGTCAATCCTTCCACTTTGGGTTTGCACATCACGCCTGCTGGGAGTCCTTATTCTAGGAAAATTTGTTCTATCATTTTGCAACTAAGAATTGAGAGGCAGGAAACTATCGGCTCCCAGCCGCTTACGGGGAGCAAGAGAGGAAGTGAAGGACGAGCAGGAGACAGAATCAAGGTTGGCAAGCACATGGATGCCACAGGAAGCCTCGGCATCTTCCACTCCATCCCTCCCCTGGTGTTTTCTTTTTGATTTATTTATTTTTATTTTGTTTGTATGAGTGTTTTTCCCTGCATGTATGTAAGTGCACCTGTGTCGTGTAGTGCTTGTGTAGGTCAGCAGAAGGCATCAGATCCCTTGGAACTTAGTTAACAGCCAGTTGTTAGCCACGATGTGGGTGCTGGGAACTGAACCTAGGTCCTCTGCAAGAGCAGGCAGTGCTCAACCTCCAAGCCATCTCTCCAGCTTCTGGTTTTCTTGTTAATTCTGCCCTTGAAAGCCATAGATATTGATCATCTAAATGACTCGCACATTGGATTAGGTGAATTATCTAAGTTTGGGAAAACTTGAAAGACTATATCTTGATGGCAATACACAGCAGGGTGATGTGAGGGGATGCCTTTGTCTGAACAGGTAGCCAGGAAATACGGGGTCTGGCTAGATGAGGAGGAAGCACAAGTAATGCACAGCTCAGGGGGTCAGGGATCAGTTGTCTGTTCCCTCCTTCTCTGCCCTCATGGTCCCCCAAATCTGCTGTATCTTTTTGCTCCAACCCTGTCATGGATGTAACTCGTCATCTGAGCTAGAACCAGCCTACTAATGGCACCTAACCCTGAATGTGCACCCCAGCCGCAAAGCCAGTCACCCCACCAGGAGACGCCATTTGGCATTCCTGCGCCCCAGGTTTCCCATCCATGCAGCAGGTGTGAAGATGGTGCCAAGGCCTCAGGATGGTATGCAGACACTTCACAAAGCCTGGCCTCTATGCGATCAAACGTGTCATTGATTTTCACAATCATCATTGCCCCATTGACAGCTGGGTCTTCTGCATCCCTTTCCCCAAACTTCCCCTCCTGTATTAGTCACTCCTTGTCACTGGCTTCAAACATCTGTCAGGAAGCAACTTGAGGGAGGAATGACTGATTTGGCTCACTGTTTGAGGGGATTCAGTCCACCATGGCAAGGAAGGCATGGAGCATAAGCTATCTCACTTCCTAGCGACCAAAAAGCCAAGAGAGGACAGGAAGTCAGGTAACACTAATAAAACCTTAACCTCACCCCAGTGACTGCCTTTCTCCAGCTAAGTTCCATCATCAAAAGTTCGATTACACCTGGAAATAGCACCACCAAGTATGGACCAAGTGTTCAAACACATGAGCCCATGGGAGGTGTTTCAACTGAGTACTCTCCCTGAGGCCTCTCATCTCATCTGGATGAATATTTGTTCTAGTTAGCTTTCTGTGGCTGTGATAAAAACCAGGACCAAATGTAACTTAAGGAGAAAAGGGATGTGGTCATCACAATACAGTACCCAGGTCTGATTCATTCATCTTTTAAGTCCCCAGTACCAAGCCCAGGGCCAGGGCCCCCAGCCTCACAGGACCAAAATAAATGGCTGTTCTGTGGGAATTCCACATCGGCACCTCAGGTGTCCTGTACAATTCATGTTCTTCCTGGATGCACCTAGGATATAGGCTGAAGGAAAGCTATTCAACAAACACATGTAATAGTCAAACATGGCATTCCTGAATTGCAAGAATCAGGAACAGACTGAAAATACCCTCTGGAAATTACAATCATATGTCATCTCTCCTAGAAGTCCCAGTAATCATTTCTGTTTAGTTTGTTTTAAGAACATGAGGCATTCAGGGTTTAAGTGAGAGAAAGTTACACCTTTTCCTTGGCTTTACTTCCTGGTACCATGACCAATGAGGCAAAGAATCCAAACCCATTAAGTTTCACACATAAAGAATTGAAATGTATGTGGTACTTACAGGGCGCAGGGGCTGAATGATGAAGCTTTCGTTTTAGGCCTTGAACATGTTGACATCCTCCATATTTTTTTACTCACAGAATATAGTGCGAGCATCGTCCCGCACCACGTAGCATTAATATTATTTTTATGACTTCCCACAATGTGGTGACACAGTGCTGTGCTGCCAAGAAATTTAAAGAATAAAAGAGATTTAGACACTGAGGGAACCTTGAATCATTGAGTTCCAGGAGGTAGACAAGACCACGGGAGTGTGCCTACAGCTGATCACATGGCAGCCGTCAAATAAATGGAACCCAGCATGCAACTTCTTAAATGGCTCCGGTCCTTGTTATTAGTAGTGGGTGTGGCTAGGCTTAGCTCAGTCAGCATTTCATGGGGAGACCAGATTACCACTAGTAAGACAACCAAGCAAAGGCTCAATCAGCATGGAGATGACCATTGCACAGGGCGATGTAAGGAAACAATCAGTGATTGTAATATGCTTTCCCTGCCCATAATAAACATCACTAATCGATCAAGTCACTCTTGTTCTTAATGGTCTACATAGTGAGTTCCAGGACAGCTGGGGCTACAGGGAGACCCTGTCTCAAAAAGACCAAAAAAAAATA
>NW_008333281.1:2139739-2147687 GCF_000622305.1 Nannospalax galili | reverse complement strand
GAGAGAGAGAGAGAGAGAGAGAGAGAGAGAGAGAGAGAGTTTGTGTGTATGTGTGTTTGTGTATGCCTGGTACCTGTGTGTGTTCAGAGGCATGCACACATGTGTGCATGTGTGTGAGAAGTCAGAAGTCAACTTTGATGCTGCTTCTCGGGTGTCATCCACCTTGTCTTTTGAGACAAGATCTCTCACTGACCTGAGATTCACCAAGTAATTCAGGCTGACTGACCCATGAACTCCAGAGATCCACCTATCTACAGCTCCCCAGCGCTGGGATTACAAACGCACACCACCGCACCTGGCTATTTTTTTTTTTTTTAATCAGTCCCCATGCCTACAAAGCAAGCACTTTACAGACTGAGCTCTTACCCCAGCCCAAAGCATTCTTGGTTTTTAACCCTGTACATAACCTCAACTTCCTGTCCAACACTGCTCTGGGCCATAGACCCCTCATTGATCTGGTTTATCATATGAATGCACATGTCTCTAACACTCTTGAAACTCAAAAAAAAAATGAAAAGGAGAAAAGAAATAATAATCCTGAGGGAAGTCTGCATCTTGCAAATGAGATTGCATTAAAAAAAATAGAAACCCCTTTTTTAAAATCACGTAGCAGAGTCTTGAAAGACAAAACACCAAGTTCATTTATTTACAATAGTCTTTTAATTACACTAGTCAAATTATCAGTTTAGTGAGGTTCACAGAGGCCTTGCTGTCTACAGTCACTTAAGTGCTGATCAGACAACCTGCCTGTCTGGAGAGTTCTTGGTATTGACCTCTGAGACAAGCGTCAACATCTTACCCCTGGTTTGAGTGAATTGGGTTCCTTGGATTTAGGGAAAAGACTGGGGTTCCTAGAAACCACCTCTGGTTCAGTCCCATGGGTTGAGTGTGGCTTTAAAGCATTATCAGGGACACTCCTGAGCCCTGCATCCCATGAGGTTTCTAGCTGAGTCATGGGAAAGTGACCCAGACCCCACAGGGTTGTCCTGAGGATTCATATGAGGGTTACAAGCATCTGCTCTGGGAATAGCGGCATGTTCACTGTTATCGTCACCATCCCTCCTCTCAGTGCACGCCCAGCATAGATCAGGTGTGACCACCCAGCTCTCAAGCTTAGAAACTTTGTTCCTGCACTTGAACTCACCTGTAGGGCCTAAGCTGCAAGGTCAATCTAGGTTCAACCCCTTTGAATTCCCAGCTCTGGGCAGGAAACACACGAGGCGCTCGGTGCCTGTGATTCTCTTGGGAGCCTGTCCCTGCACACTCTGAGAGAAAGTAGCCGTGACCCTGGGCTGAAACCCAGACCTCAGGCTGGGTCCAGTCACTGCTCAGACCAGACCTCCCCACTTACCAGCCAGTCCAAGCCGCCTCCGCCCTCACACTCCCAGGTCCGGCTTCTGTATCTCTCGAGTTACATAACACCTCTGATCCACAGTGGGCCTCTCTTTCCTCCCACCTTGGTGGCTTGCTTCCCACGTCACAACTTGCTCCATGGAGAGTGCCACATAGCATCTCCCCAGGAAACAAGGCGTGGGGAACCACAATTCACACAGGAATCATGAGATCTACAGACCTCCTGGACTCACCTCTGTGATGCCCTACAACTCCAATTTCAAAACTTCAATCTAGGAGAAAGAATGTTTCAATAGAAAAACGAAAGGAAAACACAGCTCCACAGAAAAACCTGTGCACGCATGCTGACTGCACCGTCCTCTTACTAGTCAGGGTGTGAAGACAGTTCACACACCAGGGGGATGAATGGGTGGAAGACACACCAGAGCCGCCTTCCCAGTGTCCCAGAGAAACCGAGTCCTTGTTGGTACCCTGAAGGGAACAGTCGTGATGTCACACTATGTGACAGTGTCTGCCTGTGTCACACAGTGGGTGCTGTCTTCCTAAGAGCAAGGCATGCACCTTTCCTTAATAGGTCTGGCAACTGCCACGTAGTAAGCACTTGACTGTGATTTATTTTATTTTATTTTAAATAATTTAGTTATTATTTTTATTTTATGTGTATGAGTGTATTGCCTGCATGTATGTGAGTGCACCCCTGTCGTGCAATGCCACAAAGGTCAGAAGGAGGCTTCGGATTCCCCTGGAACAGGAGTTAAGGATGGTTCGTAGCTGCCATGTGGGTGCTGGGAATCGAACCCGGGTCCTCTGCAAGAGCAGTCAGTGCTCTTAACCACTGAGCCATCTCTCCAGCCCTTGACTGTGATTTTAAAATATGTAACAACACATCGGCCACGTTAGAGTGGCAGTTCAGTGGTACTTAGTGGGTCCACAATGTTGTGGAAGTCGTATCTACTTCCAGTGCATCTCGCTAGCCTCAAAGGAGACCCCCCAGGTCCACCACAGGCCCTCCCCACTATCCCCTCAGCCTTCCAGGAAACATCAGCATGCATTATCTCTGTGCAATTTTTCATTTTAAAAACATCGTTTTTAATGCTCATAATTACTTACATTTTTATAAATTTTAATACCAGTTGCTGAGCACTCAGGAGACGGTCGTTCTAAACCATTATGACGTTGATGGAAATAAAAGCCAATATATGAACCTGAGGTGCCTCACACTGCTATTTATTTTTATGTTAAATATTTAATATACATGCATGCATATACTGTGGATCCAATGCCCTCCCAGCGTCGCCCCTCCTGTAGCAGGCGTTCCCCAACATCTATGTGTTTATTTACTCCTGACATTTCGGATAAATTAGAGCTTCTAGAATGTGACCTTTGGCGCCTGGCACCTTGCACTTAGCATCATGTTTCCAGCTTTGTCCACATCGCGGCAGAACATCACTCATTTAATGGCCCCGTAATATCACAAAAGCCACTCCACAGAGTCACGCTTGGGACTGGCGCCACCTTTGGGCTGTAGTGCAACACTGCATTTTGGGCACACGTTTTCCTCGGCACCTGCTCTTGTCCTCTGGGTATGTGCCGGGGGCGGGGCTCTATATTTAAACTGTTGAAGATGCTTTTTAAATAGCACCTACACATTCTAACCAGTGGTTCGCAGAATTCTTCTCCAGATTTTTAAAAATATTCTATTTATTACTTTTATTTTATGTATATGCATGTATTGCCTGTGTGTAGGTAAGTGCACCCGTGTCATGCAATGCTGTTGGATCCCCTGGACTGGAGTTTCAGACAGTTGTTAGCTGCCTATGGGTGCTGGGATTCAAACCCGGGTCTTCTGCAAGAACAACCAGTGTTCTTAACCACTGAGCCATTTCTCCAGCCCCTTCTCCAGGTGATATAGGTGCCAGCTTTCTGTCAGAAGTGAAGGGGGAAAGCCTGTGGTAATCACTTCAAGCGGCTCACATGTTACAGTGGGAACAGATTCGGGATTAAAAGGAATATTGGTGTTGAAATGGTCAGGTCAGGACCGCTGGGGATAAGAAACAGAGAGGTCACAGCTGGGTGTGAACTGATAAGAGACACACAGACACACAGACAGACAGACAGACAGACAGACAGACAGACAAAGCAACAGGCTCTGAGAAGCAAGGCCAGTGTCAGGTGGCCAGCTGGCTAGCTTCCACGACACCCACACACTCAGGAAACATAAGCTGTTGCTTTCTTATGTTTTTGCTTCTAAGGCACCTAATTGTAAGATAGCTTCCAGGAAGCTGCTAGCATCCAGGCCATGCAGTAGACAAGAAGTTAACTAAGATTAACGGAGACAACATGGAAACAAAGAGCGGTCCGGGTAATGGGCAGCGCTTGGGAGGCCTGCAAAGTTGGCGGTAGCAACAACAACCAGTGACTGACAGCTAGCAGGCAGTCAACCAGGAAGAAAGGAGAGTTGAAGATGGACCAAGGGGCGCTTTAATCACCCCAGACCAGATGGGCAAGCAGAGTGTGGCCCTCTCCTGGTTGAACCAGGAGAGTATGCATCTAACGTGGGGTCTTCTAATTGACCAATCAGTAACATCACCTCCGTCTTCAGTCATAACACCATAAGAAGCCCCAGGGACCCCGGCAACCTGTTCAGACCCCCTTCACAGTGCTGAGAGCTTGACTTCTATTCTATACTAACTCTTTGTATCTTGGGAGTCTCCCCCACCTTTCCTTCATTTCTTGCTTTTCTCTAATTCTCCTTAAGAATGTTTGCCTGTGTCTTACTTACTCCCAGAAGTGTCTGAATCTTTAATCTCTATTGGTTTGAGACAATAAAATCAGGAGCCACTGTCCCAGCTGTGAGTGTCCAGCACCCTGGGTCCTTGGGTCAAACACAACTGGGCTGTGAAAGGTCCTGCTGGCATCCGTGGTGTACCCTCCCACTGTGCTTTGTGTCCGAATTCTTTGATCCTCAGTGATGCTGAGAGTCTTTGCTTTGGCCTTTGTAGAACGTCATTGAAAAAAATGCATATTCATTTTTGGTTTATATTTTCATTGGTTCAACTGTCTATTGTTATTGACTCGCAAATATTCTTTATATGTTCTGAGTGTTAGACCCTTAGTGAATATATGATTTGTTGAGCATTTTCTCTCCTTCTACAAGTGGTCTTTTCACTTTTCTTGATTAAATTCCACTTCGTTATATTTTAAATGACAGATTCATAAAACCCAATACCAGACATTTAAATGACATTTACAGACAAAACAATCAAACTCCTGTGTTTGATCAATAATATCTATCTCCCTGAGTACTCAGGTGCTGTCTCTGTCAGTGGCTGGCTGCAGGCTTTCTTAACCGCCCTAGGATTGAGCATCAGGATATGTTCCCAGTCACGGAATCGTATTTGGATGACGTCTCGATGTGGGCAGGGTTAGGCAACCCCTGTCCTTCCGTGTTCATGAATAAGTTTCTCTATGGATGAGTACCCTGAAGGGGGGAAGGGGGAGAGGAGAGACCAGGTTTCCCAGCTCAGCATTGTGAGGCCCCTCAGCTCAAGGCTCGAGGCCATCTAACATTTAGTTAAGAGTCTTGGTTCCCTCCCCAGAAGCTCCTGGGTCTGGCTCTCCAGGGATGTGTGAGTTATAAATGTTCAGGCCTGGACACTGACATTTAAGGAGGCAATGGGAGGCACGGCTTCTTTACTTAGCATCTCTCTATTGTGTGTGAGGTCCTTGCAGAGGCCCCCTCTGGAATTACCAATGGCTGTCACATCTTGAACCAAGGAAAGCGGAGCCTGGGACCATGAGTCCACACTGGGTCCTAGGGCCTGAGGTTTAGGGAGTAAAACACCATATCCATCGTTCCAAGCCTCACACCCGTGAAGCAGCCCATTACCATCAGTGAAGCCTCTTAAACACCTCCTTACCCAGTATATTTTCACTCCAAAAGCACAGCTCGTGCCTCTTTTCTGACCACTAAATAATATATGTTTATGGACTTTTTTAAAAAAGGAAGTTAGAAAACGGACTGAAAGAATAAAATAAATTTGCATAACCACATCACCAAAAGATAATTGCTGTTAATATCTCGCTGTATAAATCTTTTCTGCTCTATTTACATATTGTGATATATAAACACTGTTTATTTACAAAAATGGGATCTCGCTGTTCATACAGTTTTAAAACCTGCTTTTTCTTCTCAACAGCATAATAGAAACATTTTCCATGTCATTAAATATTCTCCTAGTAAGCATCTATTTTTAATGTGGGTGCCTCTGGCCTGAGCCACAGCAATCTTCAGTGCCGCAGAGAGTGATGCCTTGTGGATTTTAGCATATTCATTTTCCTGGCTACAAGGAGGTTTAAATGGCTCCTCTATGAGGAGAGCCCTCTGGCCAGCCGTTCCTGAACAGGGAAGCATCTCCAGTCATTCCCGCCTTGCTCAAAGCCTGTCAGCTTACCTGCAGCTCCCAGACATAGGATGCTTTCCTGGATGGTGGAATCCATTGACAGTCTGGAGCAACAGGGTGCAGACCCAGCTCTGCGTGGCTGGTTGATCTAGACCCTGGTTAGGGCACACTCATGAACAGTTTGGTTAAAGTGTCATTAGTCTTTGTAAGTCCCATACTGAGCTGGCCTACAGGAAAGGGACTGTGTGAGAGAACACAATTGTGTGGGTGTTCAGAATCAGCCAGAAGGAAGAGGCCTCTGTGCCGGGCCTCCAGGGCAGTGTAGTGTGCCTTAGAGAAGTGGAGGAGCAGCAAGTGTGTGTTTAGGTGGTTTAGGGGTTGGATCTGCGAGCATTTAATGAACATTTACTATGTGTCTGATCGGCATAGAGTACTGGGCTGCCGATGAGACATGGCCAGGTCATGGCAGTCTCTAGAGAGGCAGGACATCTGAGCAGAGACCTAAGGAGTGGGGGTTTGTCTGAGGGGCACATGAATGGAGGCATTCCCAGGTAAAGGACACAGTGTTTACTAAGACCCAGAGCTGAGAGTTTAGCAAACCCACAACCAGCAAATAAGTAGCCAGTTGATGGCAATGGGTGGTGACCAGTGTTCCTTAGTGGTGGGGAGCCGCGGAGTGATTTTGAGCTGTGTTGCAATGAGATCTGAGAGGAGTGAAGATCATTGTAATGATTTTGCATTTGAAGTGGAGAGAGAGGCTGGGTGAGACAAGCTGGGCTGGTTGTGTGGCCTGTGTTTAAAAAATAATGGGAATGAAAAGAAATGTGACAGAGGTAAACAGATCTTTGGTCTTGTTTCTTGTGAGTGTGTGTGTGTGTGTGTGTGTGTGTGTGCGCGCGCGCGCGCGTGCGTTATGTGTATGTATGCACATATGTGTACATACATGTGTGCATGTACACAGAGGCCAGAGCAGGACCTCAGGTACCTTCCTCTATCACTCTCCACCTTATGCCCTCAACAGTGTCTCTCACTGAACCTGAAACTCACCTTTTCAGCTAGGCTGACTGGTCAGCTAGCACCAAGGATCCACCCATCTCCACCCAACCCCATGCTGGGGTTACAGGCAGGCTCAACTATGCCTGGCTTTTACGTGGATGCTGGGGATTCAAACTCAGAGCCTCATGCCCGCACAGCAGGTGTCCTTCCCCACAGAGCCACCTCTCCAGCCTCCACAGCCCCTGGTTACTCCACTCTATTGATGTCCAAGGCAATAAAGATGTCTTCACAGCTATGCTTAAGAGGGCGGAAGGCTACAGTTGCACCCATGGGTGACTGGCTTAACCATAACCCTTAGGAGGGCAGGGGCCTCGGCTGCCTTTCTCACACCTGCACCCACTTCTCAAACCAATGAACAAGACTAGCTGTGACTTGGAGAATGAGAAAGCGATCTTCATTCGAATGACTAAAACCCAACATTTCCTTCAGTGCTGGCTGAAACATCTGCCCAAATTTCAGTATGTCCGTAAAACTAACATCTGGGATTTTAACAGCTTAGACCACTTTAAAATAAACAGACTAAACCTACGAGGGAGGCCCTTTCTTTCCTGTGGACATATTCGCTCCTGCAGGCAGAACTCAGGGGTTTAATAGATGCCAAGCATTGCTGTTTGTTGAGGAAGCAACACGAACTTTGAAAAGCTTTCAGACTCTCTCCTTATAATGCCCTCCACAAGTGCATGGCCTTTCACGGAAAACAGGAAGGAAGTAGTCAGATGTGAAAACTGCATGGTGCACTGCCCTGATCATGGCTCCACCATCTTCATGGACCCAACTTAATGGGCAATCGAGTCAATCAATTCCACCTCCTTACCTGGCATCCTAATGCCCTTCCCTGTGTGCTCAGCCTGGTTGGTGCTCTCCTGAAAACCTGCTATGCTAGTCCTACCTCTATTCCCCCCACTGTCTCCCTCATCTGGTCACATCATGCCACCCTTTGCTGAACCCTAAGAGAAGGAGATTCAAACTTGGGAGGACTGGGAGAGGAACTGTACAGTGTGGGATTGTGGAAGGTAGACTTGGTGTACGGAAATGACCACCTAGAAGCCTGGCATTTGAAGATATGGTGGGATTGCTCAGCGAGACCCCTGCAAAGGCCAGCCTGCCCCTAAAGAATCTCTCACCACTCCCAATAA
>NW_008333281.1:2109828-2139720 GCF_000622305.1 Nannospalax galili | reverse complement strand
ACACACACACACACACACACACACACACACACACACACACAGAGAGAGGCCCTGCCAGTTCCAGGCCGATGAGCAATGGGAGCCCTCTGCAATGAGGGCTGCTTGGCAGGTGGGTGTCGCTGTGTCTCCTCTAAGGCAGTACAGTGGAAAATGTAGGACGTGGGCCAAGTGGGGCCACAACTCCAGTATCCTCTGGTAGGAATTGTGCATCCTGGGACAATAGACTCTTCCCCTACACAGTAGGAGCAACGGCCACCCCAGCCTCATGGAGGTGTCCTGATATCAACTGGATGGATCCCACAAAGGATGTACAATGTTTCAGGGTTACAGTGGACATAGCCATGATAGTTATAAAGACAGAGGGCTTGAGCGGAGTCCAGATGGACAGGCAGGGAACAGGTACTTGTGGGTCTGGGTGGAAAGGTTCATAACTTAGCAGGAGCCAGATGGAAACAAGAGGCACACAGGCATGTTTGACCCTGGAGTTTGGAGTCTGGACCCAGAGAACTGAGGCACTGACGTTCCCCTCAAAGATACAGACAATAGACTTCAATTATCCTCCCCTTTGAAAAAGGCTCTGGAGAGGGGCCAGAGGGAAGACACACACTCTCTTTATTGTTATTTTTTAAACTAAAATGAAAAGGAGCTCTCCAAGGGCATGTTGGCTGGTTTTATTATTTGTGAAGAAAAACACTTATCTTTATCAACATTCTGTCCATCTAGGAGGCTGAGCCGGAAGAGCAAGACCCCGTGTTAAGTCCGAACATTTGACTCCTTGTTCCCTGTTTGGTTTCCATTCCAAGGCGTTAATGGGCTTAGCTTGTCAGCACAGCCAAGACAATTTCAAGAGCAGAATGAATGATTGGCACCAAGATCGCATGGGGCTCCCGTGCCAACAGGGCAGGAGCTGGGAGTCCAAAAGGCCTTGAGCAAATAATGCTGAAAGAAAACGATCAAAAGGGCTGGTCTACCAGGGACAAAATCAGCAGAACTTTCGAGGATAATCCATGGCTGGGTTAACCATGTTGCCTTTTCTCCCTGGTATACGGATTAGCTTTCAAAAACAGCAAGGGTGTGATTAGAATCCATCTCGGGTGATTTTCCCCCTTGGAGGACTTAGAATTAGTTCAATTTATTTTCAGAGCCTAACAAAGTAACACTGTGAAGGCTGTGTCTAGGGTTCCTTTCCTGTCTTGGCTACGTAGGTGGGTGTCATCTGCTGACCCAAGGCTCTCATAGGGTGGAGCCTTCGTTTTGAAAGCTTCCTGGGATGGTCGCCCGCAATACAACTCTAAACCAAAGGAAGCTAAATATCAAAATGCCTTTGACATCAGAGACAAGGTGTATGCTGACTAAAAGTAGCCCTGGGGACTGGAGAGACAGCTGAGTCAGTAAAATGCTGGTCTGGAAGGAATGAGGACCTCCCCACACACAAACAAAATCCCACAGTGGACCATGCTTCTGATCCAAGCTCTGGGGAGACAGCAACGCAGGGTCCCTGGGTTTGCTGGCTGGCTAGCACATGGGCAAACTTCAGGCTCAGTAAGAGACCCTATCTTAAAAAAAAACAAGGTGAAAAGCAACGGAGGAAGACACCTGATGGCTTCTGGCCTCCACAGACAACATTTACACATGTGCACGTGTCTACATACACATGTGTGTGCACATACATACACATGCATGAACATATACACATTAACAAACGTGAACACATAAAGGAATATGCAGATTCACACAGTACACATACACACACTCTCATACTCATATGCACACATGCACACATATACTTATAATCCATACACATACACCTACACAAAAATATACACATGTACACAACTCTTCTCCATACACTCACATACACATATACACATATACACACACAAGCACACATACACATAAATACATACATACACATGCATAATACATCCACATACAGATACATATATACATGAAGCGTGCATACACATGTGAACAAGTGCATACATACATGAACATGTATCCGCCCATACACATAAACATATACACATATACATGTATGAATGTATACACACATACATGTGAATGTGCATATAAACATATGCGTGGATATGTGCATGCATATATACATACAAACACATATGAACACACATACACATGAACATGTATACATACAAGCCACTCTGGCCACAGCTCTGGCTAGAAGATCACATCTAAATGGGCTCAGGACTCCACAGGGCAGCAGCCCAGGCAGGCTGGAGGAAGCCCACTTAGGTTGCCACATACACACATGGACAGAACACATATGCACATGCGAACACGTACACACACACACACACACACACACACACACACGTCACCCATGGTGGCAGCTCTGGTTAGAAGATCACATCTCCTTGGGCACAGAGCTCCACAGGGCAGCAGCCCAGGCAGGCTAAAGGAACCCCACTGGGGCCATGCTTTCTGTGTGTGGACGCCCACTGATTAAGCACCTGGAATTAATGGGCAGGCCCGTTAACAGACAGGGCCTGGTGCTCAGCCAAAGTCGTAAAGCTGAAATTGCTGCAAGTCTCAGACATTTAGATCCTAATTTTAGAAACCTCCTCCAACTCTCCATGTCCCCTATGCCTTTTGTCACTGAGAGCCTGTAATTGAATTTTCTGGACGTTTTGACCAGTATGTAACTTTGTGAAGCCGATTGCACAGCAGAACGCAATTTTGAGTGTGACCTTAAAAGCATTGCCATGTGCTGTGTGATTAGAAAACAGAATGCACCTTCCTGCTTGCTGCACGCGGTTTGGGGAAGGAAAGAAGAAGAAACCACCCCACCTTGCAATGAGGTGTAACCTGGAGAGATTCATTTAGAGTCTCTGAAGATCACTTAATAACAGATTTTTGTAAAACCTTAACATAAGGAGCCCCCATAAAACGTATTATCTTTTATTACCCATACAGAGAATGACATTTTAGATAGCAATAAATTAAAACCCAAGGAAAGCTATTTGCTCTCAGAGCGTGCCTGGAAATGATAGGGACATGAGTCTCCTGATTTTATTCGGTGGTAAAGGCGCCCCTCCAGGGTCCGCTGAGACCCCCCCCCCGCCAAGCTGGCTTTGCTGAGGCTTAACCGAGTAGTCTTCTCTCTTCCCTCTATTTTGTTTTTCTTTTTGAAAGGTCTATTCCACCCAAACCTTAGCACTTTAGGGGGTGGTCCTCCCGAACTCACGTTGCCCCTCTCCACATTAATATGTCAGGATGTATGGCTGACCTAAGGCTGAGCCCTAGGTCAGGACCAGCCAGAGGACCAGAACGGGAGCTAGCCCTCCAGCTCCAATACACAAGAAGTCTCCCATTGGGTGAACCCCTCTCTACTGGGAAGGAAATCCCCTCTCGCTCCTGGGACGCCCAAGCCCCCCACCCACTGTGTGCCACACCGGAGTGCAGAGGCTCGCTTAGCCTGTCTGACTGTAACTGGAGTCTTGAGGGCAAATGCTGGGGCTTCCGGTAGCCCAAGCAGGCTGTGCTCAGTCACTGGTCCCAGTTCACCCATCCCAGTACAGCGATGAAAAGGACAAATGATGGTGAGAAGCTGAGAGGTTTATCTACAATGTCCACAGTGAGAAGGGAGATGGATAAAGGGGTCCAGCAGTCCCAAGACTGTCCTTGGGATTCTGAGCTGTGCTTTAGGTTAGACACATGAAAAACTGAGGAAGCAACGCTAGAGGTACGTACAACGGAGCAGTCCTGGTCAGGCTGTGGTCTGCTGGCCTGTAGCCTCAGTTCTGGTTCTGCGGGGTGGTCCAAAGACATACTTAGCAGCGCCATCACATGAGGGGGCCAGTCTGGTTCCTACAGGCTCCTGCTCCGGAGTACAGCCTTTGTGTCACGGCTATTTGCCTTCATTTGGGGAGTGGTCTGGTCTGCGAGGTTTCATTCTAGGGATTTAAGTTGACTCAAGTCAGGACAGGGCCTTCAGCCCAAGAAGCACAGATGTCACCAACCACAAGCAGAGGCAACTGGCTTTATCCTGCTTTAGCTACTTATGGGCCCAAGTGAAGAGTCAATGCTCTTCAGCAAAAGTAGCTTCAAGTCCCCTCTCCATGATATTGCCCAGGCTTGACCTGTGGACCAGTGACCTCCGCAACCCAGAACAGCCAGCCTGAGGCCAGGTTTGCTGTGCAGTGATCACATAACCTTCCCTTCATCGATTCGTTCATTAGACACTCGCTGAGAGAATGCCAGACACGGCTTGGGCGAGTTCTTCCCCGAGGCATTTAGAGTAATGTCAACTTATTTCCTAGGGCTGCAACCCAATATTCAATCAAAGTAGAATCTTCAGACCTCTGTGTCTCAGGCGCCGGGAACTAGGGACCTGGCAGGAGGGAGGAGAGGGCAGGTCGGGTCCTCTCCAGGGACTGGGATAGATGTTTGGAGAGAGGCTGATGGACTCTGGGAAGAGGCTGTGGTGAGTGGGCTTGGTATTTCCCACACTGTGGATGGGAGGACAGACTCTGCAGGGAAGGTCTAGCTGACATTACACTTGAAAAGATTGAGAGGGGACCATTTCCAGAGAAAGGGTAGAGGAAGCTGCTGTGGGTAGTGGTCCTGACACGGAGGCGGCCAGCACGCAGAGAGGGAGGGCGGTGGCCGCCACAGCTCTCCAGGAAGCTCTGTGAGTTCGTCCCTCCCCGGACAGGGCATATCAGTTCCCAGCATCTGCCACTGAAGTTTGCTCCCTCCAGAGAGACTTCAAACAACACAGGTTTGTTATCTGACAGTCTGAACATCAAAAAGTCCAAGGTGAGTCCCCCTGAGTTAAATGCAGGGGGTCACACAGTGGACTCTTTCAGAAGCTCCCTGGGAAAACTTGATTTTTTTTTTCTGGAGGCCTCCTGCATCCCATGACTCATGGACTCTTCCCTCACGTGAGGCCAGCGGGGCATCATTATTAGATCAATTTCCCACTTTCCTCCCTCCCTTCCTGCTTCGACCTGTACAGGCTCCTGTGATGATATCGAGTCCATTCAGGCAACCCTGGGTTGTCTCCACAAGTTCATTACCGTTCCTATTGCTGTAGACACATACCTGACAAGACGCAACCTAAGGGAGAAGGGGTTTGTTTTGTCCCGGGGTTTGAGGGGATACAATGATGGGAAAGGTTTTGCAGCAGGAGTGTGAGACGACCGGTCACACTGTATGCACAAGGACTAGATAGGAAGTAGGGCCGAGCTATAAAACCTCAAGTTCCCCCCATGACCCACTTCCTCCAGCAAGGCCCCACCTCCTAAAGGTCCCACAACCCTCACCAAACACCACCACCAGCCGAGGACCAAGTGTTCAAACACTTGAGCCCATGAGGAACATTTTGCATCCAAGCCTCAACAGTCCCACTTCGAGACCCTAACTATAATTTCCAGGGGCGAGGGACACACACCTTTGGGGGTCATTGTTCCCTTTGTCACTGAAGCTGTAAAAGCCTTCGAGTAGTGATGAGCAGAGGCTGCAGAGTGGAGGGGGGCAAAGAGAGGCTGGGTAACGGGGGCCGAAACTCAACCAGGAAGGAGAAAGAAATTCTGATATTCTGTCGCACAGTTGAATTGCCATAGTTTGCAGTAATTTATTATTTACTCCAAAATGATTCAAAGAGAGGGGTTTGTAGCTCTCCGTTTAAAAAAAAAAAAAAAAGATAAACGTCTAAGGATATGGAAAAGCTAATTACTCTGATTCAACCATCATATGGTGCTTATCTGAGCCAAACTGTCACATTCTGCTTCCCAAACATACCCAACCGTGATGAGTCAATTAAAGATTTGAAAAATAAAATTTAGGAAAAGATGATAAGGAGGGTTTTAAGGCTGACAGATCAACTTTTGTAGCTCGTTCACTGTGCTTGATAAACAAATCCAAGTGCCACACAGCATGACCGTGGGACAGGAGTGTATGAAGGGAACTACCAGGGGTATCACCGGGTCAACCAAGAAAAGCCATTCTTCACAATGCGCAGAGATGACTAAGAGGAGCCAGGAGTGACTGGGAGGGCCAAGGGAGCTATCTGATGCAGGCAACCAAGAAACCAAGCTTATAAGGACACATAGCAATTTCCCCAGGGTGGTTGGGGGTGGGGGGGTACACAGGTAGGTCAGAGGTCACCAGTGAGCAGAGGTGCCAAGGACTGAGAAAGCCTGAGGCTGTGAGAAGTGCAGGTAGCCCTGGGATGTCGGAGAGTGGTGCTCTGTGAGAGCCAGGAGGCACCGGCCTCTGCAAAGCCACCGTAAGGCTTCCAGAGGGTCCTGCGGGCAGGCGGGGCTTTGGATAGCTCTCTAAGGCTGGGTTGGAATGACGCTGGTTTCGGGGCAGAGGGAGCCCACTGGGAGCCGCAGTTCCTCGGGTAAGGAAAGGTGAAGGCTAGCATCCTGTGGTAACTGAGAGATGGAAAGGGTGAGAGAGGCCAGGAGGGAAATCCATAGCCCTTGGTGACTAGATGTGTGGGGCAGGAAGTAAACTGAGGCTGCTCCCGGGTACTGTCCAGAGCCGATGCCCTGAGGGAGAAGAGTCAAGGTCAGAGGGTGATCAGCTCTGATATTTCCCGTGAAGACTGAGGGAAAACAGAGGTGTGTCGAAGATGGTAGTTGGATGGAGAGAGCACAGCTGTGCAGTCCAGTCCCTTAGAGGGAGTGGTTTTGAGGTTTTTTCTAGAAAAGGAAGTTTCACAGAGATAATTTTTAGAAACTGTTTTCCATTTTTCTTTTGCACTGTATAATAAACAGATGAGGGTTGGGCTGATGGCTTAGTTGGTAAAGCACTTACTTTACAAGCTTGAGGCCCCGAGTTCGGTCCCCAGCACCCACGTAAAATAAAGTCAGAGCATGGCAGCATAACCTTAT
Source organism: Nannospalax galili (assembly GCF_000622305.1). NCBI lineage: Eukaryota > Metazoa > Chordata > Mammalia > Rodentia > Spalacidae > Nannospalax > Nannospalax galili. The sequence goes on along the minus strand of NW_008333281.1, from coordinate 2,132,860 downwards.
AATTTCAGTGCTGGAGCCCGGGAGACCTGAGGATCCCTGGAGCTCACTGACCAGCCAGCAAAGCTAAATTAGCAAGCCCTACGACCCAGTTACAAACTCTGTATTAAAAATCACAGGGGTGGGGCCTGAGGAACAATGTTAGAGATTGTCCTTGAGCCTCCACACGCCCACACATACAAGTCACACACACACACACACACACACACACACACACAAAGTAAATAAATAAACAGGTGTGCTTAACATAAGGAAGCACACTGCCCTGTACTTGGTCTTGTGACCACTGAGCACCTAAGTACCCCATCTGGTACCCTGGGTCATGGGTGCTGACCCTGTGCTCCACCCTGTCCCTGGGAAAATGATGCTGTGACAGGTCAGAGCCAACAGCTTGGAAGCAAAGAACACAATAAAAGGTGCATTGAGAAAACAGCACAATTATAGAGAAAGTGTGCTCTAACTATATTTTCTTTTCTTTGACTTTAAAACCTCTCATTTCTTTGTCTCACTCAGCTTAATGCGAGAACTTTTCCAGTGTGCTCAGCCCTGCCCCTCACCAGCGCAAGTCTGAGGGTTTCCTGTACCCCTCAGTACAAGTCCTCAGAAGGCAGGGCCCACCACATAGTTTCTAGGGAAACTTCACAGTCCACGGCCCCACACGCCAGGCTCCTGCCGTACCAGGCTGTATGTTACCTTGTACCCCCTGATCTCCATCCCTGGTTCTTGGTCTTTTTCCAAATTCTCTATGCTCACCCCCACCCTTCCAGATCCACCCGGTCCCCACCTGACATTGACCAGAAGCCACAGTAAAGCAAGCGTGCAGGTTACCTTCCTCATTGTGGCAAAATATTTGACCAAAGCAACCAAGGACGGGAAGGGTTCATTTGGCTCACAGCTCAAGGGTACGGTCCATCAAGGCAGGGGAAGCACTTTGGTGGGAGCCTGAGGTGGCTGGCCCCACGGCATCCACAGTCAGGAAGCAGAGAGATGGATGTTGGTACTCAGCTTGCTTTTCTCCTTTTGATTAGGCCCACAACCCCAGTGCATGGGATGGTGCCACCCACAGTTAAGGAGGGCTTTCCCACCTCACTGAACTCCATTTAGAAACTCCCTCACAGACGCGCTCAGAGGTTTGTCTCCTAGGTGATTCTAGCTCCTGACAAGCTGACAGGCGATATTGACCATCACAGCTACGGAGTCCCTCCCAGCCATCCCCATCCATGTTCTGCGTCTGCCTCATGTTGGTCCCTCGGGTGCTGCCCATGACTTGAGGAGCCTCTTACTGCTGTTCTATCTACAAACACACCTTGAGCTCCTTAAAGGGACAGAGACCATATTTTACACATCTCTTGTTCCCAGTGTCCTGAGTAGACTTAGAATCAGCCTTTATATCTTTGTGATGACTGAATCTAGTGGGGCTATAGGGTTAAGAGTCTCCAGCTTCATCCATTGAATAGACCCCCATTTCCAGTCCCAAGCTAGGATCATCCCTCCAAAGGTACTGCCCTCTCCATGGTCTTCACAGCCCCAGCCCTCTACATATGGTTTGTGGTTCAGTGTTCTCTACTTGTGACTCCATGGTCTCATTCTGCAGGATGCATCTGGCTGTTGGTCCTTCACACTAAACTTAATTCCTATTACCTATCTCACCATCTATACAATGCCCGGCAGTAAATAAGCGCTCAGTTAATGTTTGGTGATCTTTCCTAAGCACCCTGTACTCTGTCCCCTCTACATAGATTGTAGTTAGTTCCGTTCTCATACTGTTCATCTGACCTTAGATATTTTCTTCTTTAATATCTTATTTATTATTTTTATGTATTTGTATGAGTGTTTTACCTGCATATATGTAAGTGCACCTGTGTCCTACAATACCTGCGGAGGTCAGAAGAGAGCGTCAGATTCCCCCTAGAATTGAAGTTACAGAGTGTTGTTAGCAGCCGTGTGGGTGCTGGGATTCGAACCCAGGTCCTCTGCAAGAGCAGCCAGTGTTCTTAACCACTGAGCCATCTCTCCGGCCACTGGATATTTTCTTTTGGTTCCTTGCTCCAGGATAGAGAAGGCACCAAAGGCAGGTCTGAAACACTCATCACATGCCAGCAGAGTTACTTGTACCTACTAGATGCTGAATAAATGTTTCTGTGAGTCAAGCTGAATGTCAAGTGTACTCCAGCGAGGGTCTACATGAGCCTGTTTTCCAGGTTACGCTGTGAATGCCAGGGGCGGGTTATTTACTATAAACTCATCACTAACATCAGAGGCACATTTTTGCACCGAAGCGTTTGATTTGCTTCTAGTGTCCCTCAGCCTGGAAGCCATCACTCCATGAGTCTCTCCGTATATGTCCGTGGTGCTGTGCTTATTTCCCCTGCCGTTTCCCTGCCCCAACGACTAACATCAGAGGCACATTTTTGCACCGAAGCGTTTGATTTGCTTCTAGTGCCCCTCAGCCTGGAAGCCATCACTCCATGAGTCTCTCCACATATGTCCATGGTGCTGTGCTTATTTCCCCTGCCGTTTCCCTGCCCCAACGGCGTTGTCAGCAACCACTAAATCTGAAGAAATGCGCTCTGGCCTGCTTAGCTACCAGGCCCCAGTCGGGAAAGAAAAAACCGGCAGGTGACAAGCAGGGACACAAATGTGCACGTTAGCGCCAGGAACAGGCAAACACAGGCCAGCAGCTCTCACCGCAAGGAGGTACAGTCAGAGCGAGGCAGTTCCTACAAGGAAACGTGTTCCTGGCCCGCTGGATTTAGAGACTGCTTAGGTGGTGTCAGGTACAGGGAGCCCAGAGAAGTATCAGGTCCCCCTTTGAGACAAACAGGCAAACACAGGCCAGCAGCTCTCACCGCAAGGAGGTACAGTCAGAGCAAGGCAGTTCCTACAAGGAAACACGTTCCTGGCCCGCTGGATTTAGAGACTGCTTAGGCGGTGTCAGGTACAGGGAGCCCAGAGAAGTATCAGGTCCCCCTTTGAGACGCGTGGTGTGGGGAGTCTTGTGTTGCCTGGCTTATCTGGGCATAGCTGATGTAGAAGTAAATAAAGGAATTACATCTATTATCAGTTTTCATTAGTAATATCTTAAATATTAGAAAGTTGGGGCCAGAAAGAGAGATGGCTCTGTGGTTAAAGGCATTTGTTGCTCTTGCAGAGGACCTGGATTCAGGTCCCAGCACCCAAGTCAGTTCACAATCACCTGTAACCCAGTTCTGAGGGGTTCCAACACCCTCTTCTGGCCTTTTTGGGCTCTCGCATGCACATGGACACATAAACTCACACAGGTACACACACCTAAAAATCATAAATAAGGCAATAGATCTTTAACTACTAGACAGTGCCTCCTTGCAGCAACCTCAGCTCTATTTATCCATGTGTTCTCTTTCTTTTTTCTTTCTTCCTGATTTCGCTTTGCAACAATCTGCCCAAGATGCCATGGTACTAGGCAAGCACTCCACCATCCTCATCCTCAGCCCCTCCCTTGACTTGATGCAGAATTTGCACTCTGATACTGGTTCTGGTCATCTCCCCTTTAACTACTAGACAGTGCCTCCTTGCAGCAACCTCAGCTCTATTTATCCATGCGTTCTCTTTCTTTTTTCTTTCTTCCTGATTTCACTTTGCAACAATCTGCCCAAGATGCCATGGCAGTAGGCAAGCACTCCACCAACCTCATCCTCAGCCCCTCCCTTGACGATGCAGAATTTGCACTCTGATACTGGTTCTGGTCATCTCCCCCTAGCCATCTGTGTGCCTTTTTGCCCATGATGTCACATTGGGAAATTCAGGTCAGTCATGGTTTAAGCAATTAAACAATTCAAGCTAATGGCGCTACCAATCAGAACTGTGGTTTATTATTTCTTTAGACAGGGTCATATATCCCAGCCTGACCTCAAACTCACTGTGTAACCAAGGAAGATGACTGTGAATTTCTGCTCCTCCTACCTCTACCTCCTGAGTACTGGGATTAGAGGGACATGCCACCACGCTGGTTTGTGCAGTGCTGGAAACTGAACCCATGACTTCCTACATGCTAGGCAAGCACTCTATCCACTGAGCCACATCTCCAGCCAGAACTCTGGGTTAGTGTGAACAACATATGTCACTATACAATATTTATTAACTTCTGAAAGCCATGTCCATAATTAGCTAGTTATCTCATAACTACAATGATCCCCAACAGAGAATTAGCAGCTGAAAGAGATGGCTTCAACTGAGACATGGCCACTAATCTAAAGGAGTTCCATTGTCAATGTCGAGGTACCCAGTAAACAGGTAATGAATACACAAAACGCCACAAACCACAGTGAGGGCTGTGAGAGAAACAGCACTCATTATCCACTGCTGCGTAACAAATGACCCCAAAGCATCATGACTTACACCCATATATGTTTCTGACCTCACAGTTCCTGTAATCCATGAATCTGGATTCTGCCCAGTCACGTTCTGTGCTTACACCCAGTGGGTTGGTCCAAAATCTGTAGTCCCATCCGGAGGTTTGACCCTAGAAGGTTCCACGTCCAGGTTCACTTGGGGTAATTGGTAGCATTCCATCCTTCGACTCCTCCAGGAATCCAGTCTCTGCTTTGTGCCACATCTTCAGAAGATGTTTTAAGATTCTGCTACATAACAATGGCTGTCTGTTACAGTTTCGATGTGAAATGTTTGAGCACTTGTTCCCCAGTTGGTGGTGCTGTTTAGAAGGTCATGGAGCCGTTAGGAGGTGGAGCCTTGCTGGAGGAAGTGAGTTGTGGAGTCAGATCCTTAAGGCGATGCCTGGCTCTGCCTCCTGAGCTACCAAGATGTGGCACCCCACTTGTCCTAGTTTGCGTCCTGTGACTAAAACAAAAGCAATGGGGAGGGAAGGGTTTATTTTAGCTCACAGGTTACAGTCCATCACCAAGGGAAGCCAAGGCAGGGGCTCGAAGCAGGAACCACAGAGGAACGCTGCCATGCTGCCATGGAACACCATGACCTAAAGCAGTTACGAAAGAAAAGCTGTGTTGCCCTCAGTTCCACAAGGAGAGTCCATAATTGTAGGGGAGCCTGGCAGCAGGCGGCCAGAGCAGGAAGCCGAGAGAGCAGGGTTCCATCCACGTGCAGAGCGTGGAGTGAACAGGAAGTGAGTGGTGTGTGGCTCTGAACTCTCAAAGGCCACCTCAGTGCCACACTTCCTCCAGCAAGGTCATACCTCCTAAACCCCCTCAAACAGCGCCACCAACTGGGGACCAAGTGTTCAAGTACCTGTGCCAACGAGAGACATGTCTCATTCAAACCACCACACCACTGCAAGCTCCTGCCACCATGGAAGGGGCCAATCCCAGCCCACACCTTTTCTGTCATGATGGACTGTAGCCTCTGAGTCATGAGCCAAAACTTCCTTCCCTAATTGGCCTCTGTCAGCTATTTGGTTACAGAGATGAGAAAAGCCACCGTCCCACCATCTGTTGAGTACTGACACCACAAGGCCGGGGGGAGGCTATGTATCTAGTCCTTATTTACCTCTTGCAATCCTCGCCAACCCGGTAAATAGTAGCATCATCCCATTTGACAGTGGAGGACACGGGTGATGAGGATGTAAGTCTGTTGATTGACATTAATCATCTGTAACTGGTGGGAGGATGGGGAAAACCAGGAGGCTGGGGAGACAGATGAAAATCCTTTTGGAAAGTTACTGTATCACAACTCAGTGGAGCCATAGTATTGGTAACTGATAGAATCCAGCCTTCTTCCTGAGCGTCAACTAACTGTTTAGCACTGAGTTCTCTGCCTCCCAGAAACTGCAATGCATCGAATAAGGAACATGAGCAGGAATTAATTAGCCTGGAGCGAGTAGGATATGGTGTTCAAAAGTAAAAAAAAAAAAAAAAAAAAAAAAAAAAGAGGGGTACCTTGCAAAGAAATTAGGTCAGCACAAACTGCAAGAGAGGATGAAGACAAGGCAGAGGGATGGGGCGCTGTCCAGGGAAACAGCAAAACCTTCCTCCGCGTAACATTGATTCCTTGATTTCCCCCACAGCTACTGTTAACGCTTGTTATTAGTGATAAATGTTCCGTTAAACGCAGGCTTGTATGGAAGTCATCGTCGCCATGTAAAACATCAAGGGCTCCATGATTGATTAGCTGCCATGTTTAATGACACAGCTTGAGTCTTTCTTCAAGATGAAATGTTGGGTTTTCAAATCAGTGTGATCGGCGAGCCAGGCCCGGGTCTGTGGAGAATCACAGGAGGCTTCCGCCACAGACATACCAAATCCCTTTGTGGCTGCAATATATAGAAACTAGCGACTTGGAGATACCTAGGGGAGACCCAATGAACATGCGAGACTGCGGAACACAAGCCAGGAGAGCTGCTTCACACCCTCCGCTATGTCTTGCAGAGCAGTTCACTTCGAATAAAATCAGAGGAGCCAATTTCATTTTCCCAGGTTGGCACTGTGTATTTCTCAGGCAAAATGAAATCCTAGCTCCCCAAAGTAGGAGCCAGCCCTGAAAACAAATGGCTTTGGTTTGGAAAGGCAGCTGGAAAGTCCAGGCCTTTGAGATACAATTTAGTTCAGGGAAACAGTAACATGTCTTTCTTATCAAGACTAAAGGAAATAGCCCACCTCGTGTGCTGAATCCTGGGCAGGTGCTGGGACCAAAGCCAGGGTCGTTGGTTGCAAGAAGTTTGTCATCCACTTGGGGAAACAGTAAACAGATGTTTGAAATAAAGTAGGACGGGCAACTGGGGAGATGGCTCGGTCAGAAAAGTGCTTGTCTTGGAAGGATGAGTCCCGAGTTCCGTCCTTAGCATCCTCAGGAAAGCCGGGTGTGGTGGTATGCACCTGCCATGTCAGCACTGAGAAGATGGAGATGGAAGATCACTGGGGCTTGCTGGCCGGTCAGTCTAGATGAAGCAACAAGCTCCAAATTCAGCGAGGAACTCTGAATCAAAAATTAAGGTGCAGGCTGGGTATGGTGGCACCCACCTTTAATACCAGTACTCAGGAGGCAGAGGCAGGCAAATCTCTCTAAATTCAAGTCTGGTCTACATAGCGAGTTTCAGACTAGCCAGAGCTATGTAGTGAGACCGTATCTCAAAAGCAAATTCAAATGAAGGAGAACAATAAGGAAGGAATCCCACATTGACTCCTGACCTCTACATGTATACACATGCACACACACGCACACACATGCACACACACGCACACACACACACACAAATGAACATGTACACACAAAAATAAATATATTTTTACTAAGCAGAACAGGAAAGAGCTCTCATGTTGGTTGAGGCAGGTTCTGAATGGCCTTTGAACCTCAGTAGCTAAGGTTATGCTCACTGTGTGATGCACAGCCATGCACAGACAGACCCAAGGTTGCCAAGGGCTCGGCTCCGCACAGCCGTGCACAGACAGACCCAGGATTCCTGCTTTCAGAGACAGGGTAATAAGGGCTCAGTGGAAGGTTCCAGAGCCACACTGAGTGTATCACTTCTGTCCCTTGACAAGAATCAACCACACGTGTCCATCTTATTGTGAGGAAGCCTGGGAAGCATAGACGAGCTGCATGTTCCCCAAGTCCCAGGAAGCAGGAGGTAGCAGAGACATGAGGTTGTCTTCCCAAAGGTGTCTCCTGTGGCTAGCACACAAAAGTGATTCAGGCTGTTTCTGTTCCTGAAAGAATGCTTTCAATAAAGACTGCAACATATTATAGATTCACGGAAAGAACAGCTGGAGCTCAGGGCCAGCCACCCTGAGGCCCAGGCTTGGGCTTTCCAGCTATGGTAGAGCCTTTTGTGTCGCTCAGCTCCGAGGCCCTTTGGAACTGGAGACCTTGATTCTGCCTGTCCGCCCTTGAAGCCTTGAACTGACTAGAATCAGCCGTCCAACGAGGCCCGTGGCGCATGCAGCCTGGCCTTGGAGCGTTCACCTCCCTGTTCAACTCACTTGCCTAGTGACAAGACAGTTAGACAATGCAGATCTCATCCCTGAGGCAGGGTACCTCCCTGTGGGGAGAGAGAAACACAAGTGTGGTGACCTTCTTCAGATGTCCCAGAAGGCGGAGTTCCCTCCACCCACCCAGGAGTTGCTGGAGAATCATGGGTGGGGGGTGGGGGTGGGTGACCGGCATTCTGTTGCTGTGGGTATCAGTTCTGCCCCCAGAATCTGACTGTCCCAGCTTGAATTCATGGGTTACTATGAGTCACTCAGTGGTTACAGAGGGGACAGACAGGACACATGGGCTCTGGGGCTCATGTCTTAGCATCAAGGGTGCTTCCTGAAGGAGACCATTTGTGGCTGGACGCACAACTAGAAATGTCTGTCCAGCTCAGTAACAAATGTAGAGTGACCTTGAGCAATACACACTGACACATGTGTTTGACCACCAGGAGATTAGGGAGCCAGGAGCTGGCTTCTGGAAATGGCTTGGTCAGAGTGGGATATTGGTCAGAGAGAGGAAGGTTCTAAGCGTGACATCTTGTCTCATGATTAAATGAGGATGGGATCTCTGCAGTTCACAGGCCACTCTTATTGTTCACCTGGTTCTCACTGTGAAAGGAATCACGTCCTTTTTGTGTGTATGTGTATGTAGAGTATGTGTGTTTGTGCATGTTTTCATGTATGTAGGTGCACATGTGTGTTGGGTGCACCTGCACATATGTGTGCATGAATGTGTGGCCCATATGTGTGTGTGCATGTGGAGGCCCCAAGTTGACATCAAGTGTCTTCCTCAGTCACTCTCCACTTTGTGTATTGAGGCAGGGTCTCTCTCTGAACACAGAACTCACCAATTCGACTAGTCTGACTAGCCAGCTGGGTCTGAGGGTGCCCTGCCTCTACCCCTGCGTGCAAGCCTTTGTGTGGGTTCTAGAGATCCAAACTCTGATCCCTGCACTTGGGCAGCAAATTCTTTACCTACTGCCTCTCCCCAGCCCATCAGTTGTGTTCACTATAGAACAATCTTAAACCCTGGGAGGCCATCAAACTTCTGAGTTGCCTTTTCTAGTGAAAACTTGGAAAGAATCCAAATGACCAGCTCCTAGGGACTAACCGGACAGAGCTGTAAGGATTCTCACAGTGGATTCTTGTTCAGCTCTTAAAGTGAACATTCATGTCTCTAAGCACTGAAATGGAAAAACAGATTTTACAATCACACGAAGGGTAACATTCTATTAAGTGTGTCTGCTTACAAAGTATGTACGTGTGTCACACACCACTATAGTCCCTATTTATTGAGTTTTTATGGGTGTGGTTGAGTGGTGGGAAGGGGATCCTCGCTTCCCCCTTTCAACATGACTGCATCATTTTTAGCTTCTTGCAATTATTGGATCTGACTTCAGCAATATAAACTTTGTTAATGTAAGCTTTAAGCTTGCCAGAAAACTGAGACTTCGGGAATAGCTCATCCAAACCCTAGAATTTGTGTGCTTCATAGTCTAATTGATTTCCTACCACATTAATCAATCCATTTCCCATTACAGCCATGAAGTTTTACTTACTTCAGGAGATGGGAATTGACTGGTGCACTTTTTTAAATTATTTACAAACTTTGTTAGGCGTCAAGAGTTGTGCCGGTGTGCCCTCCGTCTGCACTGCTGCAAGGATTCACACTCACCTCTGCATAGCTTTGGCAGCATTTTGCTGCAAGATTTGTGAATATGACTGTCCTTGACCTTGATATTTAATCTTAAAGAGAAGAATCCTGGATTGGGATGATGGTACAGTCAAAAAGCATGAGGACCTGAGTTCCGTCCCCAGAACCCATGTAAAGAGCTGAGCATCGTGGGGAGGCAGAGACAGATGGATCCCTGGAGCTTGTGTCCAACCTGTCTGGACCATCAGCAAGCCCCGGCTCCCAGTGAGAGACCCTGTCTCAAAGACAAGGTGGAGGGCTAGAGAGATGGCTCGGTGCTTAAGAACATGTACTGATCTTTCAGAGGACCCGAGTTTGGTTCCCAGCACCCATGCTGAACAGCTTACAACCACCTGTAACTCCAGCTCCAGGGGATCCAGTGCCCTCTTCTGGCCTCCCAGGGCAACTGCACTCAAGTGCCCACATATACGCTACATGGTAAAAATGAAATGAAAACAATTTAAAGCAAGATGGAGGAACACTTGACATTGACCTCTGGCCTCTACACATACATGAACACACATGAACACACGTGCACACACGTGCACACATACACACACAGAGGAAAAAGATCCTGTTTTCCCATGGCTCCAGGTCTCTAGCATCCAGTACAACACTTGTACTCGATGTTCATTAACTACCAGTTAAATGGACGCACAAAGCAATGCAAAGAAAAATTCAAGTAACATTCTCTGTGCAAAAAATATTATTTTCTGCACGGAAGTGTTAAAAGGAAAATGAATGTGGCCAGGACATGATTCGCGTGCTGTCATGAGGAGGCCATTTTGACACTCCGGTAGGGTGTGACAGCTCCTATTCTTTCTTGCCAATAGCCAGATAACTGATCGCAACATTAGATGCGCTATTACTCAGAACTTCCCGGTGGCTCCTCACAGAACCTCTGAACACGTGCTGTCATGAGGAGGCCATTTTGACACTCCGGTAGGGTGTGACAGCTCCCCCTATTCTTTCTTGCTAATAGCCAGATAACTGATCACAACATTAGATGCACTATTAGTCAGAACTTCCCGGTGGCTCCTCACAGAACCTCTGAACCAAACGCCTTGAGGAAGGAGAAACGCGTTCACTCGTAGGACCCACAGGATCTGAGAAGTGACTTGAGTCCTAAGATGGCAGTTAGGACCACAGACAGTCCCGAAAGGCCTTTGTCCCCACCTCTGGGCCAGCGTTACCTTATCAAGATGACCTTCTCTGTGTGGATCCACATAGCCATGAGCTGCTCCAAACTATGTCCTGCCGTCTCCAAATTCAACAGAAAGAGAGCTGCCCTGCCCCTGTGTACCTGAGAAATAAGTCCCAGAATGGAACTTGAGTCTCTTCAAGGCCTAACTTGGGTCATGTGCTCCAGCAGCCATCATGAGAGTCATACAAGTCTTACACTTCGCTTTCTGAGCAAAGTCATGAACTGCTCTTTAGAGATAAGGCAGGCCTTGGGTCAAACACTCCCCATCCTGATAGGGGCCTGATGTAACAGGGGTAGTATCTGCTTTCTAGAGGAGACATCAAAATAGAAAGAAAGGACCTTGAGGGGCTGGGGAGATGTCTCCCCTAATAAAGCACTTGGCACACAAGTCTGAAGGCCAGAGTTCAGATCCCAGCTCTAACAGCCGGGTTGGCCTGGCCCACCTGCCAGCCAGCACCCTCCAGGATCTCTGCAGCAGCCAGCTGGGTAGACTAGCCACACTGGGAAGCTCCTAGTTCAGGGAGACACCCTGACTCAATACATAAAGTGAACAGCAATGAGGAAGACACCCGATATCAACCTCTGACCTTCACATGCCTGTGGACACCATGCACATGTGCACCCCAACACGTGTCCACGCATATGAAAACATGCATATATCACATACATACACATGCAAAAGAAAAGAACCTGAAATACCAATTCTCTTGAGCCCAGTAATTCCACATCTAAGGATCTACCATTTATCAATGATAGGTATATGTACATACGCATGTATGTGTGTATATGTAGGTATGCGTGTGTGTGCATGTGTGTATGCAAGTATGGATGGATGGATGAATAGATGGATGGGTGGATGGATATAGTGTATATATATAAACATAGTCATAGGCACACCGTAGATAGATACAGATGTATACACGGACACGGACATGGACATGGACATAGATACAGGTATAGACACAGAAGCAGACACAGACAAATAGCTATAGTTGGCTCCCTCCACAAAGACATTCATTGGATGTTATTTAAAACTGTCGATCTTTTGTAAGAACTTAATGAGAGATGATTAAGTACGTTGTACAATGTTCACATGACCATATTTACACAACCCTTAAGATAATACCCAGGAATACTGCTGGGAAGTAACATTGAGTTTACTGTGGTCTCCTCTACACTCAGGAAATACTGACCCAATTTCTTATTCTGTAATTGAGTGCTTTCAAAACTACGTACAGGGCTAAGGAGACGGCTGGGTAAAGTGTTTGCCTTGCAGGCACAAGGACCTCAGTTCTGTCCGTAAAACTCATGTTATTAAAGAAGTGAGGCACAGTGGTACACTTGTAATCCCATCTCGGGGGAGGCAGAGACAAGCCGATCCCTTGGGCTCACTGGGCAGCCAGCCTAGCCTACTTGTGATCTCCAGGTCAGTGAGAGACCCTGCCTCAAAAAACAGACAGGGGGCTGGAGTGATGGCTCAGCAGTTAAGAGCACTGGCTGCTCTTGCAGAGGACCTGGATTCAATTCCGAGCACCCACATGGCAGCTAACAACCCTCCATAACTCCAGTTCCAGGGAATCCAGCGCCTTCTTCTGACCTCCACAGACATCACATGACATGGGTGCACTTACATACATGCAGGCAATAAACTCATACACATGAAATAAAAAAATAAAGAAAATATTTTTAAAAAAGAAATTAGACTCAAGATCTTTGGGTTTATGATTATAGAAAGGAGTCAGGATCCATCTTGTCAGTGATGGCTAATAGAAATTCACATGTGCTGGGCTGCCCCAAGCACCCGGCAGGACAAGGGCTGGGTGTGATATCAAGCTCTGTCTGCACTCAGCCATTGGGGAAGTTCGTGACCTTCAGACCTGGCAGAGCCAGAATGTGAACTGTCCAGAGGTGTCGCAGGTCACATCAGCACCCCTCCGTAGCCCCAGTACTCCTAAAGTGGGTAGATCGAGAGCTCTTAGTTACAGAAATAGTCCATTAAGGGTTCCCATGGCTCAGTAGGTAAGAGCATTTGCCTCACAATCACGAAGACCTGAGTTCTGATCCTAGCACGCACATGAAAATCCAGGTGTAACCACTGCATGGGGTAGGAGGATCAAATCGCTGGGACTTGCTGTTGCCTTCTTAGCTCCAAGTTCAGTGAGAGACCCTGTCTCAAGGGAATAAGACAGTGTGTGATAGAACAGGACAGCTGACATCCTCCTCTGGCCTCTACATGTGCACACATGCACCACACACACTCCCACAAAAGTGCCTGTGGGAACAAACAGCTACCCACACTTCAAAAATACTCCCAAGTTTTCCTGAGCGCTAGCACTGAGCTGTTCAACTTTTCAGACCTTCAGGGCTCTGGAAGGAAATCGGAGGTCAGCCGGCTGCTTTGTTTTGTTTTGTATTTCCTTGTTCCCTCCGGTAGTTCTTAATTACTGGTTGCTACAAACCAATCCGTTTTGGAAGCCGCCACACTGACAGGGCTGTTTATGCAAACACCTTTTATTTTTGTTACCAAAAAAGGTACAGCCTCTTAGCTAGTGATTAAGAAACCAAAGTGCTTTAAGCAAATAAGGAAAATACACGTCTCCATTAGCCGAGAGCCCTTCCGGCCAGGCTGCTCTGGGAAGACGAGGAGGTGGCCCCTGTCACTCACAAGCAGCCATTTCTTTTTCTCTACCATGCAATATTCACAGAGCCATTCTTCTGGGCCCGCTTCACTCTTCCAGGATTTCCGACCCAGCCTTGCTATGCTGTGAGATGGCTCATCCGTCCCTTCAGCTGAGTGCTACCACTTTGACTCCACAAGGGAACAGGGCTTCCGTCCCCCACTGCCAACACAGGGCCTGGTCATCAGGGATAGGAGGTGTTGAGTCCCCAGAAGAAACAACGGCCTCAGTCTTAGCCAGAGAAGATGGGTGTTATGTGACTAACACAGACCAACCCTCTGAGAGTGATTTAAACTAGAGGCCAGCCTGACACTCATCTTCATCTTAGAACCCTTGCTGTTTGGTTTATTGCTTAAACTTGATGAGAAATGTGGAGTTGATCATGGCGGCACGCACGGGCGACTCAGAGCAGCAAAAGCTAAGCAGCTTGTGACCTTGTAAAGCCGGTGCCAACCCAGGATGCCAGGCATGCCGATTTAGTGCTCAGAACAAGCACATGACCTCTCCTCCCTCTCCTCATTGACGGAGTAATCAGGAGGGCACGGTCTCTCATATCACCTGCCTTTCAACAAAAAACATGCATGCATCCATCTCTGTTTAACCTTAAAGCTTATCAGGCACATGACCTTGTTAAGCCTGTAGGTCGTTAGCAAGGTTTGATGTTGGTAATTTTCTACAATAAGCTTCTAGTTTGGGTGGGAGGCCTGGCAGGGTTGGAAGGGAACTCTCTAGGCCAGCAGACTCTAGCACGATACAGCGTTTTCTGTTTATCTGTATTTGGGCCTAAGATGGCTCAAGGCATTTTTCAAAAATGAACCATCAAGGGGACTAGAGAGGTGGCTCAGCGATTAAGAGCACTGGCTGCTCTTGCAGAGGACCCAGGTTTGATTCCCAGTACCCACATGGTAGCTGTCTGTAACTCCAGTTCCAGGGGATCTGATGCCCTCTTCTGACCTCCGAGGGCATTGCATGACACAGGTGCACTTATAAACATGCAGGCAATACGCTCATACACATAAAATAAAAATAATACACAACATTTTTTAGAAAATGAACCATCAAATTTTATTTCTTACAAACATGGTCACTGAAGTCTGTCCAGTGGTCAAGAAACAAACATGTAAAAGAAATAATGATGTGTGTTGCTTATATTAAGTTTTTCAGGCCATGGCTGTATTAACTGTCTATACCTAATGTAGTACTCTGAGAGACTAAAAAAATACCACGTAAGAAACTAAATCTCTCTGTTTTTACCTGTAAAATGGGAGTGGCGATCAGTTGATGTGCTTGTTAAAAAGATCAGCTGCAGGGATTTCTTTACAGAATAACTGACCCTTCGAATTTGTCAATTTGTTGTAAAGCCTCACCATTAGAATTTGCCTCGGGCCCAAATAAGCTTCACAAGGTTCCTTGAAATGACAGGCATAGGTGTGAACAACCAATATAAATGTATGACCACACCCAAGTTATAGAATGTTCTAAAAGGTATCAAATCTCCCCCGTACACAACGTCAGCAGATTCCATCTTGATTGTCTCTAGTCTCTAGAATGTGACTGTCACCCTGGAGAGATTTCAAAGGTACTTTATATACATTAAGCAAACTGAGGACAGGAGACGGCCCCATGCTTGCCCTTCTCCGAGGCACTGCCCCAGATTTAAACACTGTCTTCTCTGGTGCTTTTTCCGTTGTAGACTCTGGAAAATCCCAAGTATGAACTGATCATCGAGGCTCAAGATATGGCTGGACTGGATGTCGGACTGACAGGCACAGCCACTGCCACCATCGTGATTGATGACAAAAACGATCACTCCCCAAAATTCACCAGGAAAGAGGTAAGCCCAGGGTGGGGTCATAGGGCTCCTGCCGTGGCTGCTGGTCAATAGTAATCTCCTACACAGTGTTGTGGCTACCTGTTTTCAGGACTAAAATACTCCTTTGTGGGAGCAAGGTGGGTTTCTGCTGGAACACTCCCATTTGAGTGTGTGTATGAAGCTAAAATGTCCATGCTCTGGGATGTAAAAAGGTGCTTGACCTTGTTAAAGCCCATAAGAAAATAACTTTGAATGCGAAAATGCCATTTCGGTAGTGCTGTGTTACGTGAGTCCCTGTGTGATTTCAGCGTTCATCAAGTGCGGCTACAGAGGCCGGACTGACCAGCAGCAAGAGCTGGCTGCCCTGGTGGCCCGTGACGTGTAAATAACACCTGAGTTAGCGTATGTAAAAGAGCTGTTATTTTATTATGGGCTGTGAATCCTGCTTGTCCCCCACCTATGCCAATGAACCAGTGATGGGGGTGGGGGAGTATGGAAGATCACATCCTGTTGCTGACTTTGTACCCAGTCAGGAAGTCATTTGAGTGGAATGACTAAATGCTAAGGTCAGGGCTTCTTTGGGGTCAGGGTCAAGTCTGTGGATCTGACATCCTTCCTATCAACCTAGTGAAAGGTGTAGATAACACACAAAGCTATCCGCTGAGTCTGTGCCCCCCATGGTGCTCTCACGTCAGCCCCATCGGTGCCTTTTCTGACTGGGCCAGCCTGGCTGCACTAAGCACTTTCCATGGATAAGGGAGCTCCTTGTTAAGCTCTGGATGGAGTTCAAAGGTCATAGGCAGAGTGAGCCGCAGAATGAGAAGCCCAGGCACCAAACTATGGCCCAATGCAGCCTCGCCTATGGCAAGTGTCCCACCCCAAGCGTCCCCTGGTGGACCCGCCCTCCGAGGAATCCCACCACCCTGGGTGGTTTGGGACAGTCCCAGTGGCTTCTCAGTCCTGTGTGACTCACACAGGGAATATTGATCTTCCTCTCTCCTGGGTTTTCTTCGGCATTCAGATTTCCAACCTCAAATTAACCAAGTTCATATTCGCTGTATTTTAAGACTTCCTACAATAGTTCTAAGTTCTAATGTAGATCACCCATTCCTTTGTTTCCAAAAATGGGTTCAAGAAATTATCCCCACAGTTACTCCTTGGAAGATGAGGACTGGAATAAAAAGATTTCCTGTCAAATAGATGTGGGAAACACTGAATTAAGTGGTTGAAAACAGTTCTCTTGCTGTAAACTTGAGTAACCCCGGATGTCCCGTGTTCTCTAAGATGGGACGATGTCAGTTAAGGTATTAAGCTTAGGGGCTGGAGAGATGGCTCAGCAGTTAAGAACACTGGTTGTTCTTGCAGAAGACCCAGGTTTGAATCCCAGCACCCACATGGCAGCTAACAACTGTCTGTAACTCCGGTCCCAGGGGATCCGACAGCCTCTTCTGACCTCCACAGGCATTGCATGACACGGGTGCACTTATCTACATGCAGGCAATACACACATACAAATAAAAATAATAAAAATTTTTAAAAAGCTATTAAGTTTATCTATCGCTTATTTTATCCATTTCAGAATCAGTACCCACAGCACATTGCAATATTTAACACAAACAGAGATGAAGACAAAATAATAGAGCCCCATTCTAAAATAAGCCCCTCCTTGCTGTAAGATGAGAGGTTAATTTGTGACGGTGGTACAGCCTTCTCTGCGGCTGACTCCATTCTGAAAGAGGATGAATGTGTGACTGGGCCTGAACCAAACCTGGAGACTGAGGGGTATTTTTGTTCTCATTGGTAATAGTTGAGTTCAAGGAAAATTTTCAGAGATTCTTAAAGTTAAGCTGAAGATGCTGAACAGTATAGAGTGTGGTCACCTGCACACAGCAGCAAAAAACAAACACCATTCTTCAAGTGGACCTTGGAGCAGAGCCCAGGTCTAAACTCCTGAGGAGATGCAATTTAAGAAGTATGAAGAGCGGCTAAGAAACATGAAGTGTGACAGACTTGCTCAGAGACGTTAGCTGTCCTACCCAACCCACCCTTCCCGACTTCCTGTCCTCTTTTTTAAAATAACTCATTGATTCTAATTTGTGCAGTCCATATGCTCCTGGGTGTGGGGTCATCCACCTGAGCATGCTTGACCTACCAGGGCCTTAAGGAAAACTGACTCTCCCTCCCCCAGATGCCATCAACTCTCCATAGCTCCTCCGCTAGGGGTATAGGCTCAAGAGCCCCTCAGCCCTTCATGATGGAATAGTGACTGGCTTGATCTGGTTGTAGCTTAAGCTCCTTCTAAATAAATGCTTTGTGTTTGAACTACATTACAATAAGTATTATAATGAGGCCCGAAAGCTTCAACTCCTGTTTTCCATCTGGAAAAAGAGAGCGGCAGGATTAGAGGGAAGCCCTCGTTTTCATGGGGGGGGGGCGGTAGAAACAAATGGCCCCAGGCTGAAGATGCCCATTGGAACCAGAGCCCAGGGCAGATACTCACATCAGGCAGTCAGGGGTGGCCTGGGGCCAGCCTCTCCTTCAAGGCCTGTACGCCGTCTTCCTGAATACATCACATCCTGGGAATCTTACCTACTTTTTGGCTTTAGCTTTTTCAATATGAAAATACTTTCTTAATCAACTGTCTAGTGACGCTCTGTAATTCTTTTTCTCCTAACGGTTTGCCTGCAGTCTCCAGGGCCTCCACGGATCATAGATAGGTAACATCATTTTCTATTGAAATGCAGGTACAAGGCTAGTCTTTCCTCTAGCAGAGTTTGTTTTTTTCTTTTTAAATTGCTGTGTATGATTGATAGTTTAGAGACTGTTCTGCCTTCAAAACACATTTCCCTATTGGAAAACTTGTGTAAATGTTAAAGATTGTTGTCAAATTTGAGAAAATCTCTATCAAGCTCCTGTCTCTAGGAGCTGTGCATTTTCAAGCAATCTTGCATAATGGCTAATCTTTACACTGATGCCACGTGTTAACTGGGCTGTCATCCGTGGCCTTGTTTGGTGACATGTTGTGAGTTTTGTGTTGTCTTTATTGATGTCAATATGACAGGTCGCGTTGGCAAGCGTTTAAATCTGTTTCCAATATGCTCATTAAGAGTCTCTCCTCTTCGCTGGATTTAGCAAACAATGAAAGAGCCGTTTCATCTCTGATGTTGGAGAGTCGCCTTTTCCTCTTAATGAATTAGCTGAGGCAGAAAAACGTCAGTTGATTTCATTTTTAACTTTATCACTTTTGATCCCTAATCCATTAAGTTTGTATTAGTAACAGATTTATTGAGACATAATTCTCCTACCATAGAATTCTCCCTCTGATAAAGTACAATTCATTGGATTTTAGTGCAGTCACAGGAGTGTGCAGCCATAACTACTATCCAAGTCGAGGCTGTTTCATCACCCACAAGGAACCCTGCACCTATCAGTACTCATGTCTCTGTCCCTCTGCCCCTTAACCTCGGCAGCAATTAATCTACAATGGCTCTGTGTGGACTGTCCTCTTTACTTACCTCATTTTCTTGGGTCATCCATGTTTAGCATGAATCAGTGTCCATGCTTTTTGATGAGTAAATAATACTCCGCTGTGTGGATATGCCACATTTTGTTTATCTGAACATCTGCTCATGTGCATTTGAGCAGTATCGACTTTCCAGTTACTGTAACTACGAACCGCATCTATGGGCATTCATGTACAATCTTTAAAATTTTTTATCTCAATTTTCTTTTCCATAACTTCTACTCATGTGTGTAATACCTTCTGACTAATCACACTCCGGACCCTCTCTTACCTCCCTCCCATCCCTGTCAACACTCCCTCAAGTCCCTTCCCACAGTCTCCCTTTTTATTTTGTTTTGTTTTGTTTGTTTTCCAACCAGGCCTGCTTGTGTGACCCTGGGTCTCAAACTATCCACTGGAGCCTGGCAGGCTCATCTGCATTTTCACAGCTGAAGAGAGTGACTCTCCCTCCTCTAAAATCTACCAGTATTCAGAAGCTCAGCTGCCTAGAGTTTGGCCCTGTGAGCCCCTCCCTGATCCATGATTGACAGATGACAGGTCCAGTCTTGTGCACGCTTGGTGCAGGTACCCGCAGCCCAGCCGCTGTGACCCTGTGTGAACGGCTGCGTCCTGCCCTAAAGATGGCGTTTTGCAGCCCTTTCCCATCCTCCTGCTCTTACATTCCTTCCCGCTTCCTCTTCCTCGGTGTCTCCTGAGCCTTAGAAATGGCCTGATAGGATATATCACTTATTCTCAGCACCTGAACAGCCATTTATCACAGCTCCTTGCAAAGAGAAACATCTAGATTTTTCCCAGATTTCTGAGTAGCTGGAATGAAAGAGCAGTCACCGACAGCATAACTCCAAATTAGTTGTCTGTAATTCCTCACCTGTTTTATCGAAGCATTCTGAAATGTATAAATTGCACTCAATACAGCTTATTCGAGATGTTCCACCTTCTTAATAAGCCTGTAACTTTCATAGAGACAATTATATACACCCTGAGTGATTTAATTCTTGGCAGATGGGGCACAAAGCCCACTCATAAATAGAACCAGAGCCATAGCTCAGACGCTTCCCTGACTTCCCCCAGCTCCTCTGTCTCGTTTCTCTACAAACAAACCTTCCTACTCTCTCTTTGTAGAAGCAGAATTTTACAGCGTGAGCTCTTGTGAGTAGCTCTGGTGCTGTTCATCCGTCATTCCGTGTAGCAGTGACCTATGTACACCCTTACCACGTGTTTCTGTTTTTTTCTCTGTCACTCCAATAAAACACTGACCAAAAGCAATCTGGGGAAGAAAGGGCTTATTTCTGCTTACAGCTTGACTTCACTGAGGGAAGCCAGGGCAGGTACTCAGGGCAGGAGCCTGGAGGCAGGAGCTGAAGCAGAGACCACGAAGGAGAGCTGCTGACTGGCTTCCTCCCCCTGGCTTGCCCAGCAACCTTTCTTATACAGCCCAAGCCTGCCTGCCTAGGGATGGCACCGCCCACAGTGAACTGGGCCCTCCCATATCAATTAGCAATCAAGAAAATGCCTCACAGACATGCCCACAGGCCAATCCCTCAGATGAAATTCCTCAGTCAAGGTGCCCTCTCCCCTAGTTTGTCAAGTTGATAACAAAGTTAACCAGTGAATGTATTTCAAGGTACTGGTCAACTCTGCCACATGTGAGCATTTGGGCTGTTTTCTGTGTGGGATTAGTTTGGGTAGCTCTGGGGGAAAAACGGTGACTTAGAGCATGTGTGCATTTTGGTTTGGGGTCGACCTTCAGCTGAAGTTGATGGTGGCCCTGGTTGATGCCGTCCTTTTCCCAAAGCAGGTTTTCTGGTGTACGTCACGCCAGCCCGTGAGAACTGTAATTGCTGAGTAGTTATTGGACCACCCAGCGAGAATGCTGTGCTGTCACATTTCTGGCTGCCACATTTAGCCTTGACAGCCAGTGTGCAGTGGTTGTTACTGTGGTCACCACTTGGAATTCCCTGGTGACCGCTGATGCCGTCCACCCTCATTCAGCCACAGACCACCAGGATTCTCCTGTGGGGCAGATCTGTAGACGCCTCCAGCTCTCTCTCTCTCTCTCTCTCTCTCTCTCTCTCTCTCTCGCTCTCTCTCTCTCTCTGTCTCGTGTGTGGAGGTGTGTACGTGTGCTCACCTATACGTAGAGGCCAGAGGTCATCAGTGTTGATAGCCTCGGATGTCACCTACCTTGCTCCTTGCGTCAGGGTCTTTCACTGAACCTGGAGCTCACAAGCTGTCTAGACAGGCTGGCCAGTGACCCCAGAAATCCTCCTGTCTGCCCCCACAACCAGTGCTGTAATTGCAGATTTTCATGTGTATAACAGGCACTTAACTGACTGTGAGCTGTCTCCGCGGCCCTCACCAGTCACCTTTTTTTAAATAATATTTTGTAGACCATTTTATTTAAATATATGAACAGCCAATGGACTGCTGCAATCCAAGTAAACTCTTCACGTTCTAGAACCTTCATGAAGTATAGTAAGATAAAGTAAGACTGTTGGACTTTGGCAGATTTCTCCCCAAATCGCAGACTGGGACACAGAGATACAGATAAATGTTATAGTTAAAGAGTGAAGGCCCAGGTGAAACTCCCCGCCCGCCCCATGCTGGCTCCCCAAGCAAAAATTATCATTGGCCCCTAAGAACACCCAAAGCCCACCCTCCCAGGTTTCCCACAATATCCAACTGCACTGTGAGCATTTTGCTGTAACTCTATTTGCAGTGCCCGCACAGTGTCGGTCTCTGGCTGTTAACTTACTCATTCTTGACAGAACTCTGCTCTATCGATTGAGCTTTTTAAAAAATGCCAAAGGCATTTTCACACATGTTGGCTTGAGCGCCAAAAGTAGGATATAACAGCAAGTGTTCTCTGGGCCTTACCTGCTACCGTCTCCTCCTTTGGAGAGGACGCCTGTAATGGTAACAGTGGTGGAGGAGCCTGGTGCAAACCACACAAATACTTATCTGTGGTGGAAAGATATGGCAAATCTATCTCACTTGAGAAGGCTTTCTCCTCGGGATGGGCCCTGACACCTACGGCCACTGCCGGGACCCTGGTCAGCAAGGGCAGGTGGCAGATATGAGAAGGGGCCCTCTGGGGGTGGCGGGGGCCTGGAGCCTCCAGTCAAGCCTCAGGCAGATCCTCCTGCACCATAGGACCTCATGGAGACATCCCTGACTGGGCCTCCTAAGCCTTTCTCATGTGCGCGGAGTGGGAAGGGCCACGGAAGGAAAGCCCCATCATGTGCGCGGAGTGGGAAGGGCCACGGAAGGAAAGCCCCATCATGTGCGCGGAGTGGGAAGGGCCACGGAAGGAAAGCCCCATTTGGAAATACAGAAAGAGAGACTCCTGGTAAAGAGCTGCCTCCTGAATTTCAAAAGTCAAAACAAAAACTCCCTTCCAAACACCCTTCCATTAGGTAAACACCCTTCCTGGTTCCTTCTCTAAAACTTTGTAAACGTGAATTGAGGAGCCAAGAAACCCCAGAAAAGCCCCAGGCTTCCGTTGACACCAGCATCTTCCTGAGGTAGGTTACAAGGGCCTGGAGAGGTGGCTCAGGTTAAGAGTGCTTGCTGCTCTGGTAGAGATCACCGAAGTCAGTCTCTAGCACCCACGTCAGGAGGTTCTCGAGCTCCTTAGGGATCCAGTGACCTCTTCTAGACGCTGCAGGCACCTGCACGCATGTGCACAGACACACGTAGACATCACTAAAAATAAGGATAAAATCTTTTTTAAAGTTGGGGTTATAAATACTGTTCTTTTCTTCGCAGATTGAGTTCTTTGGGCCACATTAACTGTGTAAGCGTTTTCTTCCACCCTCGCTCACCTCTTTGCTCTCTTAAGAAGCGTTCTCAGGTGAAATGAAGTTCGAGTTTCGAATCTCTTACTCATTAGTGAATGCTGTGTCCTATGTTGCCTACCCAAAGGTTTAACTGCTAAACATATACACACACATATGTGTGTGTGTGAGATTGAGTTCTTTGGGCCACATTAACTGTGTAAGCGTTTTCTTCCACCCTCGCTCACCTCTTTGCTCTCTTAAGAAGCGTTCTCAGGTGAAATGAAGTTCGAGTTTCGAATCTCTTACTCATTAGTGAATGCTGTGTCCTATGTTGCCTACCCAAAGGTTTAACTGCTAAACATATACACACACATATGTGTGTGTGTGTCTGTGTGTGTGTGTGTGTGTGTATATATATATATA
>NW_008333281.1:2080638-2109813 GCF_000622305.1 Nannospalax galili | reverse complement strand
ATATATATATATGTTGTTGTTTTGCTTTGTTTTTTGAGACAAGGTCTTCCTGTAGCCCAGCAGGCCTGGAACTCACTATGTACACCAGGCTGGCCTCAATCTCACAGATCTACCTGCCTGCCTGCCTCTGCCTCCCGAGTGCTAGGATTAAAAGCACGCACCTCCATGCCCAGTTAACCTCTTCACCAGACATAAAATAATTCAGATTTATATCTCTTCGTTCAATGTGATATGTAGCGCTTTTCTAGAAACTTACCCATATTTCTTTTCCTCTCTTCTCTTGGCTACTCCCGCTAAGAAGGCACAGCTCGTTTTGCATATGGGAACTTCTGTCCTCTGTCCGTCTTCATCTCCTCTTCTTCAAACCTCCTAACATGATGACAGTCACTGACTCAAAGCCTTTCCTTCTCCCTAAAGTATGAGTGTAAAAGTCCTGCAAACAAACCTTCCCTTAAACATAGCTGCCCTTGCCTCCCATAACATACTGCAGGATGTATTTTAATTAGCATCAATTCAAAAATACCTTCAGATTTCCTTTGGGTCCCTATTATGACTCATGGTTTGAACAACGAAATTATTTGCCTGTATTTTGAAATCTATTTTCACTATAGACTCTTTTGTTTTCAATCTTTTTATACAAGACAGGGCCTTGTATAGGCCAGGCTAACTCGTCTGAACCTCACTGTGTGGGATAGCCTTAGTAGTCAACTTGACACACCTGGGTTGAGGGAGCCTCAAAAGGGGAATTGCCTCCCTTGGACTGGCCTGTGGATGTGGCTGTGGGGCATTTTCTTGATTATTATTAGTGATGTGGGAGGGCCCAGTCCACTGTGGGTGGTGCCACCCCTGGGCAGGTGGGCCTGTGTTGTATAAGAAAACAGGCTGAGCAGGGGTCAGGGGAACAAACCAGTAAGCAGTGTTCCTCCATGGCCTGTGCTCCAGTTCCTGCCTCCAGGTTCCTGGCCTGAGTTCCTACCCTGGGCTCCCGGATAAACTGTGACCCGGGAGATGTAAGCCGAATACACTCTTTCCTCCCCAAGTTGATATTGGTCAGAGTGTTTTGTCACAGCAATTGAAGGCAAACTGGAACACTGTGTTCGCTGATGACCTTATGTAGCCATAGATGACCTCAAGCCTCTGATCCTCCCGAGGACAGAACGTGATCATTAAAAAGCAGCTCTAAATCCAGGACAGCTGAGCTGTGTGACCAGAGGCCAGCTTGCCTTCAGACTCTGGCTCTTGAGTGACAGGAACATCTGAAGCTCCCTTAGCCTCTCTCCAACTGGTGCTGATAGTCATGTGATTGCAGGTATGACGGCAAGAAACAAACGCCCAGAGTGTGGACATAGCTCAGTTGGGAGAGCACTTGCCCAGCACGCACAAGCCCTGGGTTCCGTCTCATAAGCTGAGTAAAACCAGGCAGGATGCTGAATACAGGCACAATGTGATGCTACACGCCTGTAATTGCGGCACTCCAGAAGGGGAGGCTGAAGGACCAGAAGTTCAAGGTCATCCCTGGCTATTTAAGGAATTTGAGGCCAACCTAGGCTACATGAGAAGAGAAAGGGGAGAGGAGGGGAGGAGAGGAAGGGTAAGTAAAGGAAGAAAGGGAAGGAAGGGGGAGAGGGGAGGGAGGGAAGGAAAGAGAGAGGGGGAAGGGAGGGAGGAAGGGAGAGAGGAGAGAGCGAGAGAGCGAGAGGGAGAGAGAGAGAGAGAGAGAGCACTTCCTCTTTCCGGAAGTCTGGCTTAGGCGAATGGACTAACGGAGCGAAGCACTGAGTTCCATGCCACCCCTGTGAGTGCCTTCAGTGAAAGTTTCCTACCTGCATAAGGCTTGATTTCCCCAGGAGAGCCCTTCAAACCCCGGTATACCTGCATCTAAACACCATGACATCATTACACAGTCTCAAAAGCGAACCTCATATTTCTTGGAAAACCAACCCATTTAAATTATCTGACTTGGGTGACTTTTCTGGAGGGTGGAGCCCAAGGCATTTTAACAACCAGATAAATCTTGGAAGATGACTAAATATTTTCCCAAACAGTCCAGACACCCTCTTCCTGTGAAGCTTTTCATAACCATTAAAGTGAGATAGAGGACATTTTCCGTGGTACCGGGAAATTGCCACGTAGCTGACAGTTCTCTACATGACTGAGGTTTTATTTTTGAGACTGGATATCACTTTGTAGATCATACTGGCCCGGAGCTCACAGAGGTCCTCTATCTCTGCTTCCCGAGTGATGAGATCGAAGGTGTGTACCACCACACCCGGCTATGGCTGAGGTTTTAAATAAAAACAAATATTCACCATTGAGGTCTTCATCCTGGGCTTTGTACAGAGTGGTGGAGAAACTGCAAACGAACAGGGATGGACCACGTAGAGGAGAGGAAACAACACACATGAGTATAACAGTTTTCAACTCTGTAAGCGGTGACATTGTCCCCAGAGTGTGTCAGCTCAGCTCAGCTCCTGGTCTGTCTTGTCCTGGGCAAACACTACATCTAAGCTTGCGATCCCAAATTGCATCTTCAGCTTCTCATCCCATAATCGATGAGCCGATACCCTCTTCCCATGCTTACTTTCTATGGAAGGATGAGTTCACTGCTTTCTTTTCTGGCGCCAAGGATCATGGGAAACATGAAACCTCACTCAATCTAGTGTTCAAATTCACAGGCACATGAGGGCTAGATTTATTTTTTACTTAATTGTGTTATGTTTATTTTATTTGGGGGAGGGTGCGTGTGCCTTGGTGTGTGTGTGTGTGGAGGTCAGAGGGCAACCTGTGGGAGTCAGTTTTCTCCTCCATCATGTGGGTCATAAGGATCGAATTCAGCTATGGGGGACTGCGACAAGTGCCCTCACCTGATGAGCCATTTTGCTGGCCCAGAGGGCTGGATTTCTTAACTGTAGAGAGAGACATTTCTCCAAGTAGAAGCTTTGATGAATAAATAGAAGCCATCTTGTAAAGAGTTCCCTTCCAGCTAAGGAAAGGGGTTACCTGTGGCTTCTGACACGAACTGTTCTCATATAACAGGATGAGATCACCGCTCACGCTGTTGGGGGAAAAACAAGTGCTGATTCTAGACTGTGTGCAATGTAAAATATCTGGATTCCTTTAAATGGAAGAAACACGCTCTGTCTTGTGGCTACTCCCTTGATTTGCTTCTAGAGGTAGACCAGACAGCCAAGTGACAGATCGCATGCATTGCTCTTCCTAATTATATTCATGATGCGTTGGGCCCCACTATCCCTGTGGGAACTCTGATGCAAATCCCGCACCTCCGCTTACCCTCTGGTGATGCTCAGAGGTCCGGAGCACCTCAGTGGCAAGAAAAGTCACTTTCACTGGCAGTGTCAGAACTCAGCCCGTCCAGAGCACTGAGTCCTCCAAAGGCTCCATCCATCCCCCGCTAGTCAAAGACGACATCCACACAGCTCTGTAACTCAGAATGCAATGTTGCTACCTCCATGATGCATGAGTCTGCAGAAAAGACTTGACTTTAGATTAAAGAGCCATGAGAGTAGAAAATGCTGGAAAATAACGTGCCACAGTGACCCACACCAGAAACCATGCTGCCACAAACCATCTTAGAAATATGATCATTGCAAGGCGGGCATGGTGGCACACGCCTTTAACCCCATCACTCGGGAGGCAGAGGCAGGTGAATCTCTATGAGATCAAGGTCAGCCTGGTCTACATAGCAAGTTCCAGGCCAGCTGTGGCTACAGAGAGACCCTGTCTCAAAAAAAAAAAAAATACAGTCATTGTGTCTTAGGCACGGGTGGTTCGAACACTGCCCACTGGCCACGCGGGCCTTTGTCACAGCCAGCTTCGGCACACTTCATTCTGTCTTGTCTACCCTGAAATCCTTTCCCTTCCCTGTGCCAGAAAAAGCATGTCAATTTATCCTTCAACACCCAAGTTATAAATCTCTCTGGCTGTTTATTGCGTCTTCTCTGTCCCAGCACACAGCTTGCCTGCTGCTGGCGGGGTGCGGTCGCATCACCTTTAATTTCACCCTCACTACGTAGTTCCTGCTCTAGTCTCGTTTCCCTTGTTGTGATAAAATACCCTGGCAGAAAGCAACTTAGGGAAGAAAAGCATCCATTTCTGCTCACAGTTCCAAGTCATTTTCCATCACCCAGGGAAGTCAAGGCAGGAGCTCCAAACAGGAGCCGGGAAAAATGAGCACGCATGCTCCCTCCCTTGTGCTGGGCTTGTTTCCTCCAGTGCTGCTCAGCTCAGACGCCCTTCCTAGGGAATCCTGCTGCCCTCGGTGGCCTGGGTCTCCATGTCATTTAACCAAGACCGTCCCCCATAGATATGCCCACAGGCTAAGCCAATGTAGACAGTCCCTCGTTGAGGCTCTTCCCAGGGGAGTCTGAGTGTGTCAGGTTAACAGTTAAAGCTGACCCCTGCAGCTCCCTAGAACCAACAGAATGTTTTCATAGCTATTAATAGACGTGTCCTTTCTTTGCTCTCTCGCACTAAGTACGGGAGTGACGTGAAACAGCTGGAGATTTTGCTGAGACAGCACCTCACTTGTAGCTCTGGCTGGCCTAGAACTCACTATGTATCCCACACTGGCCTCGGACTTGTGGCACGAGCCCCCACACCTGACAAGAGATGGCGTTACTATTCAGACAGCAAATGTCCGTTTCAGCCCTGTGTTTTAGCTTCTGGTGCAGCATTAAGGATCCTTTCAGCCCATGATATATAGAGTGTTACATGTATGCCATTTGCTGTGGTGTGTGATATTCAGATGTGATTCTGTTCTATTCCAATATGCACCTAATATGCACATACCCCACTGCACTGTGTAGTATCCCAATCTAATGTACCATGCAATTACCTGCCTCTTGTCCCTAAACTGGATGGTGTCACACATAGATGTGTCTATATATGCATATGTGTATATATATGTATGTGTCTACAGGTATATGTGCATGTGTACATATATATGAATATATGTTTATTTATTGTATACATAAGCATGTGTAGGTGTGTATAAATATATGTATATGTGTGAGATATGTGCATGTGTTAGACATGCATGTGTATGCATGTATATGTATAAGCATGTGTTTGTGTGTATAAGTGTATGTGTGTATGTGTGATGCATGTGCACGTGTGTTAGATATGCATGTGCGTGTATGTCTGTGCATGTGTAAGCATGTATATGTGTGCATGTAAATATGTTGTTTGTGTATTTGTAGTGCATCTTCACTGTGAACTTGACTGGCTCTAGAATCACCTAGGAGACACACCACAAGCAGTTTAACTGAGGAGGCAGGTCCCCTAAACACGAGCTGGATGCCCAGACTGAATAAAAAGAGGAAAAAGAGCAGGCGAGCCGAAGTGTGTCAGTGTTCCCTGACCACTGCTTCCTCTCCTGCTTCTCCAAGCCAATGGCTTCTTCCACCGCCACGCCTTCCCCACCATGACAGACGGTACCCTTAAACTGTGACCCCAAGAATCCCCTCCTCCCTTAGGGTGCTTCTCATCAGGTATTTGGCCACCATGAGAAGTAATTTACATTATCCCCTGCTATATCTCCAGTGCCTGGCCTGGAAATTAGGAGTCCGCACTCAACTGCTGAGTGAGGGGACGAGTCTAAATATGTAACCGTAAACCACAGAGATGGCCAGATTTAAAGAATTGTGTGAACAGGGTCTCTGGAAAGAGTTCCACCCAAGCCCTTGATTTTATAGATGAGGGACACTGCTCAAGGCACATGGCAGATCCCAGATCCATCTCCTGGGCACACAGCAGATCCCAGATCCATCTCCTGGGCACACAGCAGATCCCGGATCCATCTCCTGGGCACACAGCAGATCCCGGATCCATCCCCTGGGCACAGAAAGCTGCTGCAGTGAAAACTGAGTCCCTTCAGGAACACAGCCTGTCCCCAGCAGCCCTGAGTTCGTATTCTTCCTGCTGTGCTGGGGGCCAAGACTCCCTGGGGAAATTCCTCCTCAGAAGTGAATGAGCCACATCCACGGCACAGAGCCCTACATCTTCTTTCTTCTCAGTCACAGAAAGAAACACAAAACAGAAAATGTTGGCAAATAATACATGGGGAGAAAGGAGTCCTTAGAGTGGGAACAGGCTCTCCTCGCCCCGTGAGGTAGGGAAGCACTGCGCAGCGCCTGTTCCATTTCAGCTATTAGATTTCCTACGCAGTGTGACATGGCACCATCCAGAACAGACTCCAGGACACCCAGGTGTTTCCAAAGAAGGACAAGCATCGTTTCCACATGGGCAGCATCTTGCTCCTGCGGTGACCTGCACACATCTGCCGATGGGATTTTACCAAGGGGGTCTTGTCTTAGCTCCTTCATCCCTTAGCTCCTTCATCCCTGTGATCAAATATGTCTAGAAGCAATTGAGGGAGGAGAGAATCATTCTGCTCATGGCTTCACAACTTCAGTCCATCATGGGGGAGAGGGTTTGGGGAGGAGAGAGGGTTTGGAGGAGGAGCTCACCTCATGGTGGACAGGAAACAGCTGAGCCATAACAGGAAGGGGCCAGGGCACGACGAATCCCCAATGTCACATCCCCCAAGACTGCTTCCTCCAACCAGGCCCCACCTTCCACAGCTCCACCACCTAACAACAGTCTATTCAGATTGTGTGTGCAAGTGTGTGTGCGTCTGTGTATACCTGTGTGCCTGTGTGTGTGAAACTTGCCCAAAATGATGGGTTCTTGTGTCTTCCCAAGACCCCTGATCTCAAGCTCTACCTAAATCTTTCACATGACCATGTTGACTTTTGTATGTCCAAGTCCTAAATGTCACCTGTTCAAATGGGTGACCCACTCATACATGGACACTTGAGGAGTTACCCTTTTATACATATCTGCATTTATGTGCATGTATATGTGCATATGTAAATATGTGTGTCTTCATATTTATGTCATATATACATGTATGTACATACATACGCATATGTGTCTATATACATATATATATATTTGTGTCTACTGGCATATATGTATGTGTATATGTGTTTATGCACATATATGTATGTGTGTAAGCATATATATATGGACATGGATATGTGTGCATTCAGGTATGTATGTGTGTATATGTATACACATGTGTATGTGTGTAAGTACATATGTATTGTAGTTATATACACATGCACATGTGTGTCTGTGCATACACTTGTATGTACATGTTTATGCATGTATATGTATGTAAGTATATATGTGCATGTGTATATATGTATATTTATGTGTATGTAGTTCTATATATGTATGTATGTATATATATGCATTTGTGTATATATGCATGTATGTTTGTATATAGGTGTTTCTATATATATGTATTATATGTCTATGTATAGTGTGTATGTCAATATGAATGTTTGTGTCTATATGTGTGTATATTTATATATGTTTGGAGCTATATGTAGGTTTGTGTGTGTGTATATATATATATATGGGTCTCTACGTAGGTATGTGTGCATATATGTATGTATGTGTTTATATGTAGGTATGTGTATATGTATGTGTGTTCATGTGTCTATATGTAGGTGTGTGTACATGCATCTATATATCGACATGTGTGTATGTATGTGTACATGTGTCCATATATAAGTATGTATGTATATATGTGTGTCTAGATGTAGGTATGTGTGTGTATATGTATAGGTATGTGTATGTGTGTATGTCTCTCTATGTACACACAGCAGAATCATTCTCTTCGGTTGCTTTCCGCACGTCCTGGCTGTCGCTAACGGACGCCATGCTGAGGGTGTCACTAACGGACGCCATGCTGAGGGTGTCACGTACTTTCCCCTTGGCTGTGTCCCCTTGTAATCTGCTACTTGCCCTCTGACCTGTGGAAGATGAGACACTCCTCTGCAAGTCACACAATTCTCACTCCTCCCTGCTTCAAAGGAGGCTGTGCCCCATGCATGTGTTCTCAACCAGCATCTCCAAGGGGGGCCACTTGGTGACAGCCAGCTCAACAGGAAAGTCCCCTGCACCCCCCACACCCCCTATGACCTGCCTCATATCGGGGGAGGACTTCCAGGCAAGTCAGGCTGCACTTCATGACCTGAGGTGGGGCACAACTGCAGCACCTCGAAGGTGGATTCATTGGACTCTTCCT
Source organism: Nannospalax galili (assembly GCF_000622305.1). Lineage (NCBI taxonomy): Eukaryota > Metazoa > Chordata > Mammalia > Rodentia > Spalacidae > Nannospalax > Nannospalax galili. The sequence goes on along the minus strand of NW_008333281.1, from coordinate 2,101,694 downwards.
TGGAGCTCAAGCAGTGAGCCACACTGTCCTGATAAGGGGGGACACGGCAGGCCTGCTGCCTTTTCTGGCTCCTTCCTGACTTGAGCTGGTTTTACCGGGCAGCTTGTATGTGTTTCCTGTTCATCATCTTTGTGCCTGTGGCCAGAGATGATCCTGGGGGCTCAGGGCCTGCAGGGGAGCCATCAGCCATCAGGGCACATGTTTGGCACCTCCGCTGGGATATGGGGTAGCTGAAGGAAGCATTTCGGGGCTTGGCAGTGTCTAGGATATAGCTACCTTCAGATCTCTCTGTAAGCATCAAACACCTACTGTGAGCCAAGCATTGTTCTGGGCATCCTAAGGATGAGTAATTGGTGGCCGCCATCTGAGTGGAAGCCCTCAGTGTGCGGTCCTGAACCCCCTGCTCTCTGAAGGTGTTCTAAACAGTCCTCTGCTGCCCACCCAGTGGCTGAACACCACCTTCCCCAGTGTCTCAAGACACATTTCTGCACCTTCTTTTTCTCAGAGGATGACCATCCCTTGTTATTTCTGGTCCAAAATACATTTCATGGAGGAGACCACAGAGCCAAGATCAGGGGCTGACTCTGGGTCTCAGCTACTGACCCTCAGCCTCTACTGAATTCAGTCCCAATCCAGCCAGTCTCCCTGTCCCCACTCACATCTGTCTCCTGTCTCCTGTCTTCAAGCCCCCAGGCCTTCTGGGTAGCTTTCAGCCACACTCTAGTGAGCCTCCTCTCCCATCTCCCGACTCTCCCTCAGCTCTCCCCCGCTGCCCGGATGCTTCTTCGTGATGCTGGTTCCCAGTTGCTGGCCTCACAAGCTCACTTTCAGGAATGAGGTTGCAGAAACTGGGCGAGCATCCGATTCGGCATAGAAACAGAACTCCCCAAGGCCTCCAATCTGAGTCCTTCCAGTTCAAAGTCCATTAGTTACAAAAAGAGTTCCGTCTTTCATCTCTTACCTGGGTAGTCCCCTCCCTGTGTGTGTTTGTATGTGTACATTTTCACATGCATGTGCATGTGGAGGTCAGAGGTCAACATCCTCCATCTCCCTCTATCACTCTCCACCTTAGTCTTTGAGACAGAGTCGCTCATTAAACCTGAAGCTTGCTGATTCAGCTGGACTGACTGGCCCGCGAACCCCAGGAATCCTCTTTTCTCTGCCTCTCAGGACTGGGGTTACAGGCACATACAACTAAGCCCAGCTTTTATGAGGGTGCTGGGGGATCGAACTCTGGTCCTGCTACCTGTGCAGCAAGCTCTTTACTGACAAAGTCACCTCCGCAGTCCAGCAATTTGCTTTTCACTCCAGTCTAACTCTGCTGTCTCTCTTCCTAAAGAGTCACATCTATACTCTCTGATCCAGGTGACCCCTGAAAGATCCAGGTCCTCACATACCTTGGGAGTATGTGGAACACGTCGGAGCACAGTCTGACCTCAGACAAGGGCTAAGTGGCCTCGATTCTGATACAAAGGATGGCCTCCTCGTGGTCTGTATTTTATTTGGTGGGTGATAAGCAGAAGTCCCTCTGTGTCCATTCTGAGTCTCACTAGAAAGTAGAGGTGATTCTGAGGCAGCCCGGGTCTCCCAGACTTCCATCACCTGTAGCTAAAGTTCTGCTGGCTAAATTCTTCCCCGTCCCCACCTGAAAACTTGAACGGCCGATTTATGAAACACTGGACTTGCTAGTTCCATTCCTCTAGAAGTCTTCTATGAGCTTAATACCTACTTTTAAAAAGAAATTTAAGAGTGTTTCTGGCATTTAAAGTCAGCAGGGAACTTGCAGTCAGGATTCCGGTTTGTTTTTTCTTTCGCCAGTATCAACATAGGAATGTGTGTATTAAGAAACTCAATACCGTTGGTAGAGAGTAAATTTTCATGGAAACTGGTAATTGCTACACTAGAAAAGCTCTTGTCCTAATGCTTCTACTGCTGAGTAAAAATGACGTCTATATTTGTAACAGGCTAGACTCAATTCAGATGGAAATATCAATGTAGAATTGCTTTTATACAAAAAGCACGGGATTCAAGGCAGAAAGAGCCGAGCCAGTCCCCCACAGGCCTCGTACCTGCACAGTTTACCTAATACATGCTGCCAGAGAGGTCTCATTAGCCGTCTGAAAAGTTTTCTCCGAAGAGTTTAGAAATATATTTTATGGTCAAGATGTTGTTGAATTCTCCCAGGACTAATTCATATTCAGCCAAGAAAAACCACCTCTTCCCATTTACATTCCAAAGTCTGAACTTTTATTTTATAAATGAATTTTCCCTCCAATTCAGAAAGTGCTGGCTACATTACAAAATTTAATGCCACTATTATAAGATCATAATTTTAAACACCCAGGGTTCTCTGAGGGCCCCAGCAACATGGCATCTCTCCACTTTATTAAAATGAATGAACAGATGTACAATTTATTTCTGCCGAGCTATCATCTAAATTCATAGGCTATTTCTCAAGTGTCTGAAATCCACATTGGTTTCCCATTTTCTCACCTTAGGAAAAAAAAATTATGCTCCCTCATTTTTCATTCCGGAGACATGACTGAAAAGTCAACTTCTTCACGTCATTCACGTTGGACTGATATCCTCAACCATTCAAAGCCAGTTCCTTCAAGGCTGTTCAGCTAGAGTGAGGCAGGGGGTGCCTGCACTGGAAAATTCCTTGGCCATCTACGTCAAAGACTGGCACAAAGGTACCTATGCTGACACCTCCAAGGATAGGTACGTGAAAGAGTTCATAACAGCCCAAGTCTATTCAGGTGATAAAACAGCTTCAAACATCACAGTTGAAATATGTCAGCAACCGCCAGGCATGTTCCCGTTCATCTTTTCTAGAACCTTCACGTCACCCTTATTTCTCCCATGCTGCTTTTTATATGATGGTAGACTGACAGTGGACAGCAACCAACACACACGTTCATCTTGGGTTTAACAGAGACACTCAGCCTAGCTCCAAAGACCCCCATGTTGATCTCAGACCAGCTCTCTATGGCTTCACGGTCATCTTCGGGCTCTGTATGAGCTGGGCCATACGAGTTGCCCTCACTGAGACCCGACTTGCTTATTCACAATATAAACAGCTGGCATTCAGTCAGATCAACTACAGTGGAGCATTTCGATGCCAGCATCAGTAATACTTGGCATGTGTTCCATAAAGAGGCTGGCGCACTGACTTTAGCACCTCAGAGATGGATCTCTGCCCTGTGACAGTTGGGCTGGAATTGCACAGCATCCCCGTTCCTCAGTCACGTGCCTGCTGGCCCAGTTCACAGAGATGAGAGAAAGGTATTTTGTAGCCAGCAAGTGCAATCAATGAGTAGGGCTTGGAAAAGATACAGAATGAAGACCCCGGGTTACCTGGCAGAGCTGTGCTCCCAGAAGAATTCTATTTATGAGATTCCGCCATAACCGGGCAGTAACTTGCCCACATCTCTATGTTGGCACGGAAATCTTCCCCGCGTCTCTAAATGCATCTCAGGTGTAGGGCTTTAATAAGATTCGAAGTGGTTTGATTCTTCTTTCTGTGGCTCTATTGCTTGGAGAGAGAACACCGAGTTAACTTCATTTGCTCCCGTTCCATGTCAGCCCGTCGTTTCTAGCACGCTGGTCTTTTTCCCTCTTACATGTTGGTTGGGGAAGGTGAATTCTCCTGCTCTCTGAAAGATAAAAATGATAGACTTCTTTCATCTCTCAGAGTTGTACCTGCGTGTGGATAATTTCAACAGGGCAAGTTTCCAAATCAGCAGCCATGCCAGGGAAGGGGGGACGGGAGGAAAGCCACATGAAGATGGAGAGGCCGCTCCTTAGGAGACGTCTAAGTGCCATTTGTCAGAGCCTGCCCTGGAAAATGTTGTTGAGGGGAGCCAGTGGCAGCACTACCTAACAGCTCCTGGCAGAGCATGAACCAGCCATGTCGCCAAGTTAGTATGGCCACTGTCCACCAATGAGCCTGTGGCTCACTGTGGCATGTGAGGGCATAGGTCAAGGTCACCAGCCCTAGAGCCTCCAAAAGATGTCTCAAAAATACCACCCTCTGACTAAGTCTTGAGACAAGTCACCCTCTGACAAGTTGCAAAAGCTTTGCAAGTCCAGCAAGAGGCAAATGCTGACAGGGACATGATAGTGAACTCTTAAAAATAAGGAAGCTCGGGGCTGGAGAGTTGGCTCAGTGGTTAAGAGCACTGTCTGCTCTTGCAGAGTACTGGGATTCAATTCCCAGCACCCACATGGCAGGTAACAACCATCCATTCGTAATGCCAGTTCCAGGAGATCTGATGCCTTCGTCTGAACTCCGCAGGCATTGCACAACATGGGCGCACTTACACTCATGCAGGCAATACGCTCATACACATCACAAAATAAAAATAATAAATAAAATATTTTTAAAAAATAAAGAAGCCATGCTGAGTGTGGTGGCATACACTTTTAATCCCAGCACTTGGGAGGCAGAGGCAGATGGATCTCTGTGAGTTCAAGGCCAACCTGATCTATAGAGTTCCAGGCCAGCTGGGCTACAAGGAGACCCTGACTCAAAACTAAACTAAACAAACTAAAAGCCTGGGGCTGGAGAGATAGCTTAGGGATTGAGAGCATTCACTGGCTACTCTTACCAAGGACCTGAGTTCAGTTCCTAGCACCTACATGGCAGCTAGCAACTATCTATAACCAGTTGCAAGGTCTCCAGCGCCCTTTCCTGGCCTCTGTCGGCATTGTGGTTCCCTTATGTGCAAGCAGATGAAACACTCGTACATAAGATTAAAATAATTTTTTTTAATTTTTAAAATAAAGTGCCGACACCAGTAATTTTGATCCAGAGTCTCAGAAAATAGAATTCAGAGGAGACACAATCGGTCAATGTACTGAGAACAGCTATCAGCAGAGTGCTTGGCATCCAGTGCTGGGCCCCTCCTACATCAACAAGCTATCAAAACAATGCCCCAGAGATGTGTCCGATAGAGGAAACTCCTCAACTGAAGTTCCTTCCCCCAGTGTCTACAGCTATGTCATGTTGACAAAAACTAAGTGATACAAATGTTTTAGCTGCTGACATCCAATCTATACACTTCCTGTAGACTGTGATGTCAAAGGATTCTTGGCCCTACGTGCTGAGAGTCTATCCTCTATAAAAGTTCTGTGGTTTTACATTTTGCATTTAAGTCCATGATCCATTTGGAATTAACACTGTATTACACGTAAGGTGCAGGCCAAGGTCATTTGTCTGTCAATGGGTAAGCGATCATTCCAGAATCATTTCAGAAAAGGCAATCCCTTCTACCATCGAACTGCTACTCTAAAAACAAAGCATTTGTTCATGTCTCTACAGGTCTGTTTCTGAGTTTTCTATTTTGTGCAATTGATCTGTGTCTCTCCCTCCACCAATACTGCCCCATCTTGGTTCCTATAGAAACAGCACCGCACATCAGGTACAGTGGTCCCTCACTCTTCCTTTTCCTTTCTCAAAAGTATTTTAGATGGTTGAGAATGGAGCTCAGTTTGTAAAGTGCTTGCCTAGCAGGCCCAGAGCCCCGGGTTCAATCCCAAACATTGTCATCCCAGAATTCAAGGGGAGAGGCAAGAAGGTCACAACTTCTAGGTCATCCTCAGCCACATAGGAAGTTCAAGACCAGCTTAGGGTTGGGCTGGAGAGAGAGAGGCAGCTCAGGAGTTAACAGTACTCACTTTTTCCATAAGACCCAGGTTCAACTCCCAGCACCCACACAGCAGCTCTGGCTCTGTCGTCCTCTTCCGGACTTCGCCGGCACTACACACATACCAGTAAACATACCAGCAATCAAATCGCTTGTATAAATGAAAAAAAAATTTTGAAGTTAATTGATCTTTATTGCCACAATCTGACTTCCATTGTTGGGGAGAAGATACATTTGTTCCTGCAAAGGGCCTGGCATTCAATGTCTACATTGTTGTGGTTTTTGCTGCTCGGGGAACTATTTAGGTATTCACTTGAAGGTTAGTGGACATGGGCTCTTTTATGTAACAGAATAATGATAATGTGATGTACTGATTTCCATTAGCATCTCTGTAAGTGTAGCTAATGTTCCATGCCTGTCGTACTTACGATCATGGCCTTTCTTCGCGGCCCTCAGACAGCAGGGACTGACGGCCAGTTTCAACAGCTGACGGCCAGTTTCAACAGCTGCCACATCTTGATTTTGAGTTTCTGTCATAAGATTTTCCTTCAACTTTTCCATTTCCTTTTCCTCTTCTGTTTGTTCAGCAGTGAGAAGAGATGTGAGCTTCTCCTGAAGGACTTTCATATTAGCTAATTTTTCTCCTTCTTTCCTGGATCTCGCTACATCTTTCTGCCACTGATGAAACAAAGACTGAACCAGCCGAGCGTCTTCAGAATAAAGCTGCTCCCTGTCCTTTCTCTGGTCTTTTAAAATATGGCTAAGCTTTTCATTCAAGGTTTGGAGAGAATCATTTAAATCCCACTGCAATTCTCATCGTAAGAAAGGACCGCACAGCATCCTCTTGAAGTTCCTCAAACATCCGAACCTCCCTCCTGAGCGCTTCCTCTTCTTGTGGTGATGAAACACTGGTGTCATCACTGCCATCACGGTCTGTTCTATAATCTGGCATTTGTGGAGCCCTGCGCTCAAAGTCGCCATCAGATGCCGAATCCGTATCCTCTCTTGGGCGCTTTGCAGTTTTGCTGGTAGCCTTGTCTACTGTCTCCCGGCACTAGACTTAACTTCTAAATCCACACACGTCTTTCTCCTCAATGCTGAAAATATATTTTTAATTAAAGAGATATATTTTAGGGGTTGGAGAGATGGCTCAGCAGTTAAGAGCACTGGCTACTCTTGCAGAGGGCCTGGGTTCAATACCCAGTACCCGCATAGCAGCTAACAACTGTCCCTAACTCCAGTTCCAGGGGATCTGACACCCTTTTGTGACCTCTGTAGCCAGTGCACGACATGGGTGCACTTACATACATGCAGGTGATACACTCATGCATATAAAATAAAAATAATAAAATATTTTTTAAAACATTTATCTTAGAAAACTTCATTTTAAATACACTTTAAATGAAATAGCATGTATCTCCTCCAGCATCATTTTTCATGATTAGAACACGGTTCATTTCCAGCATAAAATAATTCAAACATGATGTATAATTAGTAGAGAGGCTTCGTAGAACCACTTACCCAACAGGAGACTGGTTGACACCCCTTACACAGCACCAGGTGCTTTTAGCCCTTGTAGATGTCAGGTCTTGCCTCTAACGTGGGACCACAGGCTCATACCACCTTCACTGCACCCCAGTCTTCGTCAGAATCTTCCTTTTCTTACTCTTCTGTAAAACAAAGACTGATGTTCCTTACTCCATTGGGTGGTCACGAAGATATGAGATGTGTATGTAGCTTAGCGCTTAGCCCGCTGCCTGCCACATCCAGGCCTTTGTGGTGGTGGGGTTTGCTCCTTTTATTGTTGGATGTTTGCTGGTTTGTCTTTTTGAGACAGGGTCTCCCTGTAGCCCCCAGCTGGCCTGGAACTCACTAAATAGACCAGGTTGGCCTCCATCTTACAGAGAGATCTGCCTGCCTCTGTCTCCCGAGTGCTAGGATTAAAGGCCTGTGCTACCGTGCCTAGCTTAGTTTTGGGGAAATAAGAGCTCTCTGTAGCTCAAGCTGGCCTAGAACTCATGCCAATCCCTCTGCCTCGGTCTCCCAAGTGCTGAGCTTGCAGGTGTGAGCCACCACGCCCAGCTGGTTGTCATTCCTCCCTTTTTTCCCTTGAGGTACAGGGTGGGTAAACTTGGCCTGGCCTGGTGATAGCACAGAGCAGAAGAACCCTCCATGAATCAGGAAAACCCAATGCCTAGAGTTACTCAGCACTATGAGGCCATCAGGACCACGGGTCCAAGACCTCCAGCCCAGCATTCCATCAGGTTGGAATGACTGCGGCGCCAACCATCACAGCCCTCCCTTTACTCAGGTCAACAATCACTTCCACCAAGTGGACAGTCTCAGAGTGCCTTCGCATAAAATCAAGCTGGGCCTTTCCTGACTCCTACCCAGAAGGAGTTCTTTGTCCACTGCCCAGTCACCTACTCCCACAAACCCACTCAGCCTCTAAGTGGGAACCCCAGAACAATGTCTCTGTATCCCTCAAGACCACCCGCTGGACTCGCTCCTGACTTGACTCCTCTCTCCATCTTGAATTCAGGAGGGGCTGTAAACAGGGCACCTAGGGGCCTGGCCTGCCCACTCAGCCACTCCCCAACAATCAGCAAACCCCAGCTGGTTCCTGGGCTCCTGCAGCTTAGGAACATAAAAGTCCTATGACCCCCTTCTCTTTATCCCATAACTGCCTTCAGATAAGCCCTTGAATGACCTGCACTCCCCCAATTTCATTAAGTTAACACACTTTATGTCCTCCAAGTAAGCCCAAGGCGATTCCACTGTTCTATACCATAGATTTCCCTTTTGATCAATAACATCAAACAGTTTACTACCTCATTCATTTTAATGGCCATGCTGTGTTCTGGTTTATGGATGCCCCACAGACTCACCAACCCCTTATCGATAGACATGTGGATTGCTTGTGGTTTTCCCTTTTATAAATATTACATTTAAAAAGGTTTCAATGTTTCTTCATGTACATGTGTGAAGATCTTTGTAGATAAACTCAAGAGTAAAATGCCCCAAAAGTCTGAGTGCTTAAATTGCAGATGATACTTTTTCTTCTCTCTCTCTCTCTCTCTCTCTCTCTCTCTCTCTCTCTCTCTCTCTCCCCACACACATGCACATACATGTGTGGACGTTCGTGTGTTTACATGTATATGGAGGCCATGGGACAACCACAGCTACCATTTTTCAAATGCCATCCACCTTTTTAAAAATATTATGTGTAGGCTGGAGAGATGGCTCAGCGGTTAAGAACACTGACAGTTCTTGCAGAAGACCTGGGTTTGAATCCCACCATCCACGTGGCAGCTAACAACTATCTGTAACTCCAGTTCCAGGGGATCCGACAGCCTTTTCTGTCCTCTGCAGGCATTGCATAATATGGGTGCACTTATCTACATGCAGGCATAACATTCATACACATTAAATAAAAATAACAAAAAATATATTTAAAAAATATTACGTGTATGTGTGTAGGAATGTATGGGTGCCCTTGGAGGCCAGAGGCAATGGATCCCCTGGAGCTGGAGTTATAGGTGGTTGTGAGATGCCCAATATGGGTGCTGGGAACTGAACTTGGGTCCTCTGTAAGAACAGTGAGTTCCTCACTGCTGAGTCATCTCATCAGTTTCCATTTTGTTTTTTGAGACATGGTCTCTCACTGGTTTGGAACTCACCAATTAGGCTAGGCTGGCTGGCCAGTGAGCCCCAGACATCTGCCTCACTAGAGCTGGGATTACAACCAGGTGGTTGGTGATGGTTTTATTTTTTTATGGGTTCTGGGGATCAAAATCAGATCCTCGGATGTAAGGCAAGTACTTTACTGACTAAGTTCCCTCCCCAATCACTATCCCTTTTCTTTTTTGAATATTTATTATTTTTATTTTATGTGCATGAGTGTATTCACTGCGTGCACGTAAGTGCACCTGTGTTGTTATGCAATACATGTGGAAGTCAGAAGAGGGCATTGGGTCCCCCGGAACTAGAGTTATGGCAGTTGTGAGTCACCATGTGGGTGCTGGGAGCCAAACCCAGGTCCCCTGCAAGAGCAGCCAGTGCTCTTCAGGTCTGAGCATCTCTCCAGCCCCACATGCCCGTTTCTCAGTAGGTCCCCGTACTTTCAGCTAGCTGCCTTTCCTTCCGTCCCTCCCTCTGCTGCCCGGGTTTCTGACCAGCATAGGCTGGTGACAGTGAAGAAAGGCCACTTCTCCCAAGTCAGCTCCAGTGGACACATGGAGTACGGGGCCCACAGTCCAGGGACGATCTGGTACTGTCCCAGGAGCAGAGGTAGAATTCTAGACCTGTAAAAAGTCCCACATTAGTGGAAGCTCTTGGTGCAACACGATGATCTTCAGGAAAGTGGGATAGGGACCAACCAGAGCTCTGCGAGTCTCCATGGCTGTGGCCTGGACCCTGAGACAGAAGCTCTCCAGGAGCTGGGAAGGCTGAGGCAGGAAAAGGCAGGGCCAGATTAAAGCCTTGCAGCCTGCCCCATGGGCTAGTGACTCTATACAAGTGTCTACTTAGCTGACAGGTCCCACCTGGTCTAGGAGGTAAACGACGCCCATGTCCTGATTCTCTTACCAAGGCTGTAGTTATAAACACACATCCCATGTGAATTACAAATAGAACCAGAGAGCCCCACCCCCCAACTGCCTTAGCCAGTGTCGTGCCTGAGGGAACTGATGCTTGAGATCACATCTGGAGTGTTCCTTGACTCAGAGTCTCCCTAAATGTCCCCTTAAGAAGTTCCGTGATGGGTAATGAGAGGGCTCAATGGGGGAAGGTACCTGCCGCCAAGCCTGCTGACCGGAGTTCAATCCCCAGGATCCACATGGCGGAAGAAGAGAACCCACTCGTGCAAGCTGTCCTCTGACCTCCACACGTGCACAGTGGCGTGTACACACGTGAAAAAATAAATAGATGTTATCTTTTGAAAGGAAGTTCCTTTACTGTAAGATTCATGGCGGCAGCAGAAGCGACTGGGGAGAGCCAATCCCATTCTTTTTTCTTTTTTCTTTTCTCTTGAGCTTTTTAAATTTCATACAACATTCCCCACTCAAATCCAGACCCCCTCCCCCATCCATGCCTCCCTCTATCCCCGCACCGAACCCTATGCACTCTGACATACATGCTGAGTCCTATTCATTCGGGTATCTGTACCCAAATGTCCTTCAGTGCAAATGCGTCCACTGGAGTCTAGTCAGCCCATGCAGTGGTCGTATGTAAGTCATACTCTCCCTCACCCAGCAGCAACCAGTCTCAAATAGTTCTCAGTGTAGTGCTGGCCCACTGCCTGTTTCTCACCTCCCCTCTGGGCCCTTGTTTAATTGGGCTGACATGGGTCCCGTGCTTGATGTCACCACTGCTGCAGGCTCACATGAGCAAGCCTCCAGTGGCCTGGAAGCCTCCACTTCGTAAACCAGCCCTGGCTCTTACAGTCTATCCACCTCCTCTTCAGCAATGCACCTTGCCTAGACCAGCTCCCCATTCTGGGAATCGTGTGTGATTTCGTACATGAGGCCACCAAGCGAACAACAGAACAGCCCTCCCCAGGCCCAAGAGTCTTCCCCACAGGACTGTCAGTCAGGCTTCTTGTCATGATACCTGAAGAAGAAACTTTGAAAGGAAAGATCTGCTTTGCCTCAGCTCCGTGGTCTGTTGGCTCCGTGGCTGTGGAGAGGTAGAACATCGTGATGACAGGAGGGCCTAGTGGAGGAGACTGCTCACCTCATGGAAGTCAGGAAGTAGAGAGGAGTCACAGGAAGGGGAGGGACATCCATAGGCACATCCTCAGCCACCCACTTCCTCCAAGCAAGCTCTGCCCCTCACCATAGTCTGTTCAATTTTCCAACCCATCAATGCAGCGGATTAAGCCACTAAACAGGTCAGCACCTTCACGATCCAATCATCTCTGGAAACACACAGACCCAGAGATGAGCCTTCCTAATTGTCCTCATCATCTCTCAACCCAACCATGCTGAGGATCAGAGTCAACCTTCATAGGGCTCTTGTAGAGATTTTGAGGGTCACTTTGATTATAGGGAGTGTTGTTTAATTTTGGATTTTAGAAATGGTCATAAAAAGATTAGACTTCTTGGTAGTTAGAGTACCCAGTACTATGACCTGCCAGAGTGGTTCCTAGGCGGTCAGTAGTCATCCAGATTAAGCCCCCTGCACACACCAGAGTCTTGAGTTTAGTCACTGACTCCTCAGCATCACCTGGGCTCAAAGATGGCTCATGAGACAGGAAACTTCAACCTCCGGGTTTCTTTTGAAGTGCAGGCTCTCCATCTGTTTCTTTTGCCACAGACTTCAGGATGAGGAAAATACTGGTACTCAGCTCTTGATTTTCGGGTTTAAGAAATAGCGACTTCTTCAGGGCTGGAGCGATGGCTCAGCAGTTAAGGGCTCTTGGTACTCTTGCAGAGGACCAGAGTTGACTTTCCAGCACCCACATCAGTTAGCCTACAACCACCTGTGACTCCAGCTCCAGGGGATCTGATGCCCTCTTCTGGTCTCTGCAGACACCTGCACACATATGCACAGACACACACATACACATAAATAAAAATAAATCTTTTAAAAATATTTTATTATTTTTATTTTATGTGTATGAGTGTATTGCCCACATGTATGTAAGTGTACCCATGTCATGCAATGCCTGCAAAGGTCAGAAGAGGGTGTTGGATTTCCCTGGAACTGGAGTTAAGGATGGTTGTTAGGTGTCATGTGGGTGCTGGGAATTGAACCTAGGTCCTCTGCAAGAGCAGCCAATGCTCTTAACTGCTGAGCCATCTTTCCAGCCCATAAATCTTTTTAAAAAAGAAATTGACTTTAAAAAAGAAAAGAAAGAAATTGACTTGTGTAAAGATTACGCCTTATCCCATCCGTTCCTTTCCTTCCTTTATCTCTCTCTCTCACTCTCATCCCCTTCTTTTTCTCCCTTCCGCTCTCCCTCCCTTCCTCTCTCCCTCCCTCCCTTCCTCTCCCTCCCTCTCTCCCTCTCTCTCCCTCCCTCCCTTACTCCCTGTCCTTCTCCCTCTCTGTCCCTCCCCCTCCCTCTCTATCTTCTCCTTTGTCTTTTCCCTCCCCCTGAGGGTCTCCCTCCCTCCCTTGTCTTCTCCGTCACCCATCTCCATTCCCTTGTTTTGTGTCTTTTCCTCCTTGCTCTGCAGCTGTGCCTGGCTGCCCCTGCCTTCTTCTCTGTGCCCAGCTCTCTAACCCTCTTTCCTCCACGGTGCCCCACACTGTCCAGTGCTGCCTGTGGGAAGCCTTGTCACAGCTAAAAGGCTTCTCCTGTTAGCGTGAGATCCCTTTTCCGCTGTGAACCCCACCCCTGCTGCGCCTCCATGCTCCATGCACGCAACCCAGCCAGCCAAGGTTCCCCGTCCTTCCCTGTGCCCTGTGTAGCAGGCCTGGCAAAGGCAGTCAAGGTTTCCACGGGAACATGCCTGCTCTGTGTGAGGTTCATAAAAAGCCTCCGTTGGTACCTGTTCAATCAGATCCAAAAAGGATTTTAAGCAGCATGTTTTCCACTGTAATTACATCTCAACAATGACCAATTATATTGTTCCTTGATTGCAAATACATTTGCAAAGCTCACTTTCTGTCGAGCTCCATAGCGTCTCTCACTAAACTCAATTCTCTCTCGTTGCACAGCGGGAAATGAGGACACAGGGCCCTCCTGTGAATGAGCCAGAGTTAGGGGGCTTTTCCCTCATGTGTCTGTGGGTTGTCTTGAACATGCTTGTTGATTTGACTATTGATGGGCAGGAGGCAGGACAGGAAGTGAGGGACACTGAGGAAGGTCTTCCTTGAGCAGGAGGGAACACAGCCTCCTATAGTAGGGGACAAAGAAGAACAAGTCCCCAGGCTGGGGATGTTGAGGGCCCCTGCCCTCCTGGGCTCTCATTTCCCTGGAGACAGGACACCAGCCAGCTACTGAGATAGGACAGTGGGTCTGGGGCAGGCCTCCCAAGGGAATCAGAGGATTTATTGTGAAGGTTGGATGTGGGACTGATCACTGTTGATGCCGATGCTGTAGACGCCTGGACAGCTTTGTTAGAAGGGTCTGGAGAAGCGAGAGAGACCAGGACCTGGTAGGAATTCTGCCTTAAACCAGCTTGGGCCTGAGCACAGTTCTCACTGGACCAAACGCAAGGTGTCCTGAGTTTCTAAGACCTGTGGAGATACCCCGTAAGCAACAGAGCGGCCTCCTTTGGGGACCCTCTAGACCCCTGGTGACCCCAGACCCTGACTGAAGGACCTGGGTCTGTCTCTCACACCTGGGTCCACTGGGTGATCACAGGCATGAGATGTGTTGATTGAAAGGCAAAGGGTTAGCAAGTGTCGGAACGGGAAGCGCGAAAGTTCACGTTTCTTCTTTTATTAAAGGGATTATCAGCTGCTAATTCAAAAATTGTGGAGTAATGAGAACTACATCAATAATTTTCACAATAATTACAGGCTTTAGTTTTACCCTTGAATGCATTTAAGTAGACGTCTGATTCAATTACTCTGTAAAATGTTATTATGCTATTTCTGTGTTTTCCTATGAGGTGTGAGTGTGGGGCCACCTTGCTCATTAATCTTGTCCTGAGGGAGTACAGGGCTGCTGTTACAGGCACAGGACTTGGGGAGCCTCTGCAGACAGGCTCAGGTAGATAGAGACAAGGGATGCTCACTTAAAGAGGAACATGCACACACATGCTTGCCACTATCTGGAGACATTTTCAGAGACTCAGCTGTGAGAACTTGAGGTGGTCCCACTGGCACCTGCTGGGTTGAAGCTTCCAAATGTGGTGATGGTATTGGAGAGATGACTTGGCAGTTAAAAGTACTTTCTCCTCAATTATAAGGACCAGAGCTCGGTTCCCAGCACCCTCATCAGGCAGCTCACAGAAACCTGTAACTCCCGCTCCAAGGGATCCAATGCCCTCTCTGGCCTCCAAGGGCAACACACACAACACATACATGCACACACACAAATCTTTTAAAAATGTTTTTGAAAAGGGGGGCTTGAGGGATGGCTCAGCAGTAAGAGCACTGGCTGCTCTTGCAGAGGACCTGAGTTCAAATCCCAGCATCCACATGTCAGCTTACAAACAACTGTAATTCCAGTTCCAGAGTACCTGATTGTGGGGAGCCGCCTGCCGTCCCTGCAGACGCCATTACAAGATGGCGCTCATATCCGGTTCATGCTGAGCAGTAAATAAGTCAGTACGCATGCCCGAAGTAATTTTCCACCTTCTAGTCTCTGCCTACCTCGTGGCGTGATATGGGCTGATGAGTTTGCGACCAATCAAGAGTTGCCACGTCCAAGACGGGCTTACTAACTTATATAAGGGCTGGGTTTCCGACATTCAGGGTCTTCGCCCTGTAAGCTTATGCTCTCCCTCTCAAGATGCATTAAAGCTTTTCTGCAGAAGGATCCTGAGTGTGCCGCGTTGTTCTTGCTGGCGAGACGATAGCGCGGGACACCTGATGTCCTCTTCTGTCTTCTGCAGGCATTGCATGACATGAATACACTTACATACATGCAGGTGATACACGTATACACATAAAATAAAAATAAATTAATATTTTTGAAAAATATTTTTGAAAACAAGTTGGACTAGAGAGATGGCTCAGCGGTTAAGAGTACTGGCTGCTCTTGCAGAGGACCTGGGTTTGGTTCCCAGCACCCACATGGCGGCTAACAATAGTCCTTAACTCCAGTTCCAAGGAATCTGATGCCCACCTTTGATGGGCACTTTGCATGTGTCGCACTTACATATATGTGCAGGCAAGTCACTCATACACATGAAATAAAAATAAAACTTGAAGTTGGGAGAGGGATGTGTTGGGGGGACATGGGGGAGTAGAGGAGGAGATGGGGGGATATGATCATATTTTGCTATATACATGTACACAATTCTCAAGAATAAATTTTTTTTTTTAGTTGTTGCAGCGCTTAACCATCTCACAGCCCCCAGGACACCTCCCGTCAGTAAATGATTACCTTGGCAGTGAGTCTGAGAAACCTTCAATTGGATTAAGAGCACAATTAGGAAAATAAAAATTACCAATCTGGACACTTGTGGCCGTAAAGGACATCAGCTCTCGGGCACTCGGGAGCGAGGGGGCCGTTCTGTTGGCAGGCATACTGCTCTGTGACAGACAAGGTTGCTGTAAGGAGGGTCCCAGATGAACACAGGCTATTTCTTTGCCCCTGTAGTAAGATTCACAACAACAGCTCTCATTTCTTTGTTCGTCTTGATAGCAATGTGCCCCCCATTACTTCTGCTGTTCTGGGTGTTCATCTAAGCATCTTATAAATATTTCCTCTTTTTTTTGTCTTTTTGAGACAGGGTCTCCCTGTAGCCCCAGCTAGCCTGGAACTCACTATGTAGACCAGGCTACCCTTGAACTCACAGAGATCCACCTGCCTCTGCCTCCCGAGTGCTGGGATTAAAGGCATGTGCCACCACACCCATCGTAAATATTTCCTTTTAATCATCACCACGATCTAATAAAGGCAGGTCTGTTATCACTTTTCCCGTTTTGCAAGTGAAACATTGAGGCAGGTGCTACGGAGATGGCTTGGTGGATGAGGTGCTTGCTGTGCAAGCATGAGGACCTGAGTTTGGGTACCCAGAACCCACGGAAAAAACCGGGAACAGTGGCGTGTCTGCAGTCTCAGTGCTGAGCAGGTAGAAACAGGAGGATCCCAGGAGGTCACTGGCCAGCCATTGTACCCAAAACAGTGAGCTCCAGGTTTATTAGGAGACCCTATCCCCAAATATAAGGTGGGGAGGGGCTGGAGAGACGCTCAGCAGCTAAGAGCACCAGCTGCTTTTGCAGAGAACCTGGGTTCAGCTCCCAGCACCCACATGGCAGCTAACAGCTATCTATAACTCCAGTTCTAGAGGATCTGACAGCCTCTTCTGACCTCTATGGGCATTGCATGACACGGGTGCACTTATACACCCATACAATACACTCATACACATAAAATAAAAATAATAAAATATGTGTATGAGTGTATTGCCTGCAGGTATGTGAGTGCATCTGTGTTGTGCAATGCCGCGGAGGTCAGAGAGGGCATCAGATTCCCCTGGAACTGGAGTTAAGGACAGTTCATAGCCGCCATGTGGGTGCTGGGAATCGAACCCAGATCCTCTGCAAAAGCAGTCAGTGCTCTTAACTGCTGAGCCATCTCTCCAGCCCAATAAAATATTTTTTAAAGAAAGAAAGTAGAGAACAATTGAAGGAGACACCAACATTGATTTCTGGTCACACACACACACACACACACACACACACACACACACACACCCTCAAAGCTAAGTGAATGGTTAGAGGTGGCCCAGCCAATGAAGATAGAGCTTCTGATGGCATTAAACACAGTCACATTCCTCACTGGTCTCTTTCAATGTGACAGATGCCTTGGGACCCTCTTCCCCCACCCCATAGACTCCCACTCTGTGATCTCACCCTGGGATTAGAGCCCAGAGGGGACAGGGAATGATTCAGCTAATCTTCCCTGTGGCAGTGCCCGATTCCCAAGGGGACGATGATCAGTCATCTCTTCTCCCCATGAGACTCAGATGTTCTCCAGAAGTCTGTGAGCCACTCCGGATGAAGCACTCAGACACCAGTGGGAATTGCAGTTGGGCCCATGAGGTCGATTTGAAGCAGAAATCAATGCTACAAACACAGGCGATGGATTTCAAGCTGCTGCTCCTGATGGAGGCATTTGGGGTTAAATATAAATTAGAAGCTGTAAGTCAATTCCATGTATGAATCTGTACAAATCCCTCATAATGGAGGCAGAAGGCCTCTCTTGTCCTGATTTGTGCCAGGACATTAGCATCAAGAGCCTAACCCAGTGTGTCTGTTCTCCCCTGGCAAGGGGGTTAAAGATGGACTTTCCTTAGTGCGGCTACCCCTGTGGTCCCTGCGGACCTTGTCTGGGTCCTGCACTAACTTGAGAAGCTCCCCTCCCCCGATTCAAACTGAGAATAGGAATATTTTCCACTGCTGCCTGTGACCACAAAGAGGAAGCTTCAAATAATCACCTTTCCCCAGGCAGGAACAGAAGCAGAAGTTCAGAGATGTCACCCAAAAGCAAGTGTCCTCACACATTTCAAGGGTGAGGCAGGAGGGCCACATATGTGCTAACAATGCTTTGGATTCACGCCACCCATGTTCATAGTCACTATGTGCCCCGCTGTCCCATTCCTAGGTCTGTACACACGGCCATGAGAAACTGATTCAGGAATGCCCACAGCAGTGCAGTTTGTGACGGAGCAGAACCAACCAAACACCCACCTGCTGGTGAATAGATAAACATTCCAGTTTTAAAAAAAAAGATACTGTGTCTCAAGACATAGGTGTGGACTCTCCCAAGGGCCACATGTCTATGAACCCGGGATGAACTTGGAATCTCCTGAAGGTCTGAAACCCCACGAGTTCATGTGACTTGGAACCATTTGTTTCTTCATAGCTCAGAAGTCAGATCAGACTGAGAAAAATCGTAATTTGGGGGAGAAGACGCTTAAGAGAGGAGAAAATGGGGCTTCACCTGTACACGCTGCACTCAGGCCTCGAGCTAACCAGCTTTGTTTCATGTCTCCGTACCTGCTGCAGTCCTGGTGCCTACATGTCAAAGAGATGGCAGGTGATGGACTCAGAAGATGGCTGGAGAGTTGGCTTGTTAGGAGGTTGGAAAGGGAGGAATCACTGAGGAAGGGTCTTGCCCACTTCACTTTACTTCAAGGAACTTGGAGAGCTTGGTGTTTGGTTATTTGTGTGCTGTCTAGACAGGAACAATACTCAGGAAGGTGAGGGTCTCAGACGTGGAAGCCATTGCCATGCATCCAGTGTTGACAACAGAGCTTAGCAAAGCCTTGTAGACAGACAGACAGACACACACACACACACACACACACACACACACACACACACACACTATACCAGCAACAACAAAACTACTGCTCTGATCCCTGCAACTCAGTTAAAGCAAAATGTTAAAGTGCACGCAGAGCTCAGCCCGCTTTAGATGAATTTGCGACCCCCATCCATGCAGAACTGCATAAGCCAAACTCCAGTCACTGGCTTTGTCATTATTTCTGAAAGGGGGCCAGCAAAATGGTGCATTGGAAAAAGGTGCCTGTGCCAAGCCTGACGACCTGAGTTCGATCCCTGAGTTCCACGTGGTGGAAAAGGAGAGAACAGACTCCCACAAGCTGTCTTCCGGCCTCCATATGCACACCATGCCATGTGCATGATACCACACACATAAATCAATGCAGTATCATTGTTGAAGGGGCTGCTCGTCATCTACACTCAAATATTGAAGGCTGTGCTGGGCGCTTTAGTGTCAACGTGACACAGCTGGGCTGAGGGAGCCGCCACTGGGGAACTGCCTCCATAGGACTAGCCTGTGGCCATGTCTGTGGGGCATTTTCTTGATTGTTGAGTAATGTGGGTGGTGCCACCCCTGGGCAGGTGGGCCTGTGTTGCATAAGAAAGCAGGCTGAGCAGGGGCCAGGGGAACAAGCCAGTAAGCAGCGATCCTCCATGGCCTGTGCTCCAGCTCCTGCCTCCAGGTTCCTGCCTTGAGTTCCTACCTTGGGCTCCCTGATGAACTGTGACCCGGGAGATGTAAGACAAATAAACCCTTTCCTCCCCAAGTTGGTAGTGGTCAGAGTGCTTTGTCACAGCGATGAAGAAACAGACTAGGACAATGGCCAATGCAGATCTGTGCAGAAAATCACTTTGCTTCCCAAAATTCAACTATTTTCAATTATCTTATTGAAAGGACAAATCTGTTTTCATATTTCCTTTCAGTTTTAATTTTTAAGGATTTATTTTAGACCACACATGGTGGCACACACCTTTAATCCCGGCACTTGGGAGGTAGAATCAAGAGGATCTCTGTGAGGTCAAGGCCAGCCTGGTCTATATACTGAGTTCCAGGACAGCTGGGGCTACACAGTGAGTCCTTGCCACCCCCCCAAAAAACAAAATAAGAAAAAAAAAGATTTTTATTTTATGTATGTGTGCATCCATGTATGCAGTGCCTGCAGAGGCTAGAACAGGGTGTCAAACCCCCAGACCTGGAGTTACAGGCAGATGAGTGCTTCCTCTGCAAGAACAGTAAGTGCTCTTAACCTCTGAGCCCTCTCTTCATCCCCACCCCCCACTTTCACTTTAAGGAAGAAACCTTAGCTAAAGGAGAGACGCTAATGTCCATGGAAATAAAGTGTCCGAGTCTAGCATTCAGAGAGGAAAAAAGACTGTCAGTTTGCTCTGTGGGATTTTTTCATTTTAACTTTTCTTCCACTATTTAATGTAATATTTATTGTATCAGCTCCCTAAGGCAGAGATTTTAAAATTTCTTTTTAACAGAAAAGTTCTTTTTTTTTTTCCAAAGCAGGATTCAGGCAGTGACTGTAATAAACAAAACAGATAAAACATAATTAACAGGTTCCTCGGGCAACCTGTTATTCTATGTGTTTACTCTTTAAAGGAAATACTGGGCGATGGCCAGGATTTCTGGACCACCTCTCCACTCACAACCCTTGCACCAAAGGAGTTTTACACAGCCCTGGGTCTAGAAATATAGAAAATAGGGGACAGCAAGATGGCTCAGTGGGTAAAGGTGCTTGCCACCAAGCCTGGGGACCTGCGTTCCATTCCCAGAATTCACATGGTGGAAAGGAAGAATTGACTCCCTCCGCTGGTTGTCCTCTGATCTCCACATAACTTCTATGCTCACTGAAATATTTGTAGATACACACACACACACACACACACACACACACACACACACACACAAATTAATACTTAGAACCCTTGCATCAGGACCTGATGTAAGAGGGAAACACAACAGTTATCAGTACAGTTAGTGTCAGGTGGGTCAGCAAAGGATTTTGATCATGGTTCCTTAGGAGGAGTTTGCCCTTTTGAGATGCTCACTGAAATATTTGTAGATATGTCCGGGGTCTGCTCCATGAAACCTGGGTCCTCTGCAAGAGCAGCCAGTGCTGTAACTGCTGAGCCATCTTTCCAGCCCCCATCTTGATTTTTGAGATGGAATTTCTCACTGAACCTGGAGCTCACTGATTAGCCTATGTTGGTTGTCCAGTGAGCCCCAAGAATCTGCCTGTCTCTGCCTCTCCAGCACTGAGATTACAGGCGCATGCCACCCTGCTTGAATTTTTACAAGGTTTCTGGAGATCAAACTCAGGTTTTCATGCTCACATGACCGTCACTCTACTGGCTAAGCCATCCCCCAAGCCCTCTGAGAGCATATTTTTTATCGTTATTTTTTAAATTTTTAATAACTACATGATTAGAAGAAGCATTTCACTACAGCTTTAATATATTCAATAACACACTCCAGAGCAAGAGTAT
>NW_008333281.1:2079338-2080293 GCF_000622305.1 Nannospalax galili | reverse complement strand
CAAATATAATACATTTTTTAAATTTGTTGATTGTGTGTGTGTGTGTGTGTGCACGTGTGTGTGTGTATCACACAGAACACCCCAAACCATCTTATTCAACTATACACCCACTTCCCAGATGGCACCCTCCCATAGCCTCCCTCCCCCCACTAGAGCCATTATACTCTGATATCCCTGCTACTGTCTGCTGTGTTGTCGGCACCCCCAGCCATTCCCCACTACTTGCCCTTCTGGTGAATCTAGTCAGCCAATCTAGAGGTCTTTGTTTTAGGAAGGTCAGCTGTTCCTCATCTAGCAGTAATCAGTTGTCAATACTCCTTTAGATAAGATTGGGGTCTGCTGTTCATTTTCCCAGTTCTATGCTGGGTTACTATCTGGGAGTCCCTTGGGCCACCCTGGCCAACAACTCAAAAGAAGGTATCGCCTGTCTGGCATTGTTGCTTGTAATGTAGCCCTTAGCTATGCATATGGACTCTTAAGAAAGTATATTGGCCCCTTTAATCTTTGGTTATACTTTCCTTTTGGGTGTTTAAGGCCATACAGTTGGCCCACATAAAACAATTTATTTTTACTCTTAAGGTTGTTTGAGGATCTGTTCCTGAGGGGTCACATGTTTCTTTTACCAGTTCTGCCTATGTGAAAATAAGTCAAAAGTCCTACTCGACCATGGTTGGTTTCACTTGGAAGCATGGAGGAAGTGATTCCTCTGTGTTGACCCTTCTCTTTGTAGACTGGACACTGTTCCAAGTCCATCTGGTGGGGTCTCCCTGGCCTCCTTGATCAAGAGGACAGGTGACCCACCACAATTACAGGACATTTTGAGAGATGCTCATAGTCCCCTGGAACTAGTCGACCTAAGAGGGCAAGGAACAAAAACTGTCCTTTATGTCCCTCTGACCAAATTAATATAGGCCTCAAAGTATGTCTGTTAAACATCCAAGAAGGTTAGTTCCAC
>NW_008333281.1:2070241-2079261 GCF_000622305.1 Nannospalax galili | reverse complement strand
ATCTGCTATGTATAATTTGTCAGTAGGTTGTAGGAATAATGTGGCTCCCTCTGGTTTTCAAAACTAGTAAGGCATTATTTATCTCTTGCATTGTCTCACCCCTCCATCATGGTTTTCCCACTTAAGGTGCCCCCATTTCCCCCCTTTGTCCCTTACTAATACCCTTCTCCTATGGTCCTACCTCTCTTGAGCTCCTTCTTTCCCCTTATCCCCTAGGTTCCTTGTATACCCTTCACTCCCCGCTCCCTTAAACTAACCAATTTTTATCCACATCTCCCTTACTAAGGCCTGCTTCCTACTGTTCTTTCTGAGAGCATTTTCTAATGCACTGCCAGTCATTTCTGAAGACTTGTCTCGGGGTATTGGAAGGAGAATTGGCTTTATGTGGGAGTCTGTATGATATGCTTTTAAACTTTCATATAAAATTTGTATATTATGTGTACTTTATACATATTAGATTTTCTATTTCTATGTCACATTTAGTAAACTATCTTATACCATGCTGCATATAACATGATATAGTACACATAAAGTTTTCATGTAAGCTAAACTGAAGCATCCCCAATGTTTTCCTGTAAAACACATTATTTTGCTTTTCATCTTTGCTATTTTCTGAGTTAATTCGTTATTTTCCAAACACAACATCCACACAACCCACGTTTGCTGAAATGACCCTGAGCTGGAACATTAAACAATCTAAAGTAAAATCATCTACAATCATGACAGCAGAGGATAGCGTCTCAGAAATTATAACGGGGTACGTTGCACTGTGTACAATACATGACAAAGGTCTGTGCCGGGGGACGCTGTCCCTCTCATCTACCACTGTGTTTTGGAACAGTCAGCATGCAACAGACATTTAGTGAATACTTAGTAAAATGAATCCTTGCACCTGTCTATACTGAGTTGGGTGCTAATCACAGGTAGAAGGAACCAGGCATCTCTGTGAGTCAGCATCATTTGCCTGGCTATGAAGGTCTGTTGTCAGAACAAGACAAAGATTAGTTAAATATGTGAGCATTGGCTAAGCATTGCTGAAAAGATTTCCACATCCAGACAGAGAAATAAAAGGCACACACAACCTCATTACGGAGTAGGCTGGTAAGAACAGCAAAAGTTACCAGGGCTTGACCCACCGTGTCCGATTTATTATTAAGAATTTCATATGTCGCAGAGCAAAATCTATCCTTAATATCATCGTGAGCAAACACTGGCCTCCTTTTCTTGGAATCTCAATTAACAGTCAAGTTGATCCCTCACAGACATGCCCACAGGCCAACCTAGATAATCACTGTACTGAAACGTTCTTTCTAGGTAATTCTAGGCTGTGGCAAGTTGACACTTAAAACTGTCACGCCCCTCACCATACAGATACCTGGCTCCTTAAATGCACATTATCTTTTTTATCTCAATCACAGTCTCTGTCCTTTAGACTCTCAGCAGGAGGTTAGGTCCCTCCAATAGGCTATATCTTTTATGTAAGTATAAACTCATAAAAGTGTTTGCTGCATAGATTCTTGAGGGACTCTACCTTAGCTCTTTATCCTCACACAAAAAAATTAGGATTAGAAATATTTCTGATACCTTATCTTTTTAATTTTGCAAAGCCAGCTTTCCAAGTTCCACGTCAGCTCTCTGTGAGACGTCAAGGTCGGCAGTTCCTGTGCCCGAACCCCAGTACGCAGCTTACCAGCTTGCCTGCATTCAGTCCCTGGAAACCCTCTGCTTGACCTTCCAGGCTAATGTGTAAACCAACAGTTTTATACGGAAGAGCAACCACTCTTAGCATGTAATAAAATCCAAGTCCCTGGGAGGGAGACTGAGGGAGAAGAAAGGAGAGGGCACACAGAGAGATGGTGAGAGAGAGGGAAGATGTGATCAATACGTGGTATACGCATGTATGAAAATATTACAGTACAATCCATTAATTCTTACAATCTATACTTGTTAATTAAAAAGTGGGGGTTGGGGAGATGGCTCAGTCTTTGCAATGTTTGCCACACATGCATGAGGGCCTGAGTTTGGATCCCCAGTCCCCACATTAAAAAGTCAGGCACTGTGTTGGTCCTGTGTTGCTAAAATTCCTTCTGGGAAGTGCACATGGTGTGAGGCGTCTCCCACCATCCTCATAACAAAACAAAACGAGGTATAATTTCTCCAAACTACATTTTGGTTGGGAAACCAAAGAACTTATTGGGCTTCCACACAGATCAGTGGGTGAGGGGGTGACTTACAGAGTGGGGGCAGGACTAGGCTTCCTTTCTGCATTGTAGCAGGGACACTGTGACCTCCTGGCTGCTGTCCCTAGGTGGTGAAGGCCACCCTCTCTCTCTGGCTTCCCCTGTCCCCATCCTCAGTCCCTCCCCATGTGCCCCTCAGATCAGCTGGTTGGATGGAAGGCATGACTGACTCTCTCTCCGCCCCTCCCCTCCTACAGAAAGATTGTTCGTGGTGTTCTGAGAAAGAGGGTACATCCCAGCTTGAGAAGAAGGCATCTGTCCACAGCTTGTCAGTCTAGCTTGCCAGGCAGAGGACAAGTCCATACCACATCCTGTAATTCTAACATTCGTGGGGCAGAGAAAGGAGACTTCCTGGACACCTAGTCCAGCTGAATGAGGAAGCTCCAGGTTCAGTGAGAAACTCTGTCTCAAAATACACAGTGGAGAGAGATTGAAGAAGACACTGACACCAGCCTCTGGCCTCTGCGTGCACGTGCGCATGCGCCCACAAACAAAAATTAATTAACTAATTAAAATAAAAACACAAGTCCCTTTTCTTTCTGGTGAGGACTTCAGTGTTCGGTTCAGTGACCTTCACCCTGACGGTCATCACCAAACTCACCCACCTTTCAGAAACCTGAGAAGGAAAAGCTCAGTGGAGAACTGAACGTGCTCACGGGCTTCCGTACGTGGTCCCGAGCCAAAGCCCCACAGCGGTTAAGCAAAAATATGTCGTACATCTAGTATTTGATTTACCACCCAGTTCAACAGAAAACTAACTTTATCTATTTTTTTTTTCAATTAAAAGAAGTAATGATAAAATCGATAATTCCTCCAGCATTGCTTTGGTTGGTAAATTAATGTCTATCTATTGTTTTTAAATCACAAAGTGAACATAGTTATAGAAATGTAAAACGGTACTATTTTATTTTAATCTATTTAATTTTCCATTCTTGAATTATATAATGGGGTTAAAACATTGAAGAGAATTAATAGGATGAGTATTTAATTAAGCAGTAATGAGTTTCTAAATGGATGCTCGAAGAAGCTGGCTTTATAGTTATGCAAGAATCAGATAATGGTCGTAACAAAGACCATAATAATTGTGTTGAATGTTTTCTTATATTTAAAG
This sequence comes from Nannospalax galili, assembly GCF_000622305.1. Lineage (NCBI taxonomy): Eukaryota > Metazoa > Chordata > Mammalia > Rodentia > Spalacidae > Nannospalax > Nannospalax galili. Next base: position 2,075,910 of record NW_008333281.1, on the reverse strand, counting down.
ATTTTTTTTTCTGAATTCTCTCAGGAATAGATTTGAACATAACCTAGTTTCTTGATTCGCTTTCGGGTAAATTCCAAGTGTTTTCCCATCACTCTCAAGGCCCCACGTCTTCTGACTCCTACCTCACAGTGCCGTGCAGTCCGCTGTGAACCGTTCTCCCGGGTCCCTCCTGCACTCCACCCACACCCTCCTTCTGGGCTGAAAATGCTCCGTCTCCATCTCCGCAAGCTCTCCTGCTGCCCGGCCTCTGCTCATCCTAGTGCCAGGAATGAATGCTCACGCCCCTCTCCCTCATCAACTCTTCTTCTTCTTCCACTTTCGGGGGATCTTTCCCTGATGAGCCTCCTCAAACTAGGTCAGGTACATGCCCCCACCAACACACACTGCTGCAGGTCTTCCTAGAACTACATGTTTTCCCTCTGAGCAAACAATACCTTTTTATAATTATTCGTTTCTACCTCTTTCTCTTTCCAGGCTATAATTTCCACGATAAAATATAAAATATTCCCTTTGTTTACCAATGTTTCCTAGACGGCTGGATGGATGATGCATAGGTAGAAGCTGAGTGATTGGATGAAGGATGGATGGAGGATGGATGGATGGAGGATGGATGGATGGAGGATGGATGGATGGAGGATGGATAGATGGAGGATGGATGGATGGAGGATGGAGGGAGGGAGGATGGATGGATGGAGGATGGAGAGATGGAAGATGGATGGGAGGGGGAGCGGAGGATGGATAGATGGAGGATGGATGGATGGAGGATGGATGGATGGAGGATGGATAGATGGAGGATGGATAGATGGAGGATGGATAGATGGATGGTAGATGAATAGAAGGATGGATGGATGGATAGATGGATGATGAAGAATAGATGAATGGATGATGGATGGATGATGAATAGATGGATGGATGAAATATGGATGGATGGATGATGATTAATGGATGGATGGATGGATGATGAACAGATGGATGAGTGGATGTATAGTGATTAATAGATGGATGGATGATGGATGGATAAAGGGTTGATGGGTGGATAATGGATGGATGGATGGATGGATGGATGGATGGATAAATGAAGTCCGTAGTACACACTTCAAAGAACTCCTAGGGCACCTCTGCCTTCCCATTCTGTGTGAATTCTTTGTGCACACGCTAAAATGAAGTTCTGTGGCAGCCCCTTCAGTAGAAGCAACAGGCATGAAGAGCTCATGCCCGTGAGTGAGGCTGCCCAGGATTGTCACATATACACATGGCCTACATATTGATTGTATCAATGTGTGTTGAGTATTATGCTATATTCTGAACATCAGGGCTGATTCCTCAACTGGGAACCACTGGATTTTAATGCTGTGCCCTAAGATCAGGAGAAATGAGGCTTTCAGAATCAAAGAAACTTTTAATTCATTTCCTCACACAATAAAGATGTAATTTTTACATCCCATGAAAATTTACTATGGTAAGAGCGGCCAATGGAAACAAAAGTGGGTCTACTGAAGTCATCTCTCAATTCCTCTGGAGATGTCCTAGAAATGAGAGAGATCAATTCAACCCTACCTTCTAGAACATTCGGATGAGTGGAGACATCAGCCAATGCCTCGGTCTCTCAGTCTCTCTCCTTCCACATTCACTCTCAGCCATAACCTGTTCCCACACCTTGTGTATAAGATCACTTGTTCATTTGACAAATAACTTTCTATTCACTGAGCACCAAGTGAGACTCTAGGACCAAAGCTATGAACTAGACAGACAGAAGTCCCACACACACCTCCAGTCAGTCTGGGCTGTGTTGTCATCCTGACAACATGACACTCAGATGCTCTGATTAGATACCTTCTCATTTAAGTACTGGACATAAGAACCTCTCTCTGTGGCTGGATGGGAGCCTCTCACTTTAGCAAGACCCAGGCCTAATAGTCTACCTGATTTCCTCAAGGCCAAGGGTCACAAGAACAAGAACATGTCTTCTGAGATGGGAGGACACAGTAGGGGATGGAGGACGGAGCTGAGCTATAGAGATGCTTAGTGGGCTCAGCAGCATAACTGGCTGAGAGCTTACTAAACACCAGGAAACTAGGGTCTGACCTTTGGGTCACCGCAGGATTTGGTACAGGGACCCTCCTTTCTTTTTTCTGTGTTTAATCATCTTCATCAGCAATCCTAAGATATCAATGTAATGTATCACTGAGGCCCTTCCTGGATACATGGCAGACAGAAGTAATTGATCACAGCACTCTACCCCACTAAGCCAAGATGCACCGAAGGCCCTTCAACACCAGGTCAGGCCACCTCCTCCATCCACAAGGGCAGCTGGTCACCTTGACACCTGCTTGTCAGCCTGAGACTTGGACTTGTCTCATCTCTCACCCCAGACGGTATATTAGAATGTCTGGGCCTTATCCTGAACCCCTGGATTTGTTCCAGACCAACTGAGCTAGAAAAGAACCTGGGAATTATTGCTAAACCCTGTAGGAGATTCTGATGTGCAGACAGGACTCAGAACCACCATGAGTCTGATTTTCAAGCTCAGGAATCCTGTTTTTGTTTTGTTTTATTTTGTTTTGTTTTGTTTTGTTTTGTTTTGTTTTGTTTTTGAGAGAGAGAATGAGAAGACAAAGTGGGACTGATAGGTTTTCCTTAACAGAAATCAGAGGAACCAGGTCAAAATACTTACCACTGAGGGACTGGAGAGATGGCTCAGCAGTTAAGAGCACTGGCTGTTCTTGCACAGGACCTGGGTTCAATTCCTAGCACCCACACAGTGGCTCACAACCATCCATAACTCCAGTTCCAGGGAATCTGAAGCCCTCTTCTGATCTCCATGGGCATTGTATGACACGGGTGCACCCACATATATGCAAGCAATACACTCATACACATAAAATGTGCCACTTCTGTGTGAGAGTATCTTCCACATCCCCCCCCAGCTAATCCCCATCCATCTTGGCGAACATCCTAAGAATCTTCTAGCTCTCCTTTATTGCAGACAAACAACTCACCCAGGTTTGCTGAGATGCCATAGACAAATTAGTTCCTGTCCCTGCCCGCTCCCCCCACCAACCCTCAAGATCGAGGCTCATGATTAATGATTTGAAAGTCAATGAATCAGTGGCTGCTTTCGAAGCCTCATTTCTCAAATTATTCTTCTTTGAACACAAGGCCTTTCTGACATCATCTTACGGTGTCTGGTTCTCACTGGTACTAATTGTAATTCCAAGACATTCCTTCATCTTGTCAGCTTATTGGTATTACTTGTTTATGAAATATTTGCAAACAGATTACTATTCACCTGCCGTGTGTCAGAGGTAAACACCAGAACAATGCTTTATACTTCCTGCTCAAAGGAAATTCGTTAATGATAGCTTATGAAATTCTCTATCGAAGGGAAAACTCGTTTTTCATGTATTGATCGACTTCCACCACACCCACTTGCAACAAGTTTTTGAGATGCCGTGCGATAGAAACAAGGTTCCCAGCTGCTGTTCTGCTTCCTTAGCAAGTGGTATTTTAGTCTTATGAGCTGTGGGAGAAGACCTGGGCAGGGTGAGGTTGGCTTTCCTCACTAGAGAAAGGGGCAGGTCTGGCAGGGCAGGTGTGGAGACCAACACTGCTTCCAGCCTCAAGCCCTCCACTTGTGAGTCCCTTCCTCTGACTACCTGGATATCTTGAGTTCCAAGTGAGCTATAAGAAGAAGACAGCGGGGGGCGGGGGAGATGGCTCCATCAGTAAAGCCTTCACTGCACAGCATGAGGTCCAAGTTGGATCCCCATAACCCCCATCAAAAAGCCAGGTACGGCAGCATGCAGTGTCATCCCAACAATGATGGAGACAGGAGGGTCCCTGGGGTGTCCCGGTCAGACAGTTTAACCTCATGGTGAGCTCCAAACCATTGAGAGACCCTGTCTCAAAGGAAATGGATGATATTCCTGACAATGACACCTGGGGTTGTCCACCGGCTTCCACACACATGCATGCATACACACACACACACACACACACACACACAGAACCACACCTACATGCACCCACAAACACACAATAATAAAAGCAACACGTATAAACAACACACACAATGGCTCACACTCCATGGGAGTTTACTTCTCACTCAACAGCCGTTCAGAAAAGGTGCTCATGACCACTGGCTGTTCCCTCCGTGCAGAGCCTGGGGACACAACCTTCTTCTTCCTGCGGCCCCTGGCTGTGTGCATTCAGGTAGGCAGAGGATGGAAGAACAGGAGAATCGCAGGTGCAGGCGTTCACTCATCCTCTCTTCCCCAACCCTGCCCAGCATCCTTTTTCCCACATTCTGCAGGAGATTTAGTCCTGTGGCCTCTCCTAATCCAAGGAAAGCTGAGTTGTGGAACCCAGAACCTTTCTCACCATAATGCCCATGTTATTTATTATTAAACGAGATGGTGTGTGTAGAATACCTCCAGTCAGGCGCATGGGAAGAGCTCCGGAATGGCCTCTGCATGGTATCTTTCAAACGCTGATGTCACCATCTGCTTCCTTTCCAGTTTCAAGCCACCGTGGAGGAAGGAGCTGTGGGCGTCATTGTCAATTTGACAGTGGAAGACAAAGATGATCCCACGACAGGCGCCTGGAAGGCCGCCTACACCATCATTAATGGAAACCCTGGGCAGAGCTTCGAAATCCACACCAACCCACAGACTAACGAGGGCATGCTCTCCGTGGTCAAGGTAAGGGTACTCACAATGGCGTCTCTGTCATCCCATGAGCACTGAGTGCCCATGAAGGGTGCACAGGGTTGGGAAGTTTACAGATAAATCCCACTCTCTTCCTCCTGTGAACTCAGACATTTTTACTCTCTGTGGCACAAGCCAAGAGCCTTGAGCCAAACCTGTCTTACAGAACCCACAAAACTCAGGCTAAGTGTGAGTTAAAGAAAGTTCAACTTAGGTCTCTGTCATCCCATGAGCACTGAGTGCCCATGAAGGGTGCACAGGGTTGGGAAGTTTACAGATAAATCCCACTCTCTTCCTCCTGTGAACTCAGACATTTTTACTCTCTGTGGCACAAGCCAAGAGCCTTGAGCCAAACCTGTCTTACAGAACCCACAAAACTCAGGCTAAGTGTGAGTTAAAGAAAGTTCAACTTAGGCTCCTTTAAAAACTTTTAACAATAAAGAGGTTAAAAGGCAGGAAATAACCAGGATTCTCATTCTCTGTCTCTCTGACTCTCTCTCTCTCTCTCTCTCTCTCTCTCTCTCTCTCTCTCTCTCTCCCTCTCCCTCCCTCCCTCTCTCCCTCTCTCTGTTGATAGAGCCTTATGTGGACCAAGCTGGCCTCAGATTCACTATGTAGCCAAGGATGACTTTGAACTTTTTTTATGTGTAGGAGTGTTTTCCTGCATGTTTGTACACGTACCATACAATGCCTGCAGAGGCCAGAGTGGTGTTCGATTCCTGGAACTGGAGTTATGAACAGTTGTTAGCCACCACATGGGTGCTAGGAACTGAACCCAGGTCCTCTGGTAGAGCAGCCAGTGCTCTTAATCACTGAGCCATCTCTCCAGCTCCCAATCCTGAACCCTCCATCCCCCCCGAAGTACTGAAATTACAGGCGTGTCCACCATACTCAGGTTTTGCAGTAAGCACTCTACCAACTGAGCAAAATCCTCAAACCCCAAACAAATGCTCTCAATGAGCC
>NW_008333281.1:2067118-2070229 GCF_000622305.1 Nannospalax galili | reverse complement strand
TCTCTCTCTCTCTCTCTCTCTCTCTCTCTCTCTCTCTCTCTGTACATTTGCTAATGAATTGTTAAAAGATAAGTAAAAACAAGGCATGTGAAGGTCCTTTAAAGACCTGTGCTCAAGAAGTGGACTCCCGCTATTCTTACCTTTCTTAGCAGGGTCGCCATTAGCCGCTTTAAAAACAAATACAAAAGTTCTTGGTTTGAGGCTTTTGGTGTGAGCAGAGTAAGTCAGAAATGTGATCACAAGTTCATTGTTCATTTAGAACATTCTAGATACACAGCAGTGGAGGGATGGAGGGAGAGAGGGATGGAGGGAGGGCACACAGGTTCTGTGCTGGTCTCCAGACCCTGGGAGGAGGCACTGTCACTTGTCCTGGAACCTGACTCCTGGGAAGTCCCTGTGACCCCAAGACCTTCCCTGGCATGCATTTTCCTTCCTAGTGGATGAATCATTTGCTTCCAAGCAGGCGGGAACCAACCTAGCAGGGTGCAGAGCAGAAATCTTGCTCCTAACTCCCTGTGTGTCCTCTGGCCAAGCACCTACTCATTTTCTATGCCTCAGATTTGTCACTGTACTAGTTACTTTTCTGTTGCTGTAACAAAACGCCATAACCAAGGCAACTTATAGAAATAAAGTTTATTTGGCTTTTGGTTCCAGAGGGTTAGAGTTCATAATGGTGGGGGAGGTATGGTAGCTGAAGTGACCAGAGCCAAAACCTGTGTGCACATCTTCAAGCAGGCACAGGAAGGAGAGAGACAGAGACAGAGACAGAGACAGAGACAGACAGAGACAGAGACAGACAGAGAGAGAGACAGAGACAGAGAGACAGAGAAAGACAGAGAGAGACAGAGACAGAGAGAGACAGAGAGACTGGAAATCCAGCCAGGCTTAAGAACTCTCAAAGCCCACCCCTAGTGAGCTGCACCACCTGACCCCCACCCCCACCCAAAAAAACAGCGCCACCTACTGGAGACAAACTGTCCAAATAATTACAGCCTATGAGGGACATTCTCATTCAAACCACCACACTCCCCTGTCAGATGGTAGCATAGCACTTGCTACAGGGTGCCTGTCACAATCCGCTCAGCTTGCTGTGACCAAGCTGTATGGAAATGGGCAACAAAAACCACCAAACGGGATCACTCTGAGAATGAAAAAAACAGTTTATTGACAAACTGCTGGGCTACCTCTCAAAGACAGAGAAATAGCAACTGACAGAAGAAGTAGGACAGATTTTACAGGACGTTAGAAACCTGGGTGGCTTTCCATGAGGCTCTTGCCTGGGGCAGGGGGGGTGGGGACGACCATGGAATTGGAGGATGAGGGAACTGTAATTTTCCTGATAAGCAGAGAGTTTTATGAAACCTGGTTTCTGCTGGGGACATTTCCAAAACCTGGTTTCTGCCAGGGGGAGGGGTTGCAGAGACTGGTTCCTGAGGAATGCTAAGTTTCAGTTTTCCTCTTCCTGGTTGTGGAGCCCATAGGCCTGACATTGGGGGGATTGGCAGCAGTGCCACAATTTTGAGGACCTAACACAAGTGCCATCTTCTGGGTGACCATCTTAGTTATTTCTGAGGCTGTGATAAAACACTCTGACAAAAGCTTCTCTACTTTGGATGGTCCAGGCTTCCCTGCCAGTATGGTCACACACACACACACACACACAATTAAGATGAGTCTTCCAGGGCTGCAGAGATGGCTCAGCAGTTAAGAGCACTGGCTACTCTTGTGCAGGACCCGGGTTCAATTCCCAGCACCCACATGGCAGCTAACAACCATTTATAACTCCAGTTCCAGGAGAATCCAACACCCTCTTCTGTCTTCCAGAGGTGTTGCATGACACTGGTGCACTTACACACAGGCAAGCAATATTCTCATACACATAAAATAAAAATAATAAATAAAATATTTTAAAAGATGAGTCCTCCCACATCAATCAGTATAGTCAAGATAATCCCCCACATGCACCCGCCTCTCAGGTGAGTCTCGGTTCTGACAGGTTGACAGTCAGCACTGACCACCACAGTGGCAGATGAGCAATGAACATCTGTAGCTCATAGTTTCAGACATATATGATCATAGTGCAGCAGATTCGGGGTCAGGCAAGGATCTGCTTCTCCACAGACGGCACCTCCTGGGTCTGCCTTCATGTGGTGGAAGAGGACAGACAGATCTCTGAAGGCTCTGTCTCATGACCAACTCGCCTCCCATTGACCTTCCTTCTCCCAAAGCCCTGGCATTGGGGGCTGTGACTTCAGTATATGAAGGGGGCAGGTTCAGCCAATAGCAGCTGTGAGGAGCCTGTGAATGAATGTGCAGAACGTTTAGGACAATAGTACTACCTACAGCCTGTATCAGCTAGGTGTGGCTGCCATAACAATCAGCACAAATTTCCTAGCCAAAAAAAAGATCATGAGTTTATTGTTACAGTTCTGAAGGACAGACGTTCAACATGGCCTCACTAAGTCAAAGTGAAGCCGTGCACAGGACCAGATGCTTCTGGAGGCTCTGAGGCAGTTTCTATCTCCTTCTTTCCCAGTTTCTAAAAGCTACCTGTGGTCCTTGTGTCATGGCCCCTTCTATCTTCAAAGTCAGCAGCACAGCATCTTTGGCCTTTCTGTTCTGGTCCTCCATGCCCATCACCCTATCTCCACTCCATGTCCATCACCCCATCACCCCTCCGTGCCCATCACCCCATCCCCCCTCCGTGCCTATCACCCCATCTCCCCCATCTTCCCTTTCTTCCCTTGACCTCCCCACTACCTCTTTCATGGAGCCTTGTGATTCTGTCAGGTCCACTGGACAATCAAGGATAATCCCTCATCTCTGGGCCTCTCATTGAATCACATCTACAGAGTCCCTTTTACCTTGCAAGGTCACATATTCATAGAGTCCAGGTATTGGAATCAAGGTACATCAGGGCCGTTATCCTGCCTAACACAGAATGTCTTCTAGTTCCCTTTCTGTTGCTGTGGTAAGACACTGAGCCAAGCCACTTGAGGAAGGAGAGGTTTATTTCATTGTAAACTCCCCATACTATACAGCCCTCAGTGGGAGAAGTCAGGGCAGGAACTCAACCAGAACTGAAGCAGAGGCCATGGAGGAATGCTTTCT